>NC_072351.1:1944545-2268636 GCF_009556855.1 Talaromyces marneffei | reverse complement strand
CTGATAGTTTTTATCTGATGGTGCTCTAGCATTCCGATCGCCCAGATGCTTGCTTTCGGTGGGCGGGGGCGCCAGTTTCGCGTGCCGCTCGTCGCTGCCCAGCGCCTTTCGAACGCGGGTTGCGTGTCAACATGCTTTGACAGAAATCCCAACAAGTTTACTGTTCACAGTACAAAATTCGGGCAGGCCACATTACCAATCAATAATACTTTAGTGAAATCGTTTTCTACTACGTTTTCGAATTACCAGACGCTACAATCATCCGACGTTGCACAACCTACCAAACCGTCCCATGAGAAACGAACCGCAGAGGTCTATCGAGTCCTTCGCAATGGCGATCCGAGGCAAATATTCTTGACGCTAGGCAATCCTGTCAATTCCAATGTGGTCGAATTGTTGCCCGACAGTGTTTTCGTCTCGGCTCTTCTCCGTCTCACGCCGGAGAATCTCCTAGAGCCTTTCGTGGATATACTAGCGCCTATACATGGAGCTCTGCTGTCAACCAAAAAGATCAATCCGCCTGCATACATCCTGAACCAATTTTTTCACACCCTGAACCATATCCTAACTGTACGGACTCGCGGTGGTAAAGAATTGGGCCTCGTTGAATATAGGCATCTCCTTCGAATTCCAGCTTCGATTGGCGGTCTCAAAACCGCGATTGGACTTTGGAGAAAAATGAAAAAATCCGGGATTGAGCCAGATGTTCAATGCTATAACTTGTTTATGCAAGCCTGCGTATGGGAACGTGCGGTCTATGGACCAGCGAGAAATCGCGTACGCGTAACACCATACTATTACCGAAGACGACGCTTTGGTGTCGGAATCAAAGGATATGGTACGGCTAGCAGAAGTGTGCGGAAAGAGGTGAATTCCATTTGTACGGAAATGCGAAAGATAGGATTGGTTCTCAACGAAGACACATACATCAACCAGCTTCTGGCGAGCGCTAGGGTTGGAGGTCGCTTGGATATGGATCGTATTTTGAAAGACGTATGGATGATTGATGTGGAGGCCATCATGACGAAGCCCCCTGATCAACTTCCTGCCGCCAGGCCACTTGTGGAATCATCGCCAATATATCCGACTCAAAAGTTGCTCTTTGCAGTTGCGCACGCGTATGGGTGCAATAGTCGGCTGAAGGAGGCACTGCTTATAACTGATTATATTTCCCAACAATATGGAATCGAAATCACGGATGATATATGGGCCGAGCTGGTAGAACGGGGATATGTGCTTTCTCGAAGACGTGTCGGAAGATATGCTCAAGCTAATCTTTGGGGGAAAATGGATTCCGATCTCCTTTTTGAACTCAAAAAAATGTTGCGACTTGACGGCCAGCCTTACGACATGTTTATCTATAGCATGCTTGCAAATTCAACCTGCCGTCATAGACAATATCACCGGTTTCAGGACGTGGTAAGGGAAGCGTATCAATTGCTGCGGAAAACACGAAGAGAGCGCAATCACGCACTCAGAGTACTGGAAACCACACTGAATATACCCCTACAGGTCGATGCGGTCTCCCACCCAATCGAAGGATCTGGCTTGGGGGAGAATTGTAAAACACCACGTGTCTGGAGAGCTCTGCAAAAATATGAAAGACTTCGGTTGTTAGTCGAGCAACAACAGATCTTCATGGAGAAAGTTATTGGGTCTGCAGTCAAGCTAAAGCGATGGACAGATCCATGGGACTTTGAGTGGACTCATCGGCTCTTTCCAAGGTTTCTTGCAGAGTGGAAAGACTTCCTTCCGGAATCTTACAGTATCATCCTACCTACCGGTGCGGGTAAAATAGAGTTCTATGGAAGGACGAATTTCTCTGATGCGAATCTCCGAACGCACAACAATGAGCCCGTGCGTTGGTCGGACTGCGGAGAGTTCGTTGCGGAAGAAGATGAGCAGATTCAACCCAGGCATGAGGCTCTATGGGCACATGTCAAAGATCGCCTCGGGGAACTTGTTCATCTTCAACCTCTCCAGTGGTTCTTTAGTAATGGATGGAGTCAAGACCCAGTCTATTTTCAGCAATTACGGGAACCGAGGGTATCGGAGATTGAAGGGGATCCCAGCCTCGATGACGTAGCGGAGGAGAGCGTACAAAAGCACTTGGCTGAACAACCAGAAGAGGTCGAGCGTGAACATCCACAGCATTGTTTCTATGTCACTATGATACCTTTGTATGACATTGCCCTGTGATATTGTCAGTCTGATACCTATATTTGTTTTGTACTATACGTACCCTTTTAAGTATGTACAGGTACATATGTGATTATTAGCCATGGTTTTTGCGATGGTGTAGGATATCTTCACCAAAAATTCATAAAGCAGTCAATTAATGCAAAAATTCAAAAAAGGAACGGGTCAATTAGGTTGATTCAGATATAAAAAAGTTGCGAACATTGTACTTTGTATGGAGAGAAGTTTGGCTTACATAGTATATATTCGGGGCTAATCCCAAATTGTAATAGTGTATATGCCTGTAATATACTATCACAAATTAGGATAGACCCTGTATTCAATACAAAATTTCCTGTATTATTACCTATTTCTCACTCTCCGCTCGTCTTGGCATGGTAATCCCGCGTTCGGACAGGACTTCACGTTCGGAAGCTAAATAAAATCAAGAGCCCGCAATCCATCCCCTCATCCTTCCACCACTACCGATATCACAGCCGGTCGAGCAATATGTCGGACATCGAAGCTGGAGATACTTCCGTGGCGGAACCCCTGGACTTGGTCCGCCTGTCATTGGACGAGATTGTGTTTGTCAAGCTGCGAGGAGATCGGGAACTGAAAGGGCGGCTTCACGTGAGTTCTTTTGACGAAGCTCCAACTTAGAACGCTTATTGATGATCCCATTTCTGTGTGTTTAGGCTTACGATAGCCACTGCAACCTGGTCCTCGGCGACGTGGAGGAGACAATCTATGTGGTTGAAGAGGATGAGAACGAAGAAGAGACTGTCAAGGTGTGTACTACCTACAACAGCTATTTTCGGGCCACAAAGGAAGCGCCTAATGTATTGCTCTATAACAGACGATAAGAAAACAAGAAGAAATGCTATTTGTTCGCGGTAGGTTTGCGCATCAGTTGACTATACGATACGACCCTTGAACTAATGGCCTTTGACGCAGGTGACTCGGTTGTCCTTATATCCCCTCAGGCGTCGTAATAGCGTCGTTCAATCCTGCGAGGCGAAATATAAGAATCCAGCCGACATGGAATATAAGCTGGAGAACGAAGTGGATTCCGGCGACTACCTAATGTTGAGATGATGCTGATGATGGAACGTTCCCAACCTCAACCATTGCCATGACTCATACGAAACCATTGGCGATTATTAAACATTGCCTTCGAAATTATGGAACATGCGAAATGGAACACAATGTTGAAGCCATGCTTCTATGCTCATGACTACGACCCATAGCACAGCCTCTTGAATTGGGCGGCGTCCTACTTTGCACGCGTTTATGTAGATAATTGATTAGCTACAACCAACTATGGAAAGATGGCGCTTAAGTCGGGAGATGTGGATGAGTCACCTCTGACACAATTGGTTAAATTATTCGCGAAGAATATGTTGCCTGGAACTGTGACTCACTCTTGTTCTAATAGTCAAGCCATGTCTAGGCTCTACAGCCTACAGAGCTGGTTAAGTGAGTGCCGAGTCTGCCTGACAACTGGTGCCGTTTATCGATAAAAGCGGAGCAATGCCCCGCGATCCACACGCCTTCTGGTCTGCTACATAGTTAACTCTCAACACTGCCATTGCCCAATCTTTATTCAATCCATCTATCCTTCTTATAAGTTTCAATTCAAAGGGCTATCGATATGTCAAGATGAATTAAGAGCTTGACAGTTTGACCTGTGCGATTAACCATCACATCTCCAGAAGAATGATATTACGAATACATTATTGAATGCGCCTACGGCGATTGACTATTAACAGCACTGAGCACACCGACCGTAGTCTGACCACCTGACACTATCGCCTGCCACATGCCTCAGGTAGTATCCAAGCAGACCCCGGAGGAGCGGCGCAGGGGTGAGTTGGTGAGTAAATACGACAGAAGATATGCGCCTGGAAACTTTAAGGATCCTAACTCATTGATATTCAGGCGCTCAGCGAGTTCGCCGATTACGTGGAGAAGGAACAAAAGCGTCGCGCCGAACTCTCCTCCCTGACGACCGCGGGGCCTCCCAGCGATAGCGGATATGGAACCATCAGCCCATCAGTCGTGACTGAAGAACATGCGGAACTTGATATTCTCGACCAACTTGGTCTGAGCGATGTACCAAGTCCAGTAAAACTCAAGGATGTCCTTCTAGGCACGGCTCCGACGGATGATGAGAACAGCCTTCAGGTTCTTGCAGGGATTATTCAAAGGCGCATTGATGAAGGCCAAGGCGAGACATTATTTGACCTGGGTCTTGAGGATAACGGGGATTCAATGAACCTTGAGCGAGCTCAGTGGGACACGGCGCTTGGACGTCTCCAGGAGGCGGCAAATGCAATTCCTGCTCAATGTCGAGTGCTACTAACTTACAATATCGGTGGTGCAGAAGAGGCTCAAACGCGCATCGAGAGGATGAAGGGGTGCTGCGGGAAAGTGTTGATCCGCCAGATTCCAGATCGGGCTGAAGAGGTGATCGAGACGAGAATTGCTGTTGTAGGTAATGTCGACGCCGGCAAGAGTACGCTTCTTGGTGTCCTGGTTAAGGGACATCTCGATGATGGTCGTGGTAAAGCGCGAGTCAACCTGTTCCGACACAAGCACGAGATTGAGAGCGGCCGGACTAGTTCTGTTGGTATGGAGATTATGGGATTCGATGCCCGAGGAGAGATTATTGGAAGCGACAAGGGCCGCAAATTATCTTGGGAAGAAATCGGCAAGAAGTCGGCCAAAGTCATTTCCTTCTCTGATCTTGCGGGCCACGAGCGCTATCTACGGACCACTGTCTTTGGCATGTTGAGTAGCAGCCCAAATTACTGTCTCCTGATGGTGGCAGCCAACAACGGATTGGTAGGAATGAGCAAAGAGCATTTGGGAATTGCACTTGCGCTGAATGTGCCTGTGATGGTGGTCATTACCAAAATCGATATATGTCCGCCACAGATTCTGCAGCAGACCATAACCCAGCTCACACGGATCCTGAAATCTCCTGGTGCTAGGAAAATCCCTATCTTCATCAAGGATATGGATGAGACAGTCAACACAGCCACTCAATTTGTCAGTCAACGTATCTGTCCCATCTTTCAGGTGTCCAATGTTACCGGCGAGGGTCTTGATTTGGTTCGCACATTCCTCAACATACTTCCTCATCATGGACATTACAATGCCCAGGCGCCTTTTGAGTTTCTTGTTAATGACCATTTCTCTGTTCCTTTCGTCGGTACAGTGGTATCCGGTGTTGTCAAGTCGGGGGTTGTGCATGCAGGCGATACGGTACAGATCGGACCCGACTCTCTGGGTCAGTTTACTTCGACTGTCATCAAGTCAATTGAGCGTAAGCGGATACCTGTCAATGTATGTTCTGCGGGACAATCTGCTTCGTTTGCATTGAAGCGTGTTCGAAGAAGAGAGGTCCGAAAGGGTATGGTTGTGATGGCCAAGCAGGAGAATGAGCCTCCTAAAGTATATCGAGAATTTGTCGCTGAAGGTTGGTTTTACTCTTTTTTTTTTCAGGCATACGATTGCACCAGCTAACCTAATTATAGTACTCATTCTTTCTCATGCCACCACTATCCGCCCCAAGTACCAGGCCATGCTTCACGTCGGAGCGGTCAGTCAAACATGCGCAATTATTGACATTGACCGCGCCTTCATCCGTACCGGAGATCGAGCACTAGTCGCATTCCGTTTCATTCAGCGTCCAGAGTTTTTGTCCGTTGGCGACAGGGTACTGTTCCGTGAAGGCCGCACAAAGGGTCTCGGCATTGTCAAGAGCGTTGGCTACGATCCTAAACATCCATTGAATCCGGAAGCTTCTACTGCTACTACGGAAACTGCTCCTGCTACCGCTACTGTCAAAGACATCCAGGAGCAAGGCAAAACCGTGGCTGCTAAAAGTGCATGATTAGACTGTTACTCGCAGGATGGGAGTTTAAATTTGTCATTTCTACTGTTACCTATGATGCTGGGTTGCATGATTGGTTGCATTGCGCGATTGATTGATTGCATGCTGCGGTATTGGTCTGGTAGAAGGGTTTTGATGTGACTCTTGGAGTTGGCTGTTTTTATCGATGCGTATTCTGTTTATGCTAGCTAGCTTATGTTATTCTTAATTTACTTTTTGGCTTATTGTTTCCCCTACATAGGTGACACTATGTTGATAGCCGATAGAAGCCTTCCGCATCGGGAAAGATATAGGGATGACGTCACGAACATCCAGCGCTGCTTTCGCGACGGCCAATGAACGTGACCAGCCAAGCCCTGACGTATGCTTGGGGTCGATTCGGTCATCCTTTTACCTCTTTTCCTCGTTGCCTATACTCTGTATATTGTATATTCTCGTTCTCTTTCATAACAACAATCAATCGTCTTTTCATATAAGGACCTTCCAAGCACATATACACCATGGACGCCGTCAACAAAGTCATTGAGGCAGGCAAGAAGGCAATCTGGGGCAAACAGAGCACCAACACAGCCAACAGCCAAACGACAGCGGGTAGCAGTCAGCCCACGACGTCCACAGGAATGACCGGCATTCAATCCGTCGACAAGGTCGTCGAGGCAGGCAAGAAGGCAATATGGGGTGACAGCACAGAGCAACAGACGTCGCATGGGGAGGAACCCGTGGCTGGTAAGATGGGGTTGGGTACAGCGACAGATCCATATGATGCTGGAAACCGTGACGGTATGCTCCCTTCTCACCCTGTCTGTAACTAGCTTATATGTCATGACTAACCGTTATAGAACAATACAACGCTCCCCCCGTTGAAGCCAGCGGTCTACCTACCTCCATACCAGTCAGTGAACAACGAAATATCGAGACGACTGAAACCAGCTTGAACACCGCCAACAAGGGCACCGGCTCCGGCATTGCTGTTACTGGCACAGCAGCAGCCACTCAATACTTGAAGACGACCGTCACCGGGTTGAGGCCTGATCCTGGCCCGCCTGGAAATGCACCTGATTCCATTTCAAGGGCAATTCCCGATGGCGGGCCAGGTCAGACCTTGAAACATACATTTGAGCCGTTTGAGGAGGAGACTCAGAAACTTGTCAAAGACTTACAGGGTTTGTTACCCCTTTCCTCCTCGAAGAAGAGGATTAGTATTGACAAAGTCATGCAGACAAGGTGGATGAGGAAAAACCCAAAATCCACACACAAGCCGGCGGAGTAGCCGTCAGCAGACCAAATCAAGCCGTACACTCCAAAGAAGATAATCCCGTCTCTTCATCCCCCGGGTCTTCAGCTGGTGAGGTCGATAACCAGGGACAGGAACAGAAGAGCAAGACCAGTAAGTTGGAAAAGGTGAAGAACAAGCTACATATTGGCAATCATTCGCCAAAAGCGTCACGGTGAGTTACCACGATATAACTTGTCCACTCGATCCAGGCTGGGATTATGATACGAATGTCATGGTATGATTGTGTTTTCAAGTTTCGGGATCAGTTATGCTGTTTACGTGAAGTGATTTGTATGTATCAGGTTAGGAGCTTACAGGCGTTTCGTATATGATTTATTTCCTGTTTTTATCAGCCTCGGATATAATCAATGAATCATGATATCTCTTTTGATATTGACGAGTGGAGTTATTTGATACTAGTCCTGCAGGCGTTGATTGTTGATGCAGCTGAAGGTGATGTCTCGACGCTCTTACACCGGGGTAAATACTTATCTACGTAGAAATATGTCTTTCCTTGACTCGCTTTCATGTATGTAGGACTTCAAAACAGGGGTAATGATCGAACTCTTGTTTGGGAAGCTGCATGCTGCAGAGCTAGGTATAGCTAGTCGAAATGGATGGTCATCCATGGATGTCAATAATGTACGTAGAATTGTCGTAAATATCCTTGCTCAAATAAGCCCTTGGGAACTAATGCAGGCAGGGAGATTTTAGTCAAATTTTCATGATCTAGACAGGATCAATGGACAGCAAAGATGATTACAGAACGAACACAGCACTAGGACATACCTCATGACTTATATTCTGTTTCATCTTGAGCAAGGAGCAAGAAAGATGGAAGGGTACCTGCATGACCAAAGTCACAATTCACCGGAGTAGATTGTCGTATATCGGGTTACCTTACGTACGACATTGACAACTTGAAAGAAGTTGCCGTAAAATAAGTTCGTTCATACACGCGTAGATCTGTTATACCTACATGGCCTGCAATAGGTAGGCGGGTGTTCGGGGAATCTGTCATTTGGTCTGTGTTACAAAGGCGAGCATGTGGACATCTGGTGGCTGCGTCTATGCCAAGTGTTTGTGTTTGACGAAACCAAGGCTTTGGATTTGCTTCAAGCTTGTCTGTGATACAGACTGCAAGGGCGCTTCCGAGATGCAACTCGATATCAATGAGGCTTCTCGGGGAGTATTTGGTTTGCTGCAGAGATATTGGAAATAGGTACCACGAGGCCATATCAGGCTAACACTGATTGAGAAAATGATTGCTCATCCTGAAACGATCAGATGATCTGCCTTGTATATGCAGTAGTTGAAACAGCGACAAGAACGCCGGGCATGGGCTCTGTCTATTTCAGTACCTCGAACATTGTTGAAAATGATGAATTTCTTCCTCGGGGTAGAAGAACGACTAGAATGACACACCCCCAATATAACTTTGGGGGACGAAAGACCCCTGTAAAAAAAACCCCTACAGGACCCTGTAGTTTGTCCACATTGCATGACATGATCTTGCTCTTGAAACGTACCCTCGTTCTTCTAGAACGATCTGTACGCAATTTTGCTGTATGTCTGGTATTGTTGCAATCATCTGACTTGGTTCAGTGTGATGCAGCAGATTCTATTCTAAGGTCCAACGTAGGACAGGATATAGTAACGTCAGCTTAGCCCTAATTGAAATTTCAACGGCTTTGTGCGACTGGGTCAACCGACTATGATCGTCGTGCACTCGGCTGATAGGTGGAATCAACAACATGCCTTCGGCTAGACAGGTAAAGAGAAGAAAACAAGAACGCTCGGTATACACATATACATATGCGTGTGTATATAGAGTATCGAGTAACATCTGGAAAAAAAATTGGACTTGCGGGGAATCGAACCCCGGACCACTCCCATGCTAAGGGAGTATTATACCACTAAACCACAAGCCCGCGATGTAAGGACGGTAAAATTATTGATTCATAAGGTAATATTCATCTGTACATTGTATCGTCTCAACTTGCCTCAGCTTATCGGTCCCACGAGTCAGCGCCAATCTCTAGGGTCATCCCAACACCTTGAACTCGCGGACAACGAGGTTCACCGAAGCCGCCTATGCAAGGCATTTAACGTGGCTTATTTAGGGCACCTAGGCACCTAAGTCGCACCGCTAATCCACCCTGGTTTTCAGGTAAGATGGTGCTCCAATATGGTTGGTTCTAGCGCTAGGGCTCAGGGGATGTTGTTCTGTCTTCTCGTGCGCAGTTGAACCCGTCTGGATGCCGTGTTGGTGTTAAAAGGAAAGGTGACAAGATAGTCACACACAAGCGCGTGCCCAAGTAAATCTAGAGAGCATTACCGCAACATACGAACACCCAGGAAGAAGGGAAAAAAACAATATAACTGGAGTTCTGGATCGAAAGGGAAATCAGCAAAAAAATTGGACTTGCGGGGAATCGAACCCCGGACCACTCCCATGCTAAGGGAGTATTATACCACTAAACCACAAGCCCGTGATGTAAGGTGCGTAAACTTTTGACATCATAACTACAATCTCTTCATCATAGCCCTAACTCTCATATTCCTCTCAACCCACTTGGTCTACAAATAACTGGATAAGTAAATGTGGCTTCTTGCCAAATATTTTTCTCGTAAATATAGATTTAGAACTCGACGCAATTTACTAGGGTTTCAACGATCGACTTGTGGCAATCTGAATACGCCCAAGGATGCACGTTGACATTACATTCATGCGATGATCCCGTCCCGATATATATCGATACAACCCTGATGCCATAGCTTTGATATCCACAAATAGTGGCACGGGTAGGGTCCAAGGACAGGGGGGACGATGGGGCCATAGCTTTGGGTAGGTCGATAAAAAA
Organism: Talaromyces marneffei; assembly: GCF_009556855.1. Classification (NCBI taxonomy): domain Eukaryota; kingdom Fungi; phylum Ascomycota; class Eurotiomycetes; order Eurotiales; family Trichocomaceae; genus Talaromyces; species Talaromyces marneffei. Next base: position 2,258,417 of record NC_072351.1, on the reverse strand, counting down.
GCGCAATATTGCCATAACGAGAAAGGTCAATGGCGCAAAAGCAAAGACGGAAACATGCATCAGAGACGAAATCGAAGCAGGGACTCGGGGATGGTATGACCGAGCCATTTCGTGTAACTTCTACGTGCCGCCGATGGAACACCGTCTGAATTATTGTCAACTGTTGCTATAAATATGCGCTATTGAGGCTCAGGGTTGACAACTGAACCGTTGAGTGCACAAGTACGTAGCAGCACTATCTGGTCAGAATAAGCACTATCACCCAGTTACCACAACTAAACACAAAGAACAAGTAACCAAAGATCAGATACTCAATAATACATCACGAGATATTTTATTGACCAACAAGGTGCTATATACGCAGTTACATTTCCGAATTCCTGTACGGAGCGTTCACAAGACCTAAAAATAATTTCATCCGATCTTGATGCCCCAGCCGTTTCAAGTGTTTAACTATCAACAAGCAACAACGTCTCGGTCCGTAAACAACGAAAAATATGCAAGTGTCGAACATGATGCCCAAAAGGCAAGCTCAAACACCCGTTCGATGCATTGGGCAACCCGAATTCTAAATTGCTTTGCTCGACATATGTGGATTCCGTGAACCCATGTTCTGCTGGCGGAAACTCACCTGCTCGCATAGTAAGCGATAATAGGACAGACACATGGGTTACAGGGATCCTTGATAACCCTCTTGACGAGGAAGCGATCCTTCTGAACTATCATGGTTTATCAGTCTTAAGGCGACTGTTAAAGCCACCCCCGTCCCAATACTCTCCGGTAATCCTTCCTGAGGATCGATAGCCCCAGATTTGCTTCTCTTTTCGTTTCTTTTTTGTCGCTTCCTAAAATTTGTGATTCGGCTTTGCTATCTGATCCCGCTGATTGAAAAAGAGAAAATATTAGAGATCCTCCATCTTAACCGGACAGGTGGCTTAATTAGCACTTGTTGGTTGAAGTTCTAATTTATGTGCTATTTTAGGCCTGCCCTAGTTAAACAGTAGATAGGATAGATACATGAACCAAAACAGCCAAGTTTCCACCCAGGAAATTGTTGATTTTACGTGGGTCTGTATTTGTTTCGGCATTGTAAATCTTTCCCGTAGTTTCGACTATTTCACATCATGCTATGAAAGTACGGAATTGTTCATAACACGACGACGAGCCTGGTGGTTCCACTTCTCCGGTCCACAATCAAAGGGACCGAAATCCTCGGAATCTGAGCGGAGGATTGATCCTTCTGCCGCTAATGAACCTAACGAGTAACTCTACGCCGTACACATCCTTCGGACACAATAGCTCAGGCCAGGACGTGGGTCGTCCTTTTCTCTGACTTGGTCCCTCGAAGCTTGGTAGTTCCATGATGTTTCGTTGATCCACATGGCACACGGCACGTGACTAGTGACTAGTTATTATAGAGTAAAATTGCTTGTTAAGTTGTCTTAATGTCAACTTAGTTAATTGAGTTTGGTTTATACGTAGTACCCCGATAAGCAGGAGTAATCACTACACAACGTCCGCGTATTCGGGTATGGTGGGAAAAAGCCTTAAGATGGCTGGAAGTTAACCATTCCAACACATTGATTAGTATACGCAAGTAGTAATTACTATATACGTACATGACTATAGAATAGCATAGATTCTAATTCGTGAATGGATCCGAATGGAGTAGACATTATCTATTACCTATCAGTTCCTTTTGTCATCCACTGAAAAGTGTCAGTGGCTGTTGTTTTCTAGGCCCAGTTTCTAGAACGCTTCCGTACGTTGATCAGCATGCTCATCATGGATGTCTATCACTGTAATCCACTGATTGGCAACACGCATATGCGAGCTTGTACATACCGTCTTTCCTATCATTGGTCGTTCTAGACCTGATCGACAGTGAATGAGTAGGTGCCGAACATGCTAGACCAAGATCGTGATCATTAATCAATCTGTCTTGTGGTGGATAACGGGTTCCAAGTTGCCAACAATGGATAAGCCGTGACTGCTGTCAATACATATTGCTCATGACCCATAAATCCGCAGTTAATATCTTCATTTTGTTTCAATACTACCTCGTACGTAGTCGTATAATCAAAGACTGGAATCTCAACCGGATGATTGGCCCAATGTCGACGCAGGTACGGAACGTAGTAACGCTGATTGCTTGGGTTGACATGCTATATCGTTACAACATAATTGGGGATACAACGCGAGGTGCTCAACCTTGGAAGACGTGATTGTTGACCAAGCCCCGGGTGCTCCGGTTATTCGAAAGTGCGGTGGATGTCGAATAACTGGTAGACTTACTGCAATCGTGGTGGCCAACCCCCCAGACTTATGCAGCTAGGTAGCACCTACCGGTACTTGACTCCATAGAGTGCTACATATCTGGGTAGTAGCAGGTAGTATCGTCGAAGTTAACTAGAAGCGGGAGTGATCGAGATATTGACTGCGGATGAACGTTTGTCCGTCCGCCCTCTCCGATCCCGGGCGACCTAAACGACGTTCACTAAGACTTCACCAACTCCCGGTCGACAACCATATCAATTGCTATTATCCGCCCGGATCTTCTGGTCAGCCAGATGAATACTTTTAAATAGTTTTTCTTATCAGTTTCAATCAAGCCTCGACAGAGTCGACACCCCCAAGCAGAATGGGAAAACAAAAACTCCCACCGATTTGGCGTTCGGGTGACCCAGCATGGGTTTGTCTTTTCAGCCCCCTCGCCGTTTCGGGGCCAATGAAGCATTTAGCACCGTTTAGCACCATATCCTTCGATGTTGGCCAATCCCTGACTGGTTGGAGTTGGTGAATAACTTCGTTTGGGCTAACCATGAATCGAAGTGCTAATATTGAGCCTAATAACCCAACTCTACAAGCCTAGTATGGGCTAGTACTGTACTATGCACATGGTAGCATCGGCGATTCAAGGTAGGAAGACGGGGGAAGTTACCACTATCCAACTAAGTTAGTGCGTATCTCTAGTACGTACTATCGTGCCTTTCGTCAGGCCCCCAAAAACCCGCTCCCTTGTCTGGTCAATTAACTTGTCACTAACAGCTCAAGATTGCTATATTCGTAAATCGGCTCAACCACCAGGCAATCAACTTCAATCTGTTCGAAGCTAAGCGTGTGCCCCAATGGTGCAGATCTTACAACAGGCCACAAATCCTTCGTTCAAGACACTTAAGAACAGAATACAAGAGACTTACTCCGTAACGGAGTCTTGTCCTGGCAAGATCCAGTAACTGTTGTATAACCCTGCATTTCTGGAGCGGTCTACCTGCAATTTTTTTTCCTGTTACGGTCTGTGCCCTAGGGATCATCAGTCACCCCGGCGCTTCCCTTATTGGATGCTCCTATCTAGGATCGTTTAGGTATTCTATGAGCATCTACGTTGAACAAGGTACCACGTACTACGCCTACCTGGGAACATCTACTTGATGACCATGCTCACCTATTTTTAAAGTCGAACATGAAACGCTCAGAAACGGCATGAGAGGTTTGGTGGCTGATGTAACTCGACACGACACCAACACCTCATTGAGTCTTGGAGTCTCCGAATCAGTCTACCCGTAATTGCTAGCCAGGTCCCTTTTTCCAAATCGGAATTGCCCTTCATTGGCCCTGTACCTTAGAGCGGGGAGTATGGGGGGCTGGAATTGTATTCGTCCAAGGCTGGCATATGTTCATAATACTACGGGTACCGTATAAATCCATCTAACTCCGTACAGCCTGTGAATATATGGTTTAGTTCATAAGTTCACTACATCCCACCGTACCACACATCTCGTCTCTCGCCATTCTGGACGAACACACCCATACATATCCCACCCAGATTATCCCTATATAGTATATACACAATGGTGAAAGCATCACCAGGCACCAAGACGGGCCCCCGGACCGACCCGGAAGCCATCGAGCGTAGACGGATGCAGAACCGCCTGGCACAACGCAAAAGAAGTGAGACTATTCACTGATATATCGAAGAAGATGCCATTATACTGACGGCCGATAGGACTGAAACGTGCGCAGATGGCAAGAGAAGAAAAGGAAAGACAACAACGTCTTCAAGCAGCCCAGGCAGCGTCTCAACTTACTTTGATCAACGACGGTTACCACCTGTCTCTGAACCAACGTCCAGTCTACCACGCCCAGCAAACGAAGCTTCTCCAACCGGTTGTGAATAGCCACTTTGATTATACGCCGCCTCAGTTTGAAGATATATTCTCGTCCTCTCCATACTTTCCGCAAACATATATACCGCCATTTGAGACGGATACCTCATTCTTTGTGAATGGATATCCCTCTCCATCACTATCACATGCGCCATCCACGCCACCACTAAGTCTATATACACCCAGTCTCATAGATGAGGACTTGTCGAACAGTATAAACGGCAACGCAAACACTGGCAGCATAGATCTTGACCCTCACCTATATCTGAGCTCACCTGCTGGTGTTTTCTCTCCCAACACCAAGCGCCAAAACCCCTGGGATGCATTTGGTCTCATGCCATTACAACCTGTACCATCACCAGTCCTGCAGGCGGATAGACATCGATCGACGTCGCTCCCTACCCCAAGATCAGTTCCATCTTTATCGTCACCGCCAGCACCCACCATGACGAGGAACCGCGCACCTACAACACCAAGCATCGTGCATGGAAAGGGCATCACCTCGCCCAATAACAACATGGATATGAATATGAGGATCAGCGGTCTCAACTTATTCAACACAAGTATCGACACCAACCCTCACGCCGCTTCCACTGCCGTCGGCACACCCAGCAAAACCGGCCTCCACATCTCTGCCGAACAAGGCAACTCCCACGCCATGCACCTCTTTCTAGAATACGGCGCAGACATAGACACCATTGACGAATACGGGCGCACACCACTACACTACGCCGTCACAAACAAGCACATCGATATCGTGAAACTATTAGTTGAGCGAGGCGCAACAACCACCATCGCAGACATCAGCGGCGTAAATCCCATGCAACTTGCGGCTGAATCGGGCTCGGAAGAGATGACCCAGATGATGCATATGATGATTATGATGACGCCGCCTGTGATGGTGCCTGGAGCGCAGGATATCAATATGCATTCTGGACTTGTCGTGTCCAAGTAGTTTGGACACACTTGGTGATGTTTTTTATTCTATCTTACTGTGTACAATCATATATGAGCAGAGATTGGTGTGGTTATGTGGATATGACGATCATGGGAAATATGCATGGTTAATGGTTGCATTTCGGACATTCGTTTATTTTCTTACAATTACATTCGCTTGTACATATGAATAAATTAACAATTCACTTTGACTTAGTTCCCATAGCCGTCAGCCCCTACCGTCCTAATATGTAGATATCATGATGCAAATCCATACTGATGACATGTCCTTTACGGTAAAAGGGGCTCATTCATGTCTAGACCACATGCAGGACCAAATCGAAGATGAACATGAAATTCTATTCTATGCTAACACACTGATGCCTTTGGCCGAATAATAAACACGAAAGGAGAAAAGTCAGAATCATTTCTTTCCCTTTCCCTTCTTCTTCTTCCCACCACCGCCTCCACCCGCCGAAGCAGCAGGAGTGGCAGCAGGAGTGGTAGCAACCTGGCTCTGAACCGGCGCCTCAACCATCTCTACATCCGCTGTCGTAGTCGCAGTAGTAGGCTCCTCCGTCGCAGAAGTAATCTTCACCCCAGCACCCAACTTCCCCAGCCCCGAAATCAATCTGCCCACTTCCGCGGCTTTATTCGTCTTATATTTCAGGCATATTCCCGTCACTGGATTATATGTTTTGAGTGTGAGTGTTGCGAATATCGTCGTTTGTGTTGTGGTCGTTGATGATTCTTCGTTATTTGTGGTTGAGGTAGGTTTCCGTTTTGAGATTTTGTGGGTGCTATCTTTATTCGAGGGGTTTGGGTAGGAGTATTTTGTTGTTATTCTTGTCTATTTCCCGATTTCATTGGGGTTAGTCATGGGTAAAATCTTGGGAGCAGGGGAATTGGAGGAAACGTACGTTGTCGGGGTATGCCTCTAATAAGAGCGAGGATTGCTCCAGGAATGCGTTGGGGGTTGGTAAATATGGCATCTTGTTGTCTCTAATTCACACAATCTGTATTGAGAAATTGTCACGGTGACCACTGGGGGAGGTGGTATCGTGCACACGATGAATATTTGTGCACTGCTCAATGATAGGTAGTTCGATGAAGCCGATAGAGATCCAAGTTCGATGGAGGCGTAGGCGGTCAATACTCGATTGTAATCTCCAAATTTCGCTTCAGCGATCAAGTAACGTGGCCAGCGAGTTCGTATTGCGACAAATTGACAAAGATGTTGACATGGAGCCTAAAGCACAACCGTAGGAAAATGGAATGTGCGGGGAGAAATACTGCAGCTACAGGGCGGACCAATCAGATTGTGCGCTTGGTTATATATTCAATATTTCAATCATCTGCGACCAACTATAAATGACTTGTAAGAACAATTCGTAATCTAGATTGCATTGCATATTTGCGTAATTACAAGTCCAGCAGCTTTCTAATTTGTCATTACATAACGTACATACAGCATCTTGTTACTATACAGCCCATGTCCTGTGGACCATGGATCGAGACAAGTATTCACACAAAATCAAAACCACAAAAGAATCTTATAAACAGAGGCATATGTCCAATATTTACCCCAAGGTAGTATTGCATTTAACACAAACCAGCTTTTGCCGACCATCTTTGGTCTTCGTCGCTCGGAAATTCCTTCCAAGACATCGCGGACACCGCAAAGTTTCACTTTCATCGAGTTCATTATTAGGCGTCACGTCGCAAGGACTGTTGTAAGGAGAGCTCATGTCGCTGCTCAAAGCACTCGGGGCGCTAGATTTTCGACGCATCGCTTCAGCTCCATCGGGCGGAGGTTCGTAGGTTGGAGTCAATAGTCGTTGTGATCTAACGGTACGCACAAGGTCGGCACTCCGTGTCCAAAACGCATTGCTTTGACTGTTTTCATTGAAGGTAGGGATTTCCGGCAATTCCGTTGTTGCGTCATAGCCTTCTTTGTCGGTCACTTCTGATTCTTCCGACGCATAGCTAGACCGACATCCAGAATCCGAAGCCGAATTGGGTTTAGTCTCCTGAGAATTGCTGATTTCGCCGTCCTTTTGTTTATCAGCCGCCTCAGATTCGTGGTCAACTACTGAAGGTGTCATGGGAGTTGCATAGCTCGACTCCGTTTTGGCTTCAGGGCTATTCACAGGACTGGAGTACCGCGAAAGTCTCCTCAACGCAGACTTGCGCGGAGATGGAGTACGGTTCCTACTACCGTTCGATAGAGAATCAATACTAGCGAGTTCAGTGCCGGTCACCGAACTCCTCCATGCCAGTATTCGCTCAGATGATGTCTTGGACTCGCGCCCAATAGACGACGCAACACTGTGACGGGCTGAATTTGATCGTCCGAGAAGCTTCTTTGAGAAGGTTGACATCGCATCCCAATCGTTAGGTCGCTTGTTGTAAGCACAGTCCTGCCGGTACACCTTGATCCGCCCCCAGCAATCTGCACCCAAGATGATATTGCCATCGGGATGAGTGGATCGAGCAAGGTATGCCGGCGACCCGTTCGGCTTTGTTGTTGTTGTTGTTGTCGGTGTGGAATCTGGATCTTTGACGCGGTTTTGTTCGACTTGATCATCGCTTTGTTTAGATGATCGAGCTGAGTCCACTTTACCGACAAGGGTGACTGGTGGTGGGTTGCACAGATCGTACAAAGGGTCACCGGAAAAACCTAGTAATTGTTTCGTAGAAATTGGCGCCATAATAGCACACGTAACGATATCCGTTCGCATTTCTAATTCCTCCAGCGCGCGCTTTTCCGAGTCCTTTTCGGCAGACGCAGTGGGCCAGATATAGATATGTCCATCTTCGCTGCCGCATATGATGTATTTGCCGTCCTCACTGAACGATGCTCGAATCTGGCTTGTAGAATTTTCGTTTCCTCGATATTTTGCTTCGAGATTACGGTCCTTGAAATTGTACAGCCGGATTCGAGAGTCGTTGCTGGTGATTAGCAACTTGATGTCTCCATTTGGATCATTGGAAGGGAACGCCATCGTGTCGATGCCAGTAATCTTACTACCCTTGGCATTGCGCCCCCGAGCTGAACGCACATGTACCTGCGCATTGGCTTTCAGTCCGTCAGTCTCATAAACAATACATAGCCCATTGAGGCAGCCAGCAATTGAGTATTTCCCGTCGGGGGTGAAAGCGACCGATGTAATCATATCGCGAACTGTCGCCCAAAATGCCACGCTTTTATCCGGAATACTCCAAAGTCGCAGTTTCGAATCTAATGAGCCAGCAAGGAAGAATCGGTCATCGCGCGGGTGGAACTGGATTGAAGTCACGAAATCGCTGTGTTGGAAACAACAAAGACATTCCGCTCGACTCACATGCCACAGTCGAACAGTGCGATCCATGGATGAAGAAAGGAGAAAGTTGTTCTATTTCACCTGTCAACATCATTTTACACCAGCACAAGAATTGAAAGAACGCTACCTTGCTCCAACTAAGATCCAGTACACTGCCCGTATGTCCGTGATACTCGCGGATTGGTTTTGTCTTGAAAACCGGCGCAGTCAAGCGCATACCCTCGCCACCTTTTATTTCATCTTCCTCCTGTTCATGGGCCTCGCGATCCTCTGCGTTTGTGATGACTGCCCACACACGAACAACCTTGTCTTGGCCGGCCGCAGCAAGGTATTTGCCATCCTTAGAAAATACCATTGCCCAGATAGCTTTGTTCTTGGTTGCATTGTTTGACTTGTCATCCCGATTAGGCTCACCAGCCTCACCATAGAGTTCCTGGGCTAGGAATACGTGGTCGAATGATTTCTGTCTCTTATAATGCGCCTTCACTTTGATGTACTTCGGAGGAGGTGGAAATCGTGGAATAAAGCCAACCGGGTGCTCGAATACATCGTTCCTGCCATTAGCACCTTCTGCTTGGGACGTCGAAGCATTGGAGTCGTCCGTCTCGGCGGCGGGCTGGGTTTTCTTTGTGCCTATAAAGCGACTGAGGAAAGATACGCCTTTTCTGCAGTGTGTCAAACGTCATTAGCTCCCACATTTCAAAATATCCCGGAGTGATAGCAAATATTCATAGATCTCACTTTTTCTCCTTGGTCTTAGGACCTATAGGAAACGTTTCGCTGCGATTGCCAATCGTGTCCGTTGGACTAGGCTTGTTTCCGTCTCCGCTCGAATCCTGTCCGTAAGAGGTCTGCGATTTCAGCTTGTAGGGAAGGGACTTTTCTGTTTGCGTCCGTTTTAGGATATGCTGGCGAGAGTGTCAGTACAGTGCGCGACCAGATTTCGCCATCTCCTATGGGTGGGTTTGTCATAGAGCCAGGTGTTTTGCTCGGATGCCGGCGTACCTGCGACAAGGGGTCAATTGCGATGGTTTCTGAGGGTTCAAGCTCTTCGGACGTGGTGTGAGTTCTGGTCGCCGATGAGGGCGCATCCGACTGCGCGTTATCGGCACGTTTCTCGTTGTCATTGTTGCCACCTCCGCGATCATCGTTGTGGGTTCTATCGGCGCTTACAGAGTTGTAAGCTCCTAGATGTTGAGTCGCGACAGTTAGTAAGAGCCAAACCTGGCCATAACCCAAGTATACGCATGTTCGCGACAAAGATAAGCCAGCCGGCTCATCCGGATCGCAACAACCCGATAACTTGACTACCAATGATCGCATGACGACATACCATTAGGCGCATTTCGCTGTCCTCCCCCAAAAGCTCCCTCCGACAATCGCGGTGAGTTGAGCGGACTTTTGATATTGCGGTTGCTATTGCTGTTGCTGTTGCCGTTCACAACAGCATTCCTCCTAGTATCGGTTTCGTCGGCGTCGGTCGAAACCGTGGTCATGATGAGCGACTCGGGATTGAGGACGGCCGGTGTACATAGCAGTTGATAGTTGATGGATAAGTAATAGGGTAATATGTACGATAAAAATACATAAAATGTGCAAAAAAAGATAGAAGAAGAAGAAGAAGAAGAAGAAGAGGAAAATGAAGAGAAAAGAAAAAGCACAGTCTATACCCAAGGAAAAGCCAGAAGGAGAAGAGGAAGGATGAATGGGCTGTGACATCAACGGACCCGCCTGGAACGAGCTTAGTCCGTCTGCTAAATCCGTGCTGGCGGACCATGGCTAGCCTCTTCTACACGCAACTGCTCGATTTCAAAGCACGGAATCTTGCGAGTACTACCCAGTACTAACTACTATGAGTGCCTAACGAAGCGATAAGAATTTGGTGGACCCAATTGGCAATTAGCACCAGAGATAAGGGCTGCCGGGGCACATGTTGATGAGCCCTATAAATTGAGTGTCCAATTGTTCAGTACCCATGCTGCTGATAGTGAACTTTGTATGCGCCCCCAGGAGTTAGCCCTAACCTAAATGGTAAACCCTAACGTTAAAACATCCAAGGTACATTATCTACTCGTAGTAATTATAAGATGAGATGAGTCTACTACCAGATCTGATATAGCAGAACAATCATGGGTCGTGCAGCTATTATGGGTGAGCAGTACCCCGACAAAAACATCGGCTAGAAACAGTAGTATCATCCTGTCAATTCCTAACCATTGTGGCGTTGAACTTGGAGCCGCTGATGCGTAGGTCTATCCCATCTAACTACGTATCTTCATGTTGGAGTTGATCAAGATGGATCAGGACTGTGCGTTGCAGAATGGATATCCAACGGTGCAGATCTCTTGTCTTTCAACGCCTAACTACCTCGAAGGAATGCCCCTTGAGACGAGGTCGTGGTCCGCAAAACTCATATACACGAACATTCCAGACGGCACAAATCTTGAGAGGTTGAGGGTGATGTTTGTTAAAGATGCGAAAGATGAGAATGACAAGATTTTTGAAGATTTTCGTCTGGCGGATATAGATAACATTGAATACGGAGGGCAAGGGCTTGGGGATTTTGTGGTGGTGCTCGATGACGACTCATGTGCATCTGGGATTTTTGTTCAAGCTCTGGGAATCAGGCCACACAGATTTATCTAGGAATCAATGAAATAGAGACTAGCTACCAGAGTGAAGAGCACACAGTTGGTCCCCCCTCCCTTCTTTCTAGCCTATAAACCAACAATTACCAAGATAGGCAAATGTCGACCCAGCGGGCGACCCGACACCCGATGGGGAAAGTATTAAGCTAAACTAAATGGTAAACACGCAGTGATAGCAAGAATTGATACCTAGTATGGACTACCACGGCGTAAAGGCCGAAGATAACGATGAAGACTGGGTCCTAGTCTCGGTTGCTATCATCTATAGTGGGGAGAGAGGACTAAATAGGGCAAGATGTGCCGTATACATAAAATCACTGCAATGACTCCCCGATTTTTCTGTCGCGGGTTTATTTGGTTTATTTTCATTCACAATTACAAATCTGCCTGATATTCAATAGTATTTTGGTTCAGGCATATATTCAAGAATGTCCGACACAGTCCGCCGCCAAATCGGGCATCTCAAGTCCAAAACTCAAGGCAAATCAAAACTGTCGGGCTGGGTCCTCCCCCGCGAAACAACCAGTTTTGCAGATGAAGGCACCTGGACAAACATCGATGCCGACGTTACTCCCCTGGAGCGAAGGACATGGTCTACTTTTACTGTGTTGGGGTTTTGGTTCAGTGATGCCCTGAATGCGCAGGGTTGGGAGGGGCCGAGCTCTATTATACAACTTGGGTTGACGTGGAGGGAGGCATTTTATCTGCGTAAGATAGCAGTATCGCGGATATAATTAATCTGGCTGATTATGATGTAGCTGTTCTAGGAGGGATTGTTGACACAATACCGTTGATACTCAATGGTGCAATTGGTGCTCATTACCACATCCCCTTTCCAGTCGTTACAAGGTCGTCTTTTGGGTATTACTTCTCTCGTTTCGCGGTCATTGTACGACTCATCACCGCAATTTTCTGGAACGGTCAGTATAATCTCCGTCAACATAAACATCATGAACTAAGTCTTGGTTAGCAATCCAAACCTGGACTGGGAGTCAGGCAATGTATCAAGTAAGACACCTCTCTCTCTTTAGTAGATGAACGACTAATAAAATCAGGTAATCCGTGCCATCTGGCCATCCTTCTTGAACATTCCCAACCACTTACCCGAAAAAGCCGGTATAACCACCTCGGAAATGATAGCGCACCTCGTATTCTGGTGCGTGCAGACGCCCATCATGCTCACACCACCACACAAACTCAAGTGGTTCTTCGTCGTCAAGGTATTCGTCGTCTTGATTGCGAGTACAGGGACAGTCATAGCCATGACGTACAAGGCGCATGGCGTAGGTGACATATGGAATCAGGAGTATTCCGTCTCGGGGTCGGCGAGGAGTTGGTTGATTATGAGTCAATTTTCAGCTCAGTGCGGTGGATGGTAAGCTCCCCTCACCTTTCAAAAGACTTCCAAGTACAGAACCCGACGGTTTATATAGGGCAACAATGGCAACCAACATTCCAGACTTTACCCGCTACATGCGCAACGGGCGAGGCGTCTACTGGCAAGCCTTGATGCTCCCAAGCATCAACCTCCTCATGTCCGTCTTCGGCACGATCAGCACCAGCTGCGCCAAAGTCGTTTATGGAACCTACATCTGGAGTCCTCTCGAACTCGCCTCCCACTGGGACGGCCCTTCAGGTCGCTGCGGCGCATTCTTCGTAGGACTGTGCTGGGTCATTGCCCAGATCGGTACTAACATGTCTGCCAGTGTCATTTCTGCTGCTAATGATCTTACGAACTTGTTCCCAAAATACATCAATATCCGCCGCGGCGTGATTCTTGTGTCATTGATTTCAGGCTGGATTATGGTTCCCTGGAAGATTGTGTATTCGGCTTCATCCCTGATTACGTTCATCGCCGCCTTGGCGGTGTTTCTTGCGCCGATTGCTTCGATCCTGGCCTCGGATTATTGGATTGTCAAGAATCGCAACTTTGATGTTCCAGGTCTGTACCGGCGGCATGGTCGATACCGTTACCAGTTTGGTGTCAATTGGCGATCAGTCCTTGCCTTTCTCGTGGCTGTTACCCCCGCACTTCCGGGACTGGCGAATTCAGTGAGCAGCAGTGTCAAGATAAGCACTGGACTCGCACGGTTCTATGACTGCAACTATCTCTATAGTTTTCTGAGTGGTGCTGTCGTGTATGTTGTTCTGAGCAAGGCCTTTCCGGCGACGGAGACGCTTCTTGATGCTCCGATATATGATGATGATCCTGCGATAAGCGATGCTGTGGAACATATGCGTGGTGATAATGTCGATAGTCTGTGGGACAAGGAGGCTGCAATGCTTGAATCGAAGGAAGGAGGGATTGATTCGCAGGGTCGATATACTCAGTAGCTGGCTAGATCATCAGATAGACAGTGTACTTAGGAAATCTTACTTGTGAGGACTTCTCTAAGTTCTCTTGGGAAGTTGAACGAAGAAAACACTGCGATTGGACAATGTAAAAAAATCCCGACTAATCCGCATCGGGCGATCGTCGTGCAGAGGTAGGACAAGACAAATACTTTATTTCCATGTCAACTCACTCAACACCAACACATTACACACGACAAACTACTCATATATAACATTGAATTCAGATATACATATAATAATGCCCCAAAACCGCAAACAACGGCGTGCCGCCGCGGTCGCAGCAGCAGAAAACGACACTATCACCGACGCATCCTCAATCCCCCTCTCACGACCACCCGAATTCTCCAAGACGAGCAACAAAAACAACTCACGACAAGCTAAAACCCTCCTCGAAATCGCAGCTGAGCGACAACAAGAACTAAACCAACATCTCAGAAATAACAACAATGGCAAAGGAAAGAAGAAGAAAACTCCACAAGTCCCAAACGGACAATTCATCGACCTAAACGCAACAGAGACACAGTTCCTCGAATTATCATCGTCAGGACAAATATCAAGCCTCGATCCGAACACCCTCCGCTCGAAAACCCCCAAGACGAAAGAAGCGGAAGAAAAAGAAGAAGAAGATGATGATGATGGAGAATTACCACCTTTAATCGACACCTTATTCACATCCATCCCTCTAACAACCGTCCATTTCACACTCGCCTTCCTCGCAGCGCACCAATACGTCCAAGAAATCATCTGGAAAGACATAATCAAAGAATCACTATTCATCGCCTTCCCCGTCCTAACATTCGTCATCCATCTCGCCCACGGCCACATCATCTCCTTCCCCTTCCGCCGAAAACGAAAACAGCCAAAACCATCCCCCACGCCGCCGAAAGAGCCGTCGGCATCATCACTAATATCCGACGCTCTGATAGGCGACTTCTTCACTTCTCGGACGCTACTATTTTTCCTTCCCCTCGCAATTGTGTTGGGCGGATCACTTGTTCAAACTACCAATCAGGCCGGGTACTACGCTGTTATGAAGAGGGCGCCGAGTATAGGCACAATGTGGGTTTGGTGTGTGTTGGAGATATCGTCTCCGTTGGCGGCGTTGGTGGCTTTATTGGTACCCCTGGGGTGGGGGGTAGGCGTTATGGGGTATAAGATTTATTGATATAGATACGTACTTAAAAAAATGGATAGAGAATTGAGTATTATTATTATATCGCAGTAATGGTGGGTATCTGTCTGCATATTCTGGCCGAAGCGTAGGGCCTTGCAGGATAACATGAAATGAAAAAAACAAAAAAGTACAAATTTGAGCCTCCCAAGTCACCCTTAATCATATCGAGTTATATCATATCGCTGGAAAACTTTCACAAAGACCGAGACAAAGGAGAGATAATAAAACAGAATGAAATATGTATGCAGTAACAAATCCCGGGTATCTTCAGGTACCGTGCTCCATAGTTTTTGGGTTTGAATTAAAGTCATAAAGTCGTAAAAGTTGAGGACGATCAAGCAGTTTCGCTTGCCTCGAGGTTTCCAGCTTCAACAACATCCGGTGTCTCCGCTTCGACATGGTTGCGAGGGGCTGCAACCTCAGGTTCGGCGATGAGGTCGTCGGCTGTCAATCGAGACATCTCGCGCGATAGTCCGGAGATGGACGAATCCTCAGATCGATCCAAGCGCTCAAGATCTTCGTAATCAGGGAGATCCGGAAGTGGCGAGCCAACATAGTCTTCCATCTCGCAGCCGCCATTGACGGCAAAGTATCCAGGAGGGCTGGCTGGAACATCGTCGTAAACGGGAGGCATTTCCTCGTCCCAGCTGATTCCCAAACCACTCCGGTCAGTAACGAGCAGATTGAACTGCATGCGGAGAACGCGAGCAGCACCGGTAGGAGTAATAAGCTTGGTGTTTCGGTTCGGGCAGAACTCTTCCGCAACAATGAGCTCAATGACGAGATTGTGCTTGACTTCCATATGACCCTTGACGTCGAGATCGCAGATAGGCTTGCTTCCAGGCTTGATATTGGCCAAGAATTCCATGTTGATCTCACCACCGGCAGTATCGAAATCCGTCTTCCATCCGGCCTTTTCCTCGTTGTGGCCGATGATTCGGGTTTCCTGATGTAGAACGCCCTTTCCTTCACCACCAATTTTGTGGGCGTGCTTTGCACAAGAGCTGGAAACCACCTTTTGGTGCTCCTCGATACGCCACATCATCTTTCGGAGCCTCCACCGAGTTTGAGTTTCGTCTCCCTTTTCCACGACACCACTGAGACTCATCTGGACTGGGAACGCACCAATTGGGTGTACCACAGACGGAAGGATAACTCGTCCGGTCAAGTTGGTTGGAGGAAAGATACGGACAGAGGCACGGTCGTTACCGGGCAGAATGGCACGATGAACAGTAAGAGGAACTTTCTTGACAATCTCGGCTCCGGTGGTTGTAACGGCACGAGCAGTGATCCAGTATTCAATAACACCGAGGTTTCCTTGAGCGCTGGCGGGTAAGTTTCCTGGGAACAAGTAGCTGAAGGGGAAGTCATGGTCTCCGTTTTTCAAAGTCACGGATTCCGTCAAAAAGTCCCATTTCTTGAGAATATCGAGCCGGGAAGCGCAGCCGGGGCAGTCCCTGGAAATTGGTTTCTTGGTTGTGAATGTCTTGGTGAGATCGACCTTGAATTCTTTCAAAGTGGCGGAACCCAATTGCTCAGAGACGGTAACACGCATACGTCCGGAAAACAAAGCTCCAGTCGAGTTGGCCGGGGTGCCATAAAAGACGAGTGGGGGAGATTCAATGACCACGTCGAGCTTTGGGCCGGATACAGTGCGTTGAATTTCTTTTGAGGATTTGCCGCGCTCCTTTGAGCGCGATGATCTTCCCAGACTTATGCGTTTTTCCTTGTGGGGGTGGATGATATGGTCCATGGCTGCTGTGATGCGATTTTCGATGGTGCTGTCATGACCCTCGGCGGTGGGGAACGACCAGGAGTTTCTCTTGGATGATGTGTTGGAAGAAGATGATGGCGCACTATCGTTCACTGAAGTAGTCGATGAAGCGCGGGAAGCTGATGTGATGGCATGTGGCGAGGACGAGCGTACTAGGCTCGACAGTAGGCGGCCGGGCATTCTAACGTAGTTTTGTGGTAGGCCCCCTCTATGATGTAGTTGTGTAGAAGAACGGGAATATCACGTATCCTCGGGACGTTTGATTGCAGCTAGTCTAGAAGTGCTGTGTAGTTCCTCTAATGCTAGTTGATGTGTGATGTGCGATGTGTGGTGTGTGGTGTGCTGGGAGAATTCTAAGAGGGGAGGCAGTTACAAAATTTGGATGGCAAGAGGAAGGAGGCAGCCCTTTGTAGTGTTGGCCAAAGAGGAAAACCTTGACATCAGCTTCTGATCCACATGATCCATACAAGCAACATTTCAATTCGAAATTTTCTTAGTTTTCCGGTTTCCCCTCCTTGATCACACATGCTACTTGACCCGGCCCGTGGAAAAGAGAGACTTGGTTCCAGTACCTTCCTGCTTCTCGATACTTTTTTATTAGCGTGCGAGCCACGCTAAAAGAGTCTC
Organism: Talaromyces marneffei; assembly: GCF_009556855.1. Classification (NCBI taxonomy): domain Eukaryota; kingdom Fungi; phylum Ascomycota; class Eurotiomycetes; order Eurotiales; family Trichocomaceae; genus Talaromyces; species Talaromyces marneffei. Next base: position 2,241,414 of record NC_072351.1, on the reverse strand, counting down.
GACGGTGGAGAACAGCCAAAAAAAGATGATGTGGTGGGCCCAACTTGAGGCGGGTCGGTAATGACAATACAAACTACGACCACAGAGTATGTACTACTACTGTAGCACTAGTTACAGAGCATACACAACGGAGAACCAATCAGACAATTAAGCGCCCTCTGAATAGTGAATACATGTGAATCATGATTCATCTCTTGTTGGCCTGGATCTGGCCAGACACCAGATTTATAATCTTCCATAGTGTAATGTTGGAATGTTGTTTGGCGTCTGTGACTCTAGTGTTGAATGCCTCAGTACGGAGCAAGCTAGCTAGCTACTTGTATTGGCCATTGACCATTCAATACATGTACTATGGAGTAGAGCGCGCGAGAGCACGCGCTTATGATCTGACGAAGCGTGTATGATTTAAGAGACGACATTGACATAGAAAGCAACGGCCACCAGTATGGCCTACGTATGTAAAGGATGTGATGGGTCAAGTCAGTAGTTTGAGGACCTTGTCGTCGTCAGTTCATCGTTCGATGACACCATTGAATCGGCATTGAGCTGATGGCGACGCCAAGGTACATAAGCTACTAGTTAACTAACCTAAGTAACCAACTAACTAGTTAGTTAACTAATACATACGTAGTAAGTTACAGAGAGAACTACGTAGGTACGGTAACGTGTACTCTCTGTATGGAGCCAGACTCCAGACAAAATCTAAAGGGCAAAAAGTTAAAGCAAAAAAGAAAAATTTTCCCAGCAGGTGACGCGATTTGGATCGAGGGTCGATCTAGTAACGGATACTCATACTAGCGGTAATTTTGTGGCTTATTTTCTCTATTCTGCTACCTGATCCGGTTATAGCGCACATCATCTTGCCTGTTGTGGTTAGCGGGGAGCGTATTGCCCCGTACGGAGAAGGTATTCCGTTTTTTCTTTTCTTTTTTCCTTCTCCTGCCTTCGATCTCTGCTGTACCCCGCATCATGTGCCCTTCCGCCTTAACGCCATCTTGCGGTGAACAGACCTCTGATTGCATCTCGAATTCCATGACTTCATACCGACTACAATCCGAATATCCAGGAATTGCATTGAAATAATCCGACAATTCTGCAACTTTTGTATGCAAAAGTAAACAAAGCATCCCAAACCGGCCTGGAATTGACCCTAAAAAGACACCGTGCTACAAACATTGGACAACAGGACATTGTTATTACATAAGAGTATATGAGTCCACGCGAACTAAGCGAACCTAGTTAAGTTACGTAGATAGTTTAGATGTCAAAATAAGCACAGACGATGGACTTGCCGCCAAGGTTTCAGCTGGAAAGGGCAGGGCTATGCGGCAGCCATTGCGCTTACTATGTCTCCCGAGCAAACTTACTCCGGATGGCTAGCTTGCACTAAATCACGCGGGTATCGGCACCAAACTTTGCGCCTTCTGTGCTAGCTTTAGGGCTACCCATCAAGTTTCAACTCCTCGCCGGGCCGGATGGCAAATGGCAAACTACGTAGGGTACATGTGATGCGTGTTCCTCGGAAATGCTTCATAGTTACGTATATGAGCGCTGAGAAAGTGTTTTACTACATTGTACGTCCTCCGTGCTCTGTATTCAAATTGTAAACCATTACTATGCCACTAACTTTGTAGAAATTTTACTCCATAAGTAGTAGTATCGGCGACCGCCGTTGACAGTTGCTGGTGGATCTGAGAGGATTCTGTTAGTCATCAGGCACCAGTAACTAACTAGTTAACTAACTTAGTTACTCCGTACCTAAATAGAAGTCCACAGGAACCCGACTACGTACTATACAGTAAAGGTTTACAGAGTAGAACTTGTCACCAAGCCATCGGGCTAGACCTGACTATTCGAGAAGCCGGACGGAGTAGTCCAGGTTCTGCCCCTCCATCCGTCGAGTTGACCACCCCCTTTGAATTGCATAGATTTGAGTAACCGCTTGCGAGAATTGTTCTGTTGAAGTTGAACGTCTGATGCCAAATTTCCCCAGTGTCCTTGTCTTCTTGCCAGGAGTCTAAATCCGATGTTCATTTTGGAATACAAGCTGCTATCAGAATTGTTACTACAGAAACCAACCCGTCGAATGAGAAACAATTTCTGCGTTCTAGACTACCTAACTTAGGTACCTATTCGACCATGTCGTCTAGACGATGTATAAGCTTTGGATCTAGTCCAGAGTGCTCTGCTGGCGGTGAGGGCTTCGGCCCAAAATAGACAAAATGATGTCTTGTTTCTTTTGTCTTCGTGTTTTCTCTGACTTATTATTGATGTTTATCAAAGAAATAACTTTCTTCTTCAAAAACATAATTCTTTCATTTTGACTTGTCTTATAGATACAGACTATCCGTTTGCGATAAGACGAGATCCGACCGAGGACTTGTCGGACACCCAGACTCAAGGGTGGAATATAACCCGACGGAGTGTCCGGGGAGTACATACTTTCAGAGGAAACCTGACTTACATGTCTTGTGACATGGGCAAAGTGCCCTTAATCTGGTCTAGTAGACTCGAAAGAAGTCGGTGGTGGATAGGTGTGAACGCTTTCAAAACGATGGGTATCCTAATATCTATACTATGGGCATCAGCATTATTCTATATACAAGGTTTCATCTTTGATACTCCTAGACTTCTTGGGCAGCCGCATCAGCAGCCTCATCTTCCTTTCGCAACTGCTCTTCTAAAGCTTTGCGTTCTTTCTCTCTTTGCGCGGTTTTCAGTCTCATAAGCGTGATCTCTTGCAAACTCGGTGTAGTCAATGCTGGATTCTTGATGGTCGAGCTGTCAGGCGGCGTTGCGTGGGCAGGTCGCGCCGAGAAAGAAGCAAACGAAGGCTTCCCACCGCCTATCTTCGGTGCTGAGCCGTTTTTGAGGCTAGCAAAGTCGAATGCTGGCTTCTTGACATTGCCATTACTAGTTGGAGGCATAGAAGGGTTAGATGTAGAGGATGCGGTCGGTGTCTCGCTAACTGGTACTGGCGAATGACTATCCGATCTCGATTTCAGATCTGGGCCAGTTCCTGAAGCCCATACCACAGATTCGAGAATGGACCAGTCCCCTTGAGCTCCTGACTTAATCTTTTTCGCACTATCAAGAACAGCCGAGTGAGCACTGACTATTGATGTGTAAACAACCACTCCAGTAGCAACCGTCTTCTTTTCCTTCTTCTCGCCGACTCGCTGTCGTTTGTCCTTGAGCAAGAATGTATTCTCCACTTTCCCAAACGCTGAAAAGAGCTCTCTCAATCTGTCCTTATCGAACGCTTCACCAGGCCCCTCGCGAACCCAGTGTACTTTGACAGCCCTCTCGAGCTCCGGAACATTCGTACCACCTTCTTTAGACTTATCGACTCGCGCAAAACTTCTATCCCGCTCTTCACGTTCTTGCTCTGCCGCCAAACGCTCCTGCTTCTCTTCCTCTTCAGCCTCCTTCATCAATTTCTCTTCTGCCTCTCGACGTCTCCGCTGCGAGTTTTCCGCAATACGTTGAATCTCCCGCTCCAGTCTTTCTTCGGCCTCATTATCCGCAGCACTAGACATCATCCACGTCCTCTTCAACCCACGCTGTGCCACCGCGGCGCCCGCATCACCCGCCCGTTCCCTAGCCTCTAGATCTTCTTTCATCTTCCTCTTCGCCGCATCCATCATCTCCACCTCCCGCTTTTTCCGTTCCCTTGCCTCGCGCGCATTATCGTAGAGCTGGCGCACAGCCGCGTCAGAGAGTACATCGTATGCGATCTGAAGTAAATGGAACTTGTTGATGTCTTCGGGTGTCGGGTTCGCGATTTTATCTGGATGATATTTTAATGCTGCTCGGCGATATGAGCGGCGGATCTCGTTGTCTGCTGCTGCGGGCGATACTTCTAGGAGCGCATAAAAGTCTTGTGACGATGCCGCGTGGGCTTTGAGGTCGTCTGTGGGCGCCATGTTGTGATGCTGGCGCTGGTGAAAGTTGTACCCCAGGTAACTATTTTGTATGAACGCGTATACTTAGCCGAAGCCGAAGAGTGTTACCAAATCAAGTTTCAAGTCGTATTGTTTCTGTATCCTAAGCCCCAAGAAACTCGTCAAGAGTTGATATCGTGTGAGCGACAGCCACAGCAGCTTACATAGCTGCAGGATAATTTCGGTGTTAGATCACGTGATCTTACATCAGATTAGTCATCTATCTTCTCATCCAGGCGGCCAATACACGGGCACCCGGGTGCCCACACAATTTTGGACACCCGGGGTGCCCAATCTGGCTAAGCATATGAGAACCCCCGAAGTCTTGCAACTTTATCAGATTTACAATATTCTTTTACTGTCTCAAACATGAAAGAACTATGGATTGAATAGTTAAGATCTATGTCTACGGCTGCGCAAATTATATTTATCATATCGGTCTGCTTCACCCACAGGTAAATGACCGTGCTTGGACAAGTAGTCACTGTAATATGCCTGCATCTCGTCCTCCAATGCTTCATAATCTCTCTCTACAGGTTCTTGCTCTAAATTAGGTGCCTCCCGTAGCTGGTCTCCTTGTGAATCTTTTGGGAGACTGGATCCGGGGGAATTATCCGCATGATTCAATGACTGAAGAGAGTCAAGACTGCCCTCAGCATCAACCGTGGATTCTTGTGGCAATTGTGGAAGCCGGGCAACCAGATCCGAGTGTTTTAAGGGACAGCACAGCGATTTCCTGCTATGCCCAATTTGATGGCATCTGCTGCACGTCATAGGGGCCCTTTTTCTACCCTCAACGAGTTCAAATCCAGAGGGCTCACGTCTTGTGCTGGAAGCTACTTTGCCCGATGCCTTTTCAATACGTTCCGCCAATCGAAAGGGTTGTAATATAGCTGCTGGAGACGGTTGTTGGGATCTCTTTAGATGCCAATAAGGGTGAAAGTGATTGAGAACCAGAGTCTCTTGTGTTTCTAAGAGTCTCTTCAATATATGTGCACAGGGAATCCCAAGAGATGAGGTAAATAGCCCACGGCACGAAGCTAAAGATGGCTTAGAGAGCAATTCTAACTGCTCGTTAACTTTCCGTAGAGCTTGATATGATACTAAGCCATGTACTGCCTTATAGACCTTGCTTGATAGATTAAGTGGCATTCTGGAACACTAACAGGCTCGAATATGCTTTAACTCGCTGACTTGGTTCACGACTGCTTGTTTTATCAACCTCCACGCTTCAAAAAGATCGATTGTGGACTTCTTAATGTGAGATTTGATTAATGCATGGATCCCCTCAACCCTATAGACTATCATATTAGTGCCAGCACTAGTAGTATGAACTAAAAAGTTACCTAGAAGTAGCAACATTGCCAAAGTGAAGATGCTGATCCACCTAGGCCTTTATAATCTTTTCTTTATATATATCTAACCACTCATCTTTAATATACCGAAGTGGCTCAAGGCAGTTTTGATGCTGTGCATATTTAAGCTGAAAATTAGCAACACATTACTTATATACCAGTTCTGTGTTAGACGCAATAATTGCATACCATCCCGCGTAGAACTCTTTCCACAAAGTTTCCTCTGTCTGGATTACTTGTCCTCTTTTCACTCTAAAAGATAGCTGGCAGTGGCGTACCACCGCTTTATTAGTATGCCAGAGACAAAGCAAACTTCTTGACATTGTAAAAGACTTGTCAACAGCATTCATTGCTGCCACGTAGTAGTCGGTTAGGATAACAGACAGGAGTGCATCCTAATAGAGCGATTTGAGCTGAGTCAGTGCCTATATGTATTACTCTTCTACTTCACTAGAGAGAAAGGTAAAAGCAATACAGAAAGATCGCTGACAACAATCCACTCCGATCATGTCAAGAAATAGGAGTCCATATTTGTTTGTTTTGTAAGTGCAATCTAGTATCAAGATATCTAGATTTTGTTGTAGATATACCACTGAGTCTAGATGCGCAAAGAGGATCGCAGTCAGCTGGTTGGCAGCATCCAGTTGAATACAGCTCCAAAAACCCTCGTTATTGAGTTGATTCACCAGGGCTTAGATGCTGCTTTGTCCCTGGACGAGCTTGCATCGTGTCGATGCCGCAAGGTTATAGACGTCTTACTAGGTTGTAAGAGCGTTGGAAGTCTGACGGATATAAGTCCGGATTTCTCGTGGAGGAACGCCTGCTGTTGTCAGGTCTGCAATTATATTCACTTCCTCATCTGGGAGCCGACGGTGTGCTCGGTGTACTGAAGGTTCAGTGGATGGCGGATGGTTATATTCACAGAATTTAGCATCAGGTCGATGTCTTAATACCCAAGTGGTCCCATCCAAGGACTCCTTAGCCACCACTGAGAATAAACAGTTTGTGCGCTGGCTCGATGTTCTGCGCTTTCAGTTGGATGATGGACTAGGAGGAGGCTTGTTTCTGTCGCATGCAAAGAAAACCTTCACTCGGCCATTAGATGTCTTCGAGGACTTGCCGGTTGTAAAAGCATAGCCTCGAGGCTTTGCCCAGGAATTGACATAATCGAACACAGCCTTTCTAGAATTGAAGTCGCCTTCTGGTGGTAGGATGTCGCTAGAGAATCCTTCAAGTACATTAACAGTCGAGGTAAGGATTGAATCTGTGGTATCAAGCGGACTGATGAGTGTTGGCACTTGCTCTATCTTTTAACTTGCTTCATGATCTCAGGTCATTTGCATAATCCATTTCTGTTTTCTCATTTTCCATCCCTCTATTTATTTGATCTTATTCCCACCCATTCTCTTCCCAAAATAAAAGAATGTGACCATCTAAGCGCGGAGGAGGCCCGGACAACGGCCAATCAGACCTCTTAACGCTGAATCCAGCGCTTTTCAGCACTTTCATCCCCAACGAAGGCTCTTTGATATGTTTATTTTGACACAGGAGGGTAATATAAAGTTTGATTGATGTTTCACGTACTTGTGTTAGAAGTTGAACGTTTTGGCAGAACCGCCTGAACTTCCAAATGTTGGTGCTTAGCCAGATTGGGCACCCCGGGTGTCCAAAATTGTGTGGGCACCCGGGTGCCCGTGTATTGGCCGCCTCTCATCCATTTGTAGAACCTCTTGACGTCCCCGAACACAATTTGCAAAATCAATCAAATGCTCTAGCATGTCGGCTATCACCGAGGCTATTGCAATGGACGGACATCTAGGCGTCTCCGAGATGAAGCTTTGAGTCGGCCTATCTTTCGTCCGAGACTCGCTTTGATAGTTGAATCAAAGAAAAGAAAGACACAGCGAGTCTATTCGATTACAAAATAGATGAACAATGTGATGTATAACTAGTCCAGTGATGACAGTGAACCATCTACATGGGAAGTGTCTGATCATCAGTGTTCACATGCCTCACTTCAGAATCAAGTAGTTAGGCTATATACATGTTGCAGAGGTTTGTTTATGGTCACAAACCCCTCGCTGTTATTTGCCTGTTTAGGCAATTAAGCAGCATGTTGCTCAGTTCATCACACTCCTAGCCCTATAGGGGCCTGGATAGATGAATACCTGTCATATGGCCCTGCCTTGCATCTCCTCTTACATCACACAAGCCTCAAACAAAGAGAATTCCAGAATCCACAAATCGCATTTCCGAGTAGACCTTCTAGGCAAAGGAAATGCTTGACGAATAAAGAAAACCTGCCTAACTAGTTAGTCACCGTTGCTGAGCAAATCGGTGAGCCCGCTCTATAAGTATTTTAAATAACACATGATACATACATAAGGTTAGGGAAGCGAGTGAACATCCTCGGACACGTCGATTTTATTGTTTGTTCAAATGAACACGACAAATGAACCACCAATGCATATGTGGACACCAATCAATCATGTAGGCAGCCTCTTTTCTTCTTCCCTTTGTTGTCGGATTATTTCCATAGGTCCATCCAATATGGGAAAATATCAAATAATCCAGAAAATTTAACAAAGCGGAATGGGCGCTTAGAAATTACAAAGTTGCACATTCGTTCCACAGTTGATCATGGAGATACATCAATTATTAAGCGTTAAACCCAGTCATTAAGCGATATTAAGTACCTTTTCCTTTTTCGGTACTGTTTTCAAATTCTCTCCTTGGGCATATTGAGATTTAAGCGAGCCATGGGTACAACAAAGGTTGAACCTTACACGATAGAAAAAGGAACGGTTGAAAGGTCAAAGGGAAATTTTCTCCGGAAAAGTTTTCTCTGGTTGTTTGTACGTGTGCCCTATGGCATAGTTATTGGTGTAGGATAATGCCCTAATCTTAAGCGATTGAGGTTTTCTTTCTATTGATTGATCGATTGACGTGTGACAGCTGAACTGCCTTTGGAGTCGACTGACTCAAAGACACCTCGAACAATGGATGGGATAGGTAGCTGTCAGTGTAACCAGATTGTATAAAGATAAGCCAGAGATGCGCCTCAAACTTGAAAATCACTTACCTTATATACTCGTGTTCGGAGGTCCAGATGTCACGTTTATAACACCTCCCCGGGCAGTCTTTCGAGCTAGCAGAAATGGAGAATTCAGTCAAGATGAGAGATATTTTTTCACTTAGACCCATACAATTTATCGATGAGGGGTATTCGGAAATGTATGTGAACACACTTCTTGTTTTGATCACCCTCGCATATGCTGCCTGATGACTGATAGCTTTTGCATAGAGACAACGAGTCTACAATGTCGCTTGATCTGAACACTGTAGACTATCGGCTTCAAGACGGCCAAATATATGTTGACGAAGATGATGGTAAGAATTCTCAAATTCTTATATTCGACGTCACATTAGGGAAATGCTTAATTGCTTGTTTTAGCATATAGTTGGCCGGATGATGAATGGTGTGATTCTTTCGTGGAACTCGATAGCATCACTCCCTTATATGATCAGGAGGAAGTTGAACGGTTGGAATTAATGCACTTAATCTTCACAACGGCCGAAGACTACTATCTGCACCTAGCTCCTATCAACTGGCATCCGCAGCGTATACTAGACATAGGCTGTGGAACGGGGACATGGTGCATCGAAATGGCAGATGCATATCCAAGCGCCGAGGTCGTCGGAGTTGAACTTTGTCCTTCTCAGCCGATCCTGGTCCCTCCAAATCTATCTTTTCAAATTGATGAGTTTGACGATGAATGGACCTATTCCCACTCCTTTGATTATATTCATGCTCGGCTTCTGGCTGGCAGGATTCATGGCTGGCCTAGGCTGATGCGGCAATGTTTCGAGTATGTTTTCCTATTTGCCTTCATATCAATGTCTCTAACTGATTACTAGAAACTGCAATTCCGGTGGCTGGGTGGAGTTTCAGGATATAGATCCATTGTTTACTTCTCAATATGAGTCGTCATCTCAATTTATCGCCTCGAAAGGAGATGTGATTTATCCAGCTCCATTCCTTGCACAATGGATGCACGAAGCTGGGTTCATCAATATCCACGTCGTCAAAAGAAATCAGCCCATGACTCCAAGTCACGGAGGCTCGAAGCTGGTAAGATTATGTTGAGAGTTAAATGAAGACGGAGCAAATACTGACTATGAAGTAGCAAATGGACCTCTACGATGAGACACAAGAGCTTTCCACTAGTGTGAAATCATTTGCGAGGACAATCCGCTGGAATCGAGATGGAGGCGATGCTTTCCATGAAGACCTTATGAGTGATGATGTATATGCCTTGCCCGTCTCGATAGATCTGTAAGTGTCTGTTAACAAAATACCTATCACTTGAGATCTAATGATTTCACAGCTATACCGTTTATGGCCAGAGACCATGAGACTCATCTCCAACATTCAACGATTATCAAAAAACACATTGTTATGAGTAATGATTATGCTCACGAAGGAATATGTGAGATGTCTTTAGCGACGTTGGCTGACGCCTTCTTTCCTTTTTGCATGCAACATCTAGGTCACCTGACCCGCTCCTATGTACAGTTTTACCTACAAAAAGCCCTTTTGGTTCTTCCTCTGTTAGACAACATTTATTTTCAATCATTCATTCATTATGGGTATGGGACGCTGAACGTTCAATCCTTGCAGCCTCAAAATGAGACCAAATCTATATTACCAGGCAGTCATGGCTTCAGTCCCTTTCTCAAATGCTTTAAACGCTGTTGAATCTCAATTTTGCGTAGTTCCAGCAGTAAATCCTCCTCATCTGCCTCGTCCAAGTCACCGAAGACTGATTGTGTGATAAAGACTGACTCTTTCTGCTTGCTGTTAGCAACAACTGATGGTTTGCGAGTATTGTGTACTCCATTTAACTTTTCATTATCCTTTTTCACCCATCCTTTCGACATGTGAACGGCCTTTTCCCAGAGAGCAAACATTTCAGCACTTTTCTCGCGAGGTACGCTAGGCTCGAAGACCGCACCGCCAGCTCGATTGATGTCGCGCAATTCGGTGAAGTTGCGCCAAAGGCCTAGGGCTAAGCCTGCAGCAATAGCAGCTCCAAGGGCGGTGGTCTCCCGCATCTTGGGACGATAAACTGGGATTGATACGAGATCTGCTTGAATCTACCGCCAAAGAGATTAGTTAGAGAACATGGAATTGTGGTTAGTCTTTTCAGCACGTACTTGCATCGCGAGATCCGAATTACTCATACCCCCATCAACAGCCAGTTCTGAAAGCGCATGTCCACTATCTTTCTCCATGGCATCCAATATTGCTTTGGTCTGGTAGCAAGTTGCTTCTAATGTCGCTCTGGCTATATGACCTTTTTGAGTGTACTGTGTAATTCCAACTAGAATATCGTCAGATCACTTTCTCGTCGTCTTTTTTTTTTTTTTTTTTTTTTTTTGATTTGTGGAAAACTTACAAATCGTTCCTTTGGCATCGTCTATCCAATATGGAGCAAAAAGACCACTGAATGCCGTGACAAAGATACAACCACCGTTGTCTTCTACGGTTGCTGCTAGTTCATTGATTTCCTTCGACTCTTTGAATAGACCGAGGTTATTCTGCAGGAACCTGACACCTGAGCCCCCGACAGCAATGCTCCCTTCCAAAGCATAGACGGGCTTACCATCAAACTGAAATGCCACAGTTGCTAATAAACCGTGCTTGGATATGACCGGTTTCTCACCGACATTATATAGGAGAAAGCAGCCTGTTCCATATGTGTTTTTCGCCAGACCGGGATAGAATCCTTTTTGGCCTACCAGGGCCGAGGATTGATCACCCAGACATCCCATGATTGGCACTCCTTGAAGAGCACCGGAAGATATACTTCCATACGCTTTCCTGTGTGATGAAGGCACGATTCGAGGTAGATGAATCTTTCCTTTGACACCAAAAAAGTCCAGAAGACGATCGTCATATTCGAGAGTTGCTAGATTCATAAACATCGTCCTTGATGCATTTGTGGGATCAGAAACAAACACATTCGCTGTAGGGCCGCCATTTAATCGATATATCAGCCAAGAATCGACGGTACCGAATGCAAGATGCCCTCTTTCACAAGCGTCTTTGACCTTGGGCACGTTTTGAATCATCCATAGCAATTTCGTGGAAGACGGATACGTCGAAAGAGGCAAACCACAGATTTCTTGCAAATCTTCGGCGCCTTTTCTAGATTTCAACTCCCTTACAATAGCTTGTGACCGCGTATCCGTCCACACAACTGCATTGTGCAGAGGCTCCCCGGTCACAGAATCCCATAACACCGTTGTCTCCCGTTGATTCGTTATTCCAATTGCGTTGATCAACTGCCGACTGTATCCGAGTTCTTCGAATTTCTTAACCGCTTCTTCGATGCATGTTTCAACCGATGATACGAGTTCGAGGGGATTGTGTTCGTGCCACCTGCATTTCATTAGCATCTAGAGCTAACATGGAAATGGCCATGAGTTAAAGATACCCTGATTTTGGGTATATTTGTTCAAATTCCACTTGATGCGATGCAACAGGCTCACCCTCTCTGTTGAAGATCAGAAACCGGGTGCTTGTTGTTCCCTGATCTATAGAGCCAATGAAAGACTCAGCCAAACCTGGCATTATGTCAAGCTCGCGGGAGTTGATTGTTGTTGAAAGACAAAAAAGGGATGACAGTCAAGCAGAAGCGCAAGAATTATTTCCCAGAGAGAAAATGGTTTAGGTTGCGCATTCTGATATATTTCACATGGGAATCAAAACAGCACGAGCTTACCAGTATCGCCCCATCGGGGTACCAATAACGATTGGCCCCCCCACACGAATAGTGGCATCTGACTGGGGGAGAAATAAAATCCCTGGCCATTCACCGGCTATTGTGCCGTCGCCGGCTTTGCTGGACCGAGACGGATCATCGTCTGTGCGCTTTGGTTAGGTACCAGTAAACAACTTTGGGGTAGATTGCGCATGTGGGATGAGGGTGGACGGCCGATAACACACTCGAAGCTTCTCCACTAAGTCGAATACGAGTGCGGAGTCTCCCCGGGGAGTATTTAATTGGAGACACAAGGCCGTTCGATGGTGCTTTGGTCACACAGCGTCGGACAACTATATAGGTCAGTCTCGACTATCGTGGCAGAAGACTCTCACCCACCATTATATGCCGAGTCATCAGTGCAACCTTGACAAGGAGACTTGCCGCCTGTGCGAGGTTATCTACATACACATGCGACGGTGTGACAATAATTGTGTTTCTATCCAGACTTTACTGATTATGAGGTGAGATGCTTCCGATGAAATGACATTCCGTGCTGCGCCATCATGAAAACGCGGGGTGGGGTCAGAAATATTTATACGATCAACACGACGATAATAATAATGTACCAACCAATTCATATGCACGAGTGAATTCCTCTCCACTCTAGCAAGGACCGATGGACCCTAGACTCCATCGCCGTGACATTTCGATGCGACGGATGGGATGAATAAAACTGGGTCCGGAGAAGGACGATCGCAACGACGACATACTTATTGATAATCCGGGGTACATGATAGCGAAACAATCCTCGATAGTTGTCCGATAATTTTGCTGGATCTGAGGTCTATGTGGTGTGGAACGATTTCGATTACGACAGAAAAAGCCGACTGTATTATTTATGCCTGATCGACAAGGATTGCGCTGCACGATCATACGAGGATGATAAATGATAGCCTACCTGATCAGCGTACGTTTTTCAGGTCACTCAGGACATTGATTTCTAGGCTATGCGATCCAGGGATAGGATTAATGAAGGGGTTGATCGAATATAATGTTCGGCTTTTTCTGGAGGACCGTTGCCTGTATTCTGCTTTCCGTGATCTGTCTGGCTTGTCGATACGTTGCCATCATGCTCTCAAACATCTGAAGCACTACTAGATGTAACAACAGAGCAGGTGTTATCGAAGCCCTGGTCTCTGAATGAGGTACTCGGCGTATATTCGTGTCTTTGTACGACATCTACTGGTTCAATTGGGAAGTATTTCCGTGACTTTCCCTGGCTCCGTAGGTTGACTTTAACTTGAACTTGTGGAATAGTTCTAGCAGATTGCATCCAGATAGAACATCTTATTGTAACGGTGTTAATAAGCTGCATGTAACACAAAATGCGTGGACTTGAGTTCTGTCTGTTGTCTCATTGGCGAGACCGTCGTTGATGGTTATCATGCCAAAATAGTTCCAGGGACCTTCTGCATGCAACGAGCAGAGAAAGCAGATAAGAACTCCATATTTGAACGACGAATATAAGCAGCTTTGATATCATAGTCCGTTTGAGTATACATATTCATTTCCGAGTCAAGAAATTTTAGAGAACGAAGCATGGTCGCTGAAGAAAGCTTAACCGAAACGATGAGTAGCCCCAGCAGGAGAAAAGGAAATATTATCCCGTTCTCGGTCCCGGGATCAGATGGCTATGAGCAAAAGAAACCTCTTTGGAGTTGTATTCGATATGCTTTGAGGGAACCATTCTCAGAATTCTTTGGGACCATGATTCTGATCCTGTTCGGTGACGGCGCTGTTGCTCAAGTGACTCTCAGTCGGGATCAGAGAGGTGACTATCAATCTATATCATGGGGTTGGGGGTAAATCCTTCTTCGAATCAGTCCCCTCCAATCATTTCATCGCCGAACTAACTTATCCTTACAGAATCGCCGTCATGCTCGGTGTCTACACTAGCGGCATATCCGGCGGCCACATCAACCCAGCCGTAACATTCGCCAACTGCCTGTACCGGAAATTCCCCTGGCGCAAATTCCCAATCTACACGCTATCCCAAATCCTCGGCGCCATGACTGGAGCCGCAATCGTGTACGCAAATTATAGATCGGCCATTGATGCGTACGAAGGGGGCCTGAACATTCGTACCGTACCGGGCTTCTCACCGAATGCCACGGCGGGCATATTTTGCACGTATCCTGCACCATTCATGACGAAGACAGGGCAATTCTTTTCTGAATTTATTGCTAGTTCGATTTTGATGTTTAGTATATTTGCGATCAAGGATGATAATAACATCGGCGCGGGACCATTGACGCCGCTGGTCCTTTTCTTCGTGATATTTGGGATCGGTGCTTGCTTTGGATGGGAAACGGGGTATGCGATCAATCTTGCGCGCGATTTTGGTCCAAGACTTGTTAGTTATATGATCGGCTATGGCCATAATGTCTGGGCTGCTGGAAACTACTATTTTTGGGTAAGTTGTGCGCTTTGCCAGCTGAATGATGCGGCGTGTTCTGAATGAGATCTTCATGCAGGTACCCATGGTTGCCCCCTTTTGCGGCACTGCTTTTGGAGGTTGGCTATATGATGTCTTTCTATATGTAGGCGAAAGCCCGGTGAACACTCCCTGGATGGGCTTAAAACCACTCAAATCTCATCCCTATACAGGCACGCATGAGGGCCAGGTGTAACCAATAACCAATAACCATACTTTGAGATTGCTCATGAAAAGATCTATTTTCTTCGTTACTATACATATATCAGAATCATTGGAAATACATGTTCATGAATAAAAGCCCACTCCGGTAAAAAACAAAACGCCGAATCCATCTGTCGTCTTGACCAAGGTGGATGTATGTAATAATCTATGTGAGGAAGCAAGCGTCAAGGCATACTTGCCATCGATCATAATGCATGAAATAGCGTAAATCAGCCGTGAATAGGGAAGAAAACCCCGGAAAAATAACAAGGCCTATACATCGCCGATGATATGGTCATGAGAACGACGTGAAAAATGTACAAGATAGGTCTTCTACCTATCTGATGGGAATATTTGCACTGTCGAGAAGGGTTGAGAAGTGATTTGAGTTCCCGAATTGGAGGTTGAAGGAAGTGTTGGTGATGTAGTCGATGTCTTTGGTGATATCGTGGGAACTGCCGATGGAGATGTAATGATCAACGCTGATGAGACGGAATTGAATAATGAGAAACTTTTGCGATGTAAATAGTGATCAAGTGGAAGTGGTGCTATGGCATGACGTGCTACTGTCTAGAAGCGCCCTTAACGCCATAGTGGGAAGAGAAGCCCAAAGACGACGGATGCGGAGATGAAATAGACAGGGAAATATTCTGTAAACATTGTCAGTTACTGAGAGTTTAAAAAGTCATGCAGGACCCAGAGGAAGCCTTACTCTGAGAAACCGTCAATGGCGCTAACTTGCCACCTCCTGAAGTAGTATGCTCCGATGAAGGATTACTATTGGTAATCGATGCCGTGGCCGTCGATACCCAGGGCCAAATGTTCGGGGTACTCCACGACGAAGTCTCTCTATGAGTGCCAGACCACGGAATAGGAGCTTCGCCTCCAGATGAAGTGATTGTTGCTGCTGAAGCATCCGTCGCAACTGATGCGGTCGCAGCCTTGTTCCCATCAACACTTCCGCCAACAGCCGAGATTGAGTCGGCAGTACCACTTTTGCTGGTGTATACGTATTCGCTTCCAGTCGAATAATCAATCACCGACACCGATTTGCAGTACATGGTGAATGGGCCCTTGCTGTAATCCGTGGTTCCGCCGGCCCAGTTGATTGTGCCGGATGGATTGCTGGGGTCACCTCCAGCCCAGATACCGATCTTGATCATCATCGGGGTCTGGGGGTATTGGCCTGAATTAGCAGTGGCAGGAGACATGCTGCGAACGGTAGTCCCGTCAATCTGCCATACAATCATGTTGGCGGTCCAGTCGATTGTGTATGTGTGAAAACTGTGCTGATTGTTTGACATTGCAATTGTCTGCGCACGATTGTATTCGGAAGTGTCGCCGTGACCGAAGTAGTTTGTCTGAACGCTCGAGGCGTCGCCGCCAAGGAATTCGAGATCGATTTCGTCTAGTGTGTCTGATTGCATCACTATACTGCTAACAATGCCGGTACCGGGAGCGGATTGAAGCACGACTTCGAGATGTCCCCACATGATGTAGAAGTCGGAAGTGATTAACGGTGAATCACCCTTGTTGGCAACTGTGAAACCCGCTCCAGTGCTGCTGCTGTATGTGACTGTGCCGCTTGTCGTCCAATTGTGTTGGGCTCCTCGTGTGAAATCGAAGCTTGCGGAACCGCTGAGTGCTGGGTCAGCTGGACAGCCTAAAGGAAAGTTAGCAATTAAATTTTCTGAGCGTTGTCTAAAGGGAGACATACCAGTTTGTTCTCGAGGGTTGCAATCAGTATAGGTTTGCGCAGACACCTGTGTCGATAAAATCAATGCAGCGGTTGCTGCAGATAGCCTCGAAACCCTCATATTTTCTGGGGCAATGCGATCCAGAAAAAGAAAAAAAAAAGGAGAAGAAACAAGCTCTTTGGCTATCTAGCCTGAGCAACTCGTAAAATTGTCTGCAAAGAGATGTTCCCAAAACGATATGAAGACTCGAACAATGAAGCAAATGCAGTTGATTGCTTGGATAATCACACAATTCACAACTAACAGAGAAGACGAGGAGGAGGTGAGACAAGATAATTCGTTCTATCGGCTTTGGACAGAAATCATATTAATAGTTAAGCTAGCATTTAAACAACCAGAAAATCAACAGAAGGTGTTTGTTTACCAGCCTCTTCTGCTTCAGTGTCATCCACGTGGGGCTTTGCCTTTACATCTGAGCCTAATTCGACCATTGGCCAATAGGAAAGCTCTGCTGCCCAGCCCCATCTGGCGCTAAGCTATAAATGGATAACGAGGTTGACAGATCATTGGCCACTTTCTGGTGTGTCTCTTTGCACTGTTTACGCCGTACTACGTACAGTCAGTCGATGTGAGATCGAGAGATTGTTCAGTCGTATTCCGTTCCTATGTCATATATATATGTTTTGCTCAACAACCAGCTTACTGCGGTTCAATGCCTCCACAGGTCCCTTGTTCAATTTACCTGGTTCTGTTGATTTCGTTAGATGTGATTGGCCTGAAAAGAGAGAGGCGGGAAGGCGCTTGGACCACGTGGAGATAGCGCCCCGTCCACTGCGTCCAGCCTTTTTTCGGATGGAGTCATTCTCTGGGTCTGCCGTTTATGATATAAACATTACTCTTCCCATCAAGTATCAGCAAGGAGGAGGTGTTCCACGCGGCCATTATCCACAGCCACGCGTGTCTTGGCGATCAATGGGTGAAGATTACGCGGCGGGTTTCGATAGGTCAAACAAAACTTGTTGGTACCTACTGTGAAATGTTACATGTGCAGTTGGAATGAAAAATCAGTAGCATGGTTGCTGTCGACAAAAATAATAAGGCTTGACTTGTTCAGAGAAGCGGTCTTAGTTCATCCTCTGAGTTTTGTCAAGACTCTAAAAACCGGGGACAACCAAGAAATGCTTTGATGTGAATCTGTCGTCGATCTTCAAAACAGGACATTGCTATACGGGGAACTATATCTAACACTATTGGATATCTTTCGATAGTTGCCGTCTGATACTGCCCGAAATGTCTATCGGCGACTCTGTTCTCGATTTCAAACAAGACCAGCACAGATTTTCGAGTCACAATTTACTACGTAGCAAGTAGTTATATGTTCCGTAACTCAAGCTAAAACCGTGATGGTCACATCCTTTTCGAACCAAACGGTAACCACTGTACTGCATTCAGCCTCAACTTTGGCGGTGATTCATGCAGGGAAGGCTATCCTAGGTCTCGTAGTGTTTCATCTTCAGCCGCTGTTTGAACTCGGATTCACGCTATCCCGCGTGCCTTCCTAAAGGGGCTGAACCCACGATTGGTTGGTAACTAGGGAGGCTCTTCGGCTGTTCTGTAATGAAGTAACTGCTCTCTAGAGTCTCTACACACGGAGTCTATTGGTAAGGTGTCTTGAGTCACTAATGACACAGCTTCGGTACATATGGTTGGAGGACATGGTAGAGTTACAGGATATCATGTCATGATTCTTTGCGACATTCCTGTATGAAATAGATCATGCCAAAGAGACCTGAATAGTACGTGTATCTGTTGAGACAAAGCGGGTGGCCTCGAGACTAGTCAAATCATTCGAACATGTAAAGATGCCATGTTAGACGGCCACTTTGATGAGTAGAGAGGAGCATGAGCTACCCACAGGCACCAAAGCCTAACACGTAGTTCAGATATCTTGGATGAAGCTGAAATCATGTCCTGATTGGACTTCATCCTCTGTGCACTGGGCGCATTGACCAGGGGCTCTTCAAGCACTGATCAAGGATGTGCCACGTACCGTTCTACATATTCCAAAAGAGCAAGGCTTGAGCAATGCATCTTGTAATGTCGCAATCGTCTGTTCATGAGCGAGATGTACTTCGTACGGAGTAAACAGAAATGAAAAAAAAACGGCGACGGAATTCTTGCTCCTTACAGTCCGTAGACTCATTCAGCGCTAACCGGTTCGGGCATGCTTGTCGACCCTGGCCAGGCTCGAGCGCCAAGACCGCCAGCCCAGCTTGACCCAAAGAGACGAAGACTTCGCCCGTCCGCTCCCGCCAAAACCGAACTAACTAAGCCCATCGAACTTACCTCACCTTGACACTTTCAACCTCAACCCAGGGTTCCTCTTCATGACTCAGGTCTTCAAACGAGTCATTCTATCTTGTGTTTATTCCAGATTACCACTTTCTCACGACGACTTCGAGGCATGATCGCACGAAACACGTGCTCTTATTAGCATGGTCGCTAGCTGTAACTCGGTCCTTGTCAAAACAGCCATGTAGCGATGTCGTCGCATTGTTGCGCTAAACGTGAATATACCAGAACTACCCCGTACCTTTGACAGCGCACCGCCTACGCAGTCTATCACCTTCGATATAACGACGCATTGGAACATTAACTACGCAAATCGCTTGAATCTATTTACCTTGAACACTGTTCGTCCAGCTCAACCGCAGACGTCATCGCATCCAGTGAGCTTTTCCGGAAACCGCGTCTTCCGCTTTGCGTCTCCTATCGCCCATCAAACCCGACACCGTTTTCTGAGCTATTCGTGCAGCGTCAAATGAACTAGGCTTAGACGTTGAGGGCTTTGCAGCGCGTTGACGCCTTTCCTGTGTAGCTTTGCTGCAGCTGTTGGTGAAGACTCACCAACAACCCCGCCTCATGGCCAGGCGAAACGGGGACCTCGAGTCCCTGAACGAGCGACATGGTTCCGAAAGCTCCACTAGCAGCTATCATTCACAGTCGACAGTGAGAGATGACACCATTGAAAATGGGTTGAGAAATGGCCATCGTAGCGGTGACCAGACTCCGCAGTCTGGCAGCATGAATAGGTATGCAAACCTGAATCGAGATTCTTCCAGTTTTTGCATGGACCTCAAAACACTCTACTTCCGATTGACTTTCAAGACATAATTTTGCCGATCCTCTATTTGGGCTGATTATGCGCTTCTCGTCTGCGAAATATAGATAAAATTGCTAATTGTTTGGAATACAGAACCGCGTCTGGCCGACAAGCCAATTTACCTTCACCTCCTGAGCTTTATACATCGATGTTTTCTCACTCTCCCTCGATCTCCCCGACCGATTCACGCAAACCTAGCATGCAAAGTCATCGCAAAGCGTTGGCAATCTTAGGTGCAGATGACTTCTTCTCACTAAACTCGGGGCCGCCGCAACCACCCCCCCCTGCATCTGGATCCTATCAACTTACCCTCAATCCAATGGTTCATGAGCCTTTCCGCGCATCATGGATGTCACCAGCATCACCAGATCAAACCGAACCGCCCAATCGTAACTCCGGCACTTTCCTTCAAGATGCGTCAGAGCATGAGGTTTCACCAATCACCCCCGCTTTCCGTCACGGTAACGAAAACACCTCAGGTTCCGATATCCATGATTTTGGCTACAAGGAGTTTCGACGAGAGTCTGCCGCAAGCGCAACTAGTAGTAATTCCAAGTCAAGCCAGAATGGTCATATTCGCAGGCGGCTTCAAGGATTCTTCGGCGGCAGCGCCGGAGATGAAAATGGCCCTGCGGAAAGCAGTGGTCGTGAAGATTGCGATTCCAACATTCAAAACCGTGAAATACCCATGTCACGCCATCGGAACGACTCGACAGCGTCAAAAACCATCTCGGAAACCTCAAAAACTCGTACCCTTTCACCGAGACCCTCGCGACCTCGAACGCCATTACCTTCAAGCGAAGTTACTCCGTGGATGTACCAACAATACAACGTACGTATTTGCATTACATGCGTCCCATGTTAATTAAGTCTAACATTGTTTAATACAGGATATTCCCCACTATGGTGAGGCTCCTATACGGAAAGAACCCACTGGCCCTGATGTTCAGCGTTTCACGAATGGAAAGGCAGCATCTATTCATTCCGATCATAAAACCTCACATAAGCTTCCATTTACAGGACGCCGACATTCTAGAAGCAAAGAAGGAAAACCCACTTCATCTGCGTCTTTCGAGTCCGCTCTTCGATCAACTGCTGCGGCCAATGCTCAAGATGACGATGCAAACCCCCATCTTCGAGATGCTAGAGGCTTGTTGGCAAATACCGCCATGAGCTCATCGAGCACTTTAGCCGGTCGCCCTACAAGCCCTGCTCCTAGTGCTCAAAGCTCTATAATCCAGCGCGATACTGGCTCTGGCCATGACTCACCAGGCCCCGTGCGTGGCTTTGTGCATAGGATACTTCGCAGCAAGCCTTCTACTCTGAAGAGCCTACCTGGTTCAGAGAAAAGCTTGCACGACGCCATAAGAACTGCCGCGAAAGTGCCCAGACGCGACGCCTCGCCTTTTCGCCATCGCCCGGGTAGTCTTGATGATAGTGTTGTAGGGAGACATGGTGACAGCCTTGAGTACGACCGCAAACGAGATGGGAAAGGCCTGGGCATACATGCACACAAACATAAGAAAGGCCGGAAATACACCTCAAACAAGTCGTCACCGTATCGAGAGCAGAATATATTCCAGCTTGATACCAACCTCAATGATATGAAAGGCATCGTCAGTGAACCGAGGCCGCACTCTCCTAACAATCAAACCTTTATCTTTGACGGCAATCTGCCGGAAGATCGGTTACCGCAAGAACATCAGGTTGGAGACTGGAATGCTCCTGATAGTTGGCAGGTCAAGAAGCAAGGTGACGATCTTGTTCGCGCTCTTCCGGAGATAGATGATGAACTTGAAGCTGCCGCCATTCATGACAGTTCCAGCTATTTTATTCGCATCTTTCGTATTGACTCAACCTTTGCAACACTTTCGGCTTCTCTGAACGCGACAGTCGCCGATATCCTTGAATTGCTTGGGAAAAAGTCTTTCTTGCAAGACGACCTAAAGAATTATGAAATTGTCATGCGCAAGAACGATTTATCAAGACAACTTGAACATGGAGAGCGTCCTATCTTACTACAAAAGAAATTCCTTGAACAAGTGGGCTATTTACCAAAAGATCGAATCGAGGATGTCGGCCGTGAGGATCACAGTTATATCTGTCGATTCATATTTCTCCCCACCAAGCTCAATGCCTATGTCAGTTTGGACGCCGACCCGGGGTTCAACAAGAGCCAGAAGTTTAGTCATGTTGACCTTCAGGGACGCAGCCTTGCCACGATACCGATCACTCTCTACAAAAGGGCGCCAGAGATCATCTCATTAAACTTGTCCCGTAATCTTGACATGGATGTGCCATCGGATTTCATAACCAGTTGTATCAACTTGCGCGAGATCAAATTCATGAGCAATGAGGCCTGGCGACTACCGTCTAGTTTCCGCTTGGCCACTCGACTTACGTACCTTGATGCTTCTAATAATAGGCTTGACGGGCTGGAATATACCGATCTTTCTGAGCTACATGGTCTAGTCAGCATCAAATTGGCAAATAACAGATTGTCATCTTTACCCAGCTACTTCAGGGATTATTCCTCATTGCGAAGTTTGACGCTCTCTTCAAACAACTTCCGGGTTTTCCCAGAATTCCTCTGCAATCTTCCCAACTTGGTCGATCTTGATATCAGCTTCAACAGCATTCGCGAATTACCACACATAGGTCGACTCAAACAGTTGGAGCGCCTCTGGGTGACAAACAATATGCTATCTGGACCACTTGATAAGTCGTTTCAAGGGTTGAAGAGCATCAAAGAGATTGATGCTCGATTTAACGCAATCGAAAATGTTGACAGCATTATGCGATTGCCTCGCCTAGAGCAGTTGCTACTAGGACACAATGCCGTGACAAAGTTCAAAGGCAACTTTCCCAAGCTACGAACACTGGTGCTTGACCATTGTCCAATTACGCAGTTCGAGCTGGATGCTCCTATACAGACTCTGACTTCGTTGAATATCGCTTCAGCGAAGTTGGTACAGTTAAAAGATTCTACATTTGAGAATCTTCCGAACCTCACCAAATTGATTCTGGACAAGAACTTCTTTTCATCACTTTCACCTTATATCGGAAAATTACGTCGTCTCGAACATTTCAGCATGATCAAAAATCCTTTGAAATCATTACCACCGACTATTGGTTGTCTGACAGAACTCAAACACTTGAATTTGAGAGAATGTAGCTTGGAACGGTTACCGTCCGAAATATGGTTCTGCTTGAAGCTTGAGCATTTGAATGTTTCCTCAAACATTCTTGATGGATTTCCAAAACACACCGGTCAGCCTCCCTTACCGCCCGGCGAATATGTGTCGCCGTCGCCGGCGACAACACCTGGCTTGTCTAATACTCCAAGCTATGAGGACATGGGATCATCTGATGATGCTCAATCACGACGTCCAAGCCAGAACTCAAGCGGTCTGCTGAGCTTGGCGGGCTCGCCCGGCATAGGCCGCAATAATTCCTTGCAATCCGCCTATATTCCTGGTGGTCGCAAGGCTTCAACGGCATCACGAGCGTACACCGAGGGATCTAGCTCGACTAGAAAAGATTCAAACTTCGCACAACGGCTGGCGACCACATTCTCTGGTTCGCTTCGAAATCTGTATCTTGCAGATAATCGGCTGGAAGATGATGTTTTCAGAGAGTTGGCTTACCTCCCAGAATTACGCGTGCTCAATCTCTCATACAATGCATTAACCGAAGTCCCACAAGGTTACCTCAAGAGATGGCAGAACTTGACCGATATTTTCCTTTCTGGCAACGAGCTGGCATCATTACCTTCCGATGACTTGGAAGAAACGAGCAATCTTAAGACCATACACTTGAATGGAAATCGATTTCAGGTCTTACCTGCGGAACTATGCAAAGTCAGCAAACTGGCCATTCTGGACGTCGGTAGCAATTTGCTTAAATACAATGTCTCCAATTGGCCTTATGATTGGAACTGGAATTGGAACCGTAATCTCAAATACCTCAATTTCTCCGGCAATAAAAGGCTCGAGATCAAACCGAACATTGCTTCTTTAGGATCAAATTCTGTTAACGGGACAGATTTGACCGGGTTCAACTCATTGACGCACCTGCGCATCTTGGGTCTGATGGATGTGACTTTGACAATTAAGACAGTTCCTGAGGAGACGGAGGATCGACGTGTCCGTACTTCGGCGTCTCTTGCAGGCTCACTGGCGTACGGAATGGCCGACTTCCTTGGGAAAGATGAGCATCTGTCTATCATCGACATGATGGTTCCTCGCTTACGTTCCGATAACATGGACACATTGGTTGGCATGTTCGATGGCCAGTCTCAGTCCATTGGTGGCTCCAAGATTGCGAAATTTCTTCACGAAAATTTCACTCAATGCTTTGTCGATGAACTGAAAAGGCTATCTCCTGATACAGAAACTCCGCTAGATGCACTGCGACGGGCATTCCTCACTTTGAACAAGGATATGGCCGCTGCTGCATACAAGTCCATTGACGACAAAGAAGTCCATCAATTTGCTCGTGGTTCGGCTGCCGCGAAACTGCTCAATAAGGATGATATTCATTCAGGTGGAGTTGCCACTGTACTTTATCTGAAAAACATGGACTTGTACGTTGCAAACGTGGGCGATGCACAAGCGGTTCTGGTCAAATCAGACGGGACTCTTAGACCCCTTACTTTCAACCATGACCCCGCCGAACCCGGCGAACGAAATCGTATACGAGAGGCTGGTGGCTTTGTTTCGCGCAATGGGAAATTGAACGACGTACTTCCTGTGTCTCGAGCATTTGGCTACTTCCCGTTAATTCCTGCTGTCGTCGCAGCGCCTCATACTGCCCACTTCACACTGACCGAGCAGGACGAGCTGATTATCATGGCATCTCGAGAGGTTTGGGATTATGTTACTTTCGATCTAGTTGTTGACGTGGCTCGTGCTGAACGCAGAGACTTGATGATTGCAAGCCAAAAAATCCGTGATCTTGCAATTGCGTTTGGAGCATCCAATAAGCTTATGGTCATGATCGTTGGAGTTAGTGAGCTGAAGAAACGCGAAAGATATAGGAAACTTCGAAATGCTAGTCTTTCCGTTGGTCCATCCTCGTTTCCCGAAGAAGTGCTTCCACCGAAGCGTACCCGAAGGGCCCGAGATGCTGTTGGTGATTCCAGGCTCGCTCGTTTCAACTTTGTGGATGCACCAGTTGGAGATCTGGCCATCATTTTCACGGATATCAAAAAATCTACCTCGCTATGGGAGACTTTCCCAGAGGCTATGCGGTCTGCTATTCAGATTCACAATGATATCTTGCGTCGGCAACTGGGCATAGTTGGCGGTTACGAGGTCAAGACTGAAGGAGATGCTTTCATGGTAGCGTTTTCAACAACCAGTGCCGCTCTTCTTTGGTGCTTCAATTGCCAGACACAATTATTGGAAGCCGAGTGGCCTAAGGAGATCTTGGAGCAACCGCAGTGCAAGGAACGGTATGATAAAGATGGAAATCTCATATTTAGAGGTCTTTCTGTCAGAATGGGTACTCACTGGGGCGAACCGGTGTGTGAGAAAGATCCCGTGACGAATCGTATGGACTATTTCGGTCCTATGGTCAACCGCGCTTCCCGTATTTCAACTGTCGCCGATGGAGGGCAAATCTTTGTCTCTTCTGATTTCATGAGCGAGCTTCAACGAACAAGTGAAGTTTATGCAGAGAGCGAGCGCTCCCTTTCTGTAAGCTCGGAAAGCGATTATGGAGATCCTTTACAGAACATTCGTAGAGAATTGCAACAACTCAACAGTCAAGGATTCGTTGTCAAAGATCAAGGTGAAAAGAAACTGAAGGGACTAGAGAATCCGGAAGCCCTCTATCTCATCTGTCCACATTCTCTTTCTGGAAGGCTCGCGGCTCAGGAAGGCGATTTCCAAGACCAAGAAGATCTGGGCCCTCCGACTATTAAGAAAGGCTCCCAGCTGGATATTCGTACAGACCAAATCTGGCAACTTTGGGAAATCACTCTTCGACTGGAGCGTCTGTGTGGCTCTCTCGAGACACCTGGGATTGGTGAATCCAATGCTCCCTATCGTCAGTTGATGTATGCAATCCAGAGAGGCGGTGGTGAGCTGGCAGATGCCACAATCCTAGGTATCGTCGAATCGCTAATCACGCGAACCGAAAATTGCATCAATACTCTCATCATACGTAATATGATGCGTCCATTCAAAAGGGGAGATTCAATACGTGATCATGCGATACCCATGACAGATGTGTTTTTGCAACTACAGAGCCAGTTTGCAGAATTCCACGCTCTTAAAGAGCATCTCAATATAGCAGCAACTGGCGCACCTGATCCGTCAACTCAAATAGGGCTCAATTTAAAGACACCGGGTTCTCAATCTCAAAGCAGTGGAACCAATTCCAGCTCTTCATCTCATATACGTCTTCTGCTATCGCCACCATCCCCCGATCGCTGAATCCGATGACGTATATATTGGTGCAATATGCTCCCTTCCTTTGTGTCGATTGCATCTTTACAACTTGCACACTACATATAAATTTCTACTAATTTCCAACTTCTTTTTTACTTTCATTGGGGCGGAGTCCGGATTGTAACTCTCGACATGCAATACCTTTCTGACTTTGAATGGGTGGTCAAGTCAAGATCACTCAATGGGTTTTTGTTTTTAAGGGGTTTTTTTCTTGTTTCCTTAAGGAGACAGACTATTTTCGCTCATGTTGATATACATAGATTCGCTTTTGCGATGATGACTATTTACGGCTTGAATATATGGTGACTGCAGGGTTTGGCCTGATTTTCATGTCTGCCTCAATGTTGAGGGATTGTTATCTCTGTTTGACAACCCTCTTTGGCCATCAGGAGGATATTAATTGGCTGGGTGGTATGCTTCGGGCGGTTGTTTATGACTTGTATTTATTACTTATTATATGACTATCGTATAAGAACATCAGGAATGAAGCTTGCTATTGATAAGCTCAACATTATCCACCAATGGTTCTTCAGGAGGATTCAAACGAGCAACTTTCCCTCACCGATTTTGCTGAGGATTTCACTGGTAGTTTCCTGTGTTGCTGTGCTGGCGATACAGTCGAGGATACTCTCACCAGGTTTCAGCACTTTTGCAACCTTCATAACAATATCAGAACATCTATAGTCAGATACATGCATCGTACCAAGACTATTGGCAAGATAAAAATTAGCAAGACCAGTCGTCGTGACGACCTCATAACCACAACATTCCGAATATCTATCAACTAGCTCTACGATATCCTGGATTGTTCTGGCCTAAGGAATCACCTATCCGAGAGTCATCATTCAATGGAAAGTATGTGCTCGTCATGTCTGCAGCAAGGTTCTCGGAAGAAACGTTCTATCAGTTAATTAGAGATGGATATTCGACTAACATAGGCTGATGATTTGAAGAAATCCAATATAAGATTCAGTGAAAGATGAGATCAACCCAAGCATAGTTCCAAACCCGGCCTAGCGCACTCGATGTCCCATCACGTGCTGCAGTAACCAGCTTGTTTACTGACGTCGTTCACTTGCAACCAACCACCTCTATATCCATGACCATCATCATCTCCAACATCATTCCATCCTTGTTTGCCCTTATTCTCATCGGTAGAGCCTGTTTATCAAAGATTACACACTTCTTTTCTCTAGACTAACAAGCGATAAACGGCTAACTGCGACCAAGTGGGCGGCAACTGAGCGCGACCTTGTTGCCCCGGATACCGCACCAAAAATCTCGTGTTTTCAGTTCACTTTTACACAAACCGCTTTCAATTTGTTGGCTGCATATCGAACCCCTCCTTATCCATTATTCCCTTCACAATCTCGAAGACAATTGTGTCCCTGTCTATCATTCAAAAGGCTAGAATAGACACCTTTGTCTTTTTTCTCAATAACTCGGCTCAGATTCCTATCCCTGCCT
This sequence comes from Talaromyces marneffei, assembly GCF_009556855.1. Classification (NCBI taxonomy): domain Eukaryota; kingdom Fungi; phylum Ascomycota; class Eurotiomycetes; order Eurotiales; family Trichocomaceae; genus Talaromyces; species Talaromyces marneffei. Next base: position 2,213,865 of record NC_072351.1, on the reverse strand, counting down.
TCGTTCAATACATACACTTAGAAACCCAGGCCGACACCTGGCAACATCACAGCCATGGCGTCGAGTTTAGAGGACCTGGGATACCTTGCCCCAGGCTTCAATCTTTCATCATTAACCATGCCTCGTTTACGGGAGATCCTCGTCAGCCATGATGTTCCCTATCCTTCCTCGGCTAAGAAGGCTCAACTGATTGCGATTTTTGAGGAAAAAGTTCTACCCAAAGCACAAGAACTTCTCCGTGATAGAGAACGTGTTCGCCGCACAAGTGCCGGAATTACCGATATGAGCAGTCAATCTAATTCTGAAGCAAATGGGGACGAAGATGAAATCAATAATAGAGATTCGATGCTGCCACCGCCGACGCCGTCTACTGTTGGAAGCCGGCGTGCACGCTCGCGACCGAGCACACGAGCATCGACCGCTGAAATTGACGATAGTGCTTTACTACAAGCTACACCAAGGCGCCGAGGCCGTCCTGGCAAAAGCACGCGAGCTTCGGATGTGGAAACCATGGATGATAATCTTGCGACTCCCGTTATACCCGAGGCCACACCTAAAGCCCGATCTACCGCTCGTAAGACTCGCAAGAGTGAAGCAGCCCCGTCATATGATGAAGTTGTCGAACGCACGCCAAGTGTCAAGACTGATAGCCGAGCGGGTAGCGTTTTCACCGACGAAAATCCCTTTCAGAGTGGCAGCTCACCTACTTCTCATGAGCCGACCCCAAGGGCTCGCACAGTTAGCGGGGAACGTAAACGAAGGAGCACGCCTCGTGTCTCAGGCGACGGTACTCTGGTAGCAGAACATCGGGGTAAACGAGATTCAAGTCGTCCTATTAAGATTAAGCAAGAGGAGGATATTATAACACCAAGAAAGTCGACTTTTGAGTTCCCAATCTCCCGCCTCCGAACAGCCACGCCACATTTGGAGGATGAGTCTGAGTCTGAAGCTGAAGCTGGAGAGGAGTTCACTCCGGATGAGCAGTTGGCTCTCGAGACAGCTAACGCGGAATCACAAGCCCTAGCCAGCAGAGGGCATGGCAAAAGTTCCTGGAGATTGCCAATGCTTGTAATTCTCTTGCTTCTATCTGGATTCGGAATCTATTGGCGTCAAGCGAAATTTGAGATTGGCTTTTGTGGAATAGGGAAACCTAGGTGGTCTCTTGCAGATACCAATGTGCCTGAATGGGCACATGTGCTGGAACCCCAATGTGAACCTTGCCCGCAACATGCCTTCTGTTTAGAACGTCTTAGGATTGAGTGTGAAAAGGACTTCGTGGAGCAATACCATCCACTCTCGTTGAATGGCTTCTTACCGCTCCCACCCCAGTGTGTGGTCGATAACGAAAAGTCCGATCGCATCATGGCCGTTGCTAACAGGGCCGTTCAAGAACTCCGCCAGCGGCGAGCCAAGTACGAGTGTGGAGATGGCGCCGATGCCAAAACTCCCTTCATTACCGAGCCAGAACTGAAGAAAGCCGTCTCACATCAACGTGGTCCACGTGTCAGAATGAGTGACTCAGAATTTGATGATCTGTGGGCATCAGCTCTTGGAGAATTGGTTACTAGAGAAGAAATTACCACAAGCGGAGGGTAAGTCAAACCCTTTTTATCCCCTCCTTCCCCGACATGTATTCCAAATCTTATGCATGATGTATGTTTATATCTGGATTCTGACAGGGGTCTGAACACTAACAGTGATCGCCTCGCATTAACAGAACTTCATCCCGTGCCTTCGCAAGTGACTCACTCGCCAATCTCCCTATCATCTGCGCATTCCGCCGCCACCTCCGACTCTCTCTCATCGCGTATCGATTCCCTATTCTCATTCTAGTTCTGTCTATGGCCGGTCTAGCTTACATTAGAGCCGAGTTTCTCGCTCGACGAGCAGACATTGCTCGAGTGCCCGAGCTTGTTGGGACAACGCTCGACCGTCTTTCGACCCAAGCTGCTTTACACAGGCGTGGAGGGGCACCGGAGCCCTGGATTGCGATTGGCCAGCTACGGGACGATGTCTTACGCTCTGAGTTGCGAGGTAATCGTCGAGAAAAGCTCTGGAAGCGTGTTAAAGCAGTTGTTGAAGGCAATGCCAACGTGCGAGCATCGGTCCGCGAAAGCCATAGCGGAGATGTCGCCCGAGCGTGGGAGTGGACTGGCAGTACAGGCAACCATCTGGATAGTGTCCGCCGGGAGAGTGGAAGGGTGAAATTTTCCCTATCTCCCGGATACGAGACCTCGCCAACGATTGACGAAGATATGAGCATTGCGCGGAGCCCTAGGGAGTCGCGTAAGTGGGACGAAGGACGCCCGATATATTAATTTTCTTCCTTCACTAATCATTCTGTTGAACAATATTCCCCTTTATTACACTTTACATCATTTTACCTTGTACATATGCTTTCCGACATATATTATTAATTCTTTTCTTTTTCTTCTTGTGTTACACAACTTTCATTACTTGACTCATATTTTTGCATTTTGCATCAGTTGATATCCCACATTGACTTTTTTACATGGTTCATGATACTTGTCAGTAGAAGAGCCCTGACATTCACAGAATGAATTTTCCTTTGCCTTTGCAACAGCAGGTAAAATCTCATATACATAGCTCAGGGACTTGAATAGGCTGTCAATACTTGGTAGTTGAACGCGGCACTGAGCTGGAATTCACGTGGGCAAGCTTAGCCCTAATCTAGCCATGTTGCCTAATCTGGCAACATTTTAGAATAAGACCTAATTTACCGCAAGGAATCTGGCCGACACATGTATTCATGATTGGCACTGCAACGCAAGATCTGATATATCAAACTTGGGCTGTTCTCTTAAAAAAGCTAGTATTTGGAGTCCTAATATTGCTAAAACATGCGAGCTCCTTAAGATTATCATTCAACGACACAATGTATCCTCAGACTTTGTGTGCCCTCATTTGCCAGCACCGGAATGAAAAGCTAGAAGGGATCGATCTCATATTCGAAAGAGGTAGTTGGTAGTTTTCTTTCTTGTCGCATTCTCTCAACTAGGACACCTTGTTTCACCTGGCATATACTTTTAGCATTCTCTGTTATAGGATAAACTAGATACTTCTCGCCTATAATTGACATTGATACGGTGCTCAATAGTCTTCAATGGGTTCATGTTGTCTTGAGAAAAAAAATATATCCTCTTCTTTTGGTATGCTCTCTAATCAATGGCCAACCTTAATAACTCCATTCGTCTCAAAAGTTGGTACTATATAAAATGAAGACTATCTCGCCACTGCCCTCTTCCAATAACAGTCCACTCCTTTTCCTCATCATTATTACTTTCATTCTTTGATCGACCATCCCCCGGAACAGGATACTTCTTCACATTCTCAATTGCCCACCTTGTCTCCCCATCCAACACTGGTGGAACCTGACCCAGCCCTTCAATCCTCGGCAGCCCAGCAAGATCATACAGCTCGCGGAAATAATCTAGAGATTCTCCTTCATCCCATGGCATATCATGAAACTTGCGACGTTGTCTCGTGACAAGCCCTAGTCTTCGATCAAGCCATTCCCGTTGTCCCTCAGCAGATGGTAGAGGATGCGCATTTCTGCCTGAGAAGACTCGTGCAAGTGCTATAGCTTGGTAATTGAAGCTTCTGAATGTGAGTGTTCGCGGAATGCCGATCAGACCGATAGTAGGAAAATCGGTTAGAAAGACATGTAGATAATTTCCCACCACATGGTCGTGTTTATAGTCGTAAATTGGTGCGCCATTCGCTTTGGCGTTCCAGAATGGGAATGACGCTTTATATCCTGTGCAGTAGATTACCTGATTGATGTCACGGAGAATATTGCCATCTTCAAAGACAATCTCTCCTGTAGGGAGATACTCCCTGATTACGGGTTTCCACTTTATACCTTCCGGAGGCTCATTCCCATCCCAGCGTGAGGGTGTGCGTCGGGATTGGTAGACTGGTAATTTGGCGGTTTTGACGATCCCGGCGGTCACATCGTGCCCCGAGGCTGAGTTTCCGATTACAAGGATTTGTTTGTTATGGTAGTGTTCTGCTGATCGGTAGGATTTGGAGTGGACTATTCGTCCAGGGAAGGCTTTAATGTAGGCTTCTAGGCCTTTGACGGCTGGGACCTGCAGATTTCACTAGTTAGCTATATACCTCCTATATAAGATCTGGAGGAGGATAGCGCACATACATAAGGAACACTATAATGCCCATTCGCAAACACGACCGCATCAAACTCCTCGTTCCACCAATGATCCACATGCTCTACCGCATCATACGTTCTCAGCGTCAAACGCCATCTATCACGACCCTTTCCCGATCCTTTCGTCGCAGGATAACGAGAGACATCTTCCACCGTCGTGTTCAGCTCCAGATACTGATCTAGTTTGAACTGCGTAAAATAGTTTTCTATATACTGTTTTGGCACATGATGAGGAACAAATGGGCCGTAGGGAAAGGGGATTTCGGAAAGGGACATTGCTATGGCGGGGACGTTTGTTCTAATACATCGTTAGTCGTCAATGATAATGAGGGCGACTTTTTCCGGACGCACGTCAATTCATCGTATATAGGCGTCTTATCCCATCGCTCTTGTGAGGACGGCTCCGTCGTCCGAGGTAGAGCATCCGGAACTCTCAACGGTGAATCAATGTCTGGTGGTAGTTTTCCCGGTCGAGGGTCTGCTACCGGGCTTGGATCGGCATCGTATATCCTATATTTTCAATTTTCATATCTTAGGGTGTCTCTCAATGCTTATATTTCCAAATCAAGGCCAAAAGAGCCAGGCCGTTAGGGCAACGAACCATGTCCCGCCAGCACTCCCCTTCCGCTCAAAGACCCGAATTGTCTCAAAATATTGCTCAGCTGCAAAAGCTGCAGCTGTTGCGGCGCCTGTGATTTGTATACCAGTTCCTATTATTCCATATCCAAAGTACCTAGGTAACATTTGACAGAGGTCGTGTTTACCTGCAGCACCGGCACCGATAATGGCCACGGATTTGATCGTCATCCTCTACACAGACAATATCCTTCTAAAATTTGTGCCGCTGATACAGATTTGTTAATCTCAATGGCAGGATCTCCATTAGAAATCAGTAGGTGAAGATCATATGTCCATGCAATGTGTGATGACAGCCCGAGATTGCGTGATATGTGTGCCCGCACGCTAGACGTACTCCAACCTCATGTATATCTATATGCAGTGAATGGAAATCAGGTGTTAGAAACAAATTTCTGTGTCGGAATAGTTTGTATTAAGTGATATTCCTATCTAGGTCTATACTGAGCCTGAATGTGAAGATTTTGGCAACATGGAACAGTTCATTCTCAAGCGAGTTAAGCTACTGTATAGACATACAACATAAGTAACATGAAGAATTATCAATGACCTCCGCAATCGATCACACCACACCAAATCATCCATGGAAAATAGGATTTTGAAGAATGTCCTCCCTGAGTAAGAATAACAAATCGAGGTACAAATTCACTGCCAATTGAGGCCCTGTCAAACCTTGCCCATGTATCGTGAACAGAAAATCGTATAGATTGAACTGACCACCCAGAGAAGAAAGCGCCTGTTATATTAAGACACAGTAAGACACAAGCCATCCCAATATCATCCCCACCAAAAAGCCGTTTGTCCCACTGACTAACAAGAAACCCGCGCCGGAACTGGTTGCCTGTGTAGATGGACTGGATGATTTTGTTTCCGAGCCGCTGGCTTTGCTGACGAAGTTTGACCCATCGCGTGCAGTGGCCGTACTAGCCGTTGCGGTAGCAGGAACCACACGATGAGAAGAATATATTCCAACGATTGGCGTGCTAGCCTTTGAAGTAGTCGATTCGGGGTAATGAAGTGGTTCGTGTGCAGCCTGTAGCGGCGTAGTTGTGGTTGATGCAGTTGTCGTGAGAGTAGCTGGAACAGAATCTACCGCGCCATCTGTTGGAATAGTACTAGGGATGTGTTTTACCGGTAGTTCCCCAGGATCAACTACGGACGCAGAGCCAGTAATAGTAGCAGGTGCCTCAACCTGCTTGTGATCCGTTTGTTTGGGATGGGGGGTCGGGGCAGGTGTACAGAAGTTATTCGTAATCCCACAAACGTAACCAAGTTGACAACAGCCGCCTCGGGGGCAGGAAGGCCCTCCATTGCATGATTCATCGCAAACTGGGATGTCACGAGAATATGTGCACGCGGCGCCCCTCGGGCAACAACCAAGATGATCGGGACATAAGGTCTGGGAGGCGGCAGGGCAGTCTCCATAGAGTTGTCGTCTATTGAAGCCCTCCCAACGAGCGAGGGCCGTCACGGGGGCAAATGCGAGCATCTGTTCTGCTTGAATGGTGACGATGAGGAATGAGAAGACAACACCGATGCGGATGAGAGAAGCCATTTTGCAAGAACAGACGAGTTTGGAGTAGTCCGAGATGGATAGGTGATCGAGAAGAAGAGCTCGGGTGACGAACGACGTTGGAGAACACTCAAGATCGATACGTGATTAAGGCAGGTAGATTCCGTCCAAGTCTAAGGAGAAACCGAAAAGGTATATTCTGATGAATATCGAGACAAAGTAAGTTGAAGATTGTGAGATGCACAAAGCTGAATATATACGGAGTATACAGTCGATGACTTTGAATGAAATGAAGAGGAGAAGAGATGAAAGGAGGAAGAAGAAGAAGAAGAAGGGAAGAGAAGGAACAAGGGGGGGTGGTTGGAGAGAGAAAGAAATAGAGAGACGGAAGGAACGAGGTCGACTCTTTCCCTGTCGGGGGGTCCAACTGCGCCTTCCTGATGGGCCAGATAAAGAGGAAGGAGCAATCCATGTATAACTTCTTCTTCTTCTTCTTCTTCTTCTTTGTTGTGCACTGTGACTTCCCATCCTTGTTGCCCTGAGCTATTTTGGTAACATCTCAGCTCTATACTCATTCAGAACGTACTTCCACTTAGTGTAGGCGGGTGCAAGTAAAGAAAAGCCTGATTCATTGCTATCTAGAGATCCTTACACATTCATCAACCCATTAACGAGAAGGGGGGGAAAAGAACCCTTGCAACTATTATTACTCAGCACAGCTCTTGCATATACCAGGAAACCAACTAACGAGCAACATTCGAAAACAGGTACAAGACAAAAGTAGATTGAACTGCCGTTAGGTAATGCCGCCATGCAACATGTCATTCCATTCTGAAGGGGGTATGTAAAGTTTGAAAATATGAAAATATAAGATATGCCGGCCCTTGAAGTGATCAGAATAAGATGACCGAAACTTAAAAAGCACAGAAAGCAAAGAGCTAGGAAGATTGAGATGGGAGGGTGGAGAGGAGGAATGAAGGTGGTGTAAATGTGTAGAAATATCATCGTTCATCTCATCATGACAGGTGGAATGCGCCTTGTCCTTCCTTGGTGGCAACGAGGAGGCGTTCGCGGAGTACTTCTAGACTGCTGTAGTCGGGGAGTTTGAGATAGTTCACGCAGGTCATCACACTGGGCAAGTAATCGTCTGGCATATATGGAGGTTCGCTGGGACGGCACACCACGGTGAACATAGGGGTGAGACTCTTAAAGCCTGTCATGTCGTTAGCTCTGGCACATCTATAATCGAATAATGAAGGATAACTCACCTCCAATTGGAAGCTTGGGACTACCAGTAACAAATTGTAAAAAGTCTCGCCGCTGTTGAGGGTCCAATTCACTCATGGTCTGTAACAAGTTTCGTACGCTCTTGCTATCCATGTTGAAGCCGTGATCCGCTTTGATGGAATCCATTAGTGCTAGCAAGAGTGTTAGGAAGATTTCGACCACTAGAAGATATCTGAAAAGAAACTTACTCTCCATAGACCAGTCTTCTTCAATACGTCCAAACAGCATCACCAGCTCATTCGGGGTAAAAGAACGCAATGCCAAGTAAGAGAACACTTGCGAAAATCCAGAACGGAATGCCTCGATCTGTCGTTCTACACCCTCGCCTAATGTGAAGTCGATGACACGGTCTAGGTACATGTCGATATTACTGGTTTGTACACTCGTGTTGGAACCATCTTTGATCAGCTCAATGGCGGGATAGCCTGGAAGTGTAAAGTCTAAGCCCAGGTCTTCAACCCGGACTCCATCAATCTCTAATTCTTCCAGGGCCATCATTTTCTGATCCCAAGTAAGGTCATCATCTTCCTCTATTTCGAACTTGGCGTCAACGAATCGTTTGACAAGTTGCAAGGAGTTTGCGAGATCTCGATCCACAGTCTTGACGGCGCCCAAGGATGGAACAAAGCCAGGAGTGCCTACACGGAAAAAGGTAGGGTTGAAGTTGATGTCAATGATGCGGGAATCGAGCATAGATCGTGCTACAAATTTGCCAAGTGACTTGAATAGAAGAAGTTGTTTCTTGCCAAGGTCCGATTCGGCTTGTTGATCACTCATAGGCGCTGGGAACAAACCGTACTTACCAAAAGCATATTCGCTCTTGTCCACGGATTCGTTTTCCCGCCAGATCTTGAGTTTCTTTTTTGAGAACTCTTTAGATACTGTCGAATAAAACTCCAGGGTCGGACCCAAACCGGTGCCGACTTCCTCGAAGTATTCGACCTCAAGGATGCTGGCAGATGAGCCGTATAGCTCCATCACTTTCATAGCTGAATCGAGAATACGAGACCGAGAGATTCGCACCTTTTGTCGCTGAAGACGACCGAGGAACGGACGGTCATCCCGCCGAAGGTCACGCCGGCTGTCTTCGGGTTGCGAGTTTTGCCAACGCATCATCGATCGAGAGTATCCAAAGGCTGTTGATTGGAGGAAGAGATGACGCGTTTCAAAAGGAAACAAGAATGGGAATTCGCGGGCAAGATCTTCACTCCAGCTGGGTAAGCAGCTACTAGCCACAATCAATGGTTCCTCCAACTGCCGATTCAATTTAGCTGTCAATTTGTTATTGATAAATTGTGCTACTGGTTCTGCTTTCACGGCCACCAGTTCCTCATTCTCGGCACAAAGATCGTCAAGGTGTACATTCATCCCGTGTAAGGCTCGCAAAAGCTGCAGAATAGACCCTGTAGTGGGTTCTTTGCTCAGGGATATGGGAAGGCCAGTCTGTTCATCTTTGGCATCTGCGTTACGGGACGCAGCAGAAAGAGAAGATGCTTCTGGCGGTGGGGGACCAGGCATTCGTTTGAACTGCACAGTATGCTCCGATGTCCAAACATTTCGACCACCATCCTCGTCATGTGCTCGACTATGGTGGATAGCACGGTAGACTGTCGTATCGTTAGTGATTGGTTGTCCATCGATACTGAACTGTATGTGCCAATCTTGTGGCACTGCCGCTACAGCAGCAGCATATGAAGAGAAGGGGCGTCCTGCCATCGCCAATGAATCGCCGCCCATGGCAGGTAGATCGGAGTTCGGCGTGGAGGAAGAGCCGCGACCGAGGGCTTGTGATTGAGACGGGGTGGCAACACGGGTTCCATCCTCCTTGCGCGCGGTAACCTTTCCAGTAGATGCAATCTCCATGTTGACCGCGGTCGGTTCTGGACCAGGAGCATCTGAGAGCTCTTCATCCAGGTCATCCACGATAGCGTTCAACTCCTCGTCCTGATCGTCACCTACATCTTCATCATCATCTTCATCACTCAACTGTTTTTCATCGGCGCACTCCAGTGGCCTATCGTCACTCGGCTCCTCATCTGCTTGATTTGATGGCTGCGTCCTGCTTGATCGATGGGTTCCATGTCGACGATCTCGTCCATCAAGTTCGCCTCGTAGCGCCGAAAGTACTTCTTTAGGAAGGCCCCGACGACGGTCAGAAGGTGGCTGTGGGTCATTCTCGGTGGAGCTCTGGCTGGCATTGGGCGAGTCACGTAATCGATCCGCATTGGCAAGCTGTGATAAAAAGTCGAGATTACGTGATGGCCTAGGGCGTTCAGACAAAGTGATTCGAGGTCGTAAGAAGTCATCGAGCGATTTGAAGGTCGCGATTGCATGGATTGAGACCATGATGTTCTTGTATGGCCTGGGAATATCCGATCCTTCATCAGCAACCAACCTGAGACGGACTTGTTTGCCAAGCATATGAGTTGCATTGCTCCTTGTAATTTCGAGAGAGTTGTGGCCGACAGTGATCACTTCGAAGTGTTCAGTTCTACTAAGGAGATCATGGAGTTTATGAATCAATTTGCTGAACGGCGATGTTTGTGAAGCCTCCCGAGATACAGTCGTACCCATAAACGCCTTCAGGAAGCTGACACGAGCCCTAGGCGTCACGTCGGGTGAAGTGAAGCTCTCTACTAGTACATCGATAATACCAGATCTAAGAAGCTCAGCGCTGGTGATGCTGTCTACAGCGTCCCCGCCGAAATAAGACGCCAGCGTCTGGAACACGGGTGTGTAATCTGCTCCCCAGCCAACTTCTTTTGTAGATTTGATTTTAGAAGCTAAAGCTTGCAAATCCTTGAGGATCTTGCTTGCTTTATCTGCCATTGTGTCCGTGCACTCCGCTTGCTCATATAGCCGAACAAAAGCTCGGGCAGTAGTAATAACATGGTCCTGCATCATATCATCCATGCTCTGGTTGACTAATCGAGGTGCGTTGAAGGATGCCGAGCTCTCCGATTCCGAAGCATCGTCATCATCATCTTCATTATCGTCGTCATCATCGTGATCTTCATCCTCGTCGTCGTCCTCATCGTCGTTGTCATCTGCACTGTCATCACGCGAGGCGCTTGGATCTTCACTGGTGGCTCGCGAATCAGATTGCTCTGCAGCATGAATTGGGGCAGTAGTTTCGCTCGGCGGCTTGACGTCGGATGATGCTTTTTCGGAGGATAACGGCTTCGCAGCCAAGTCGGCAATCTCCGCGATGACGCCTTCTCGATGAAACTGATAACGATAGATATCTGGTAGTCGTTCAAAAAGTAGTTCGGCACATTGTAAAGCATATGACACTAATAGCGGATGATCTTGTTGCGAGAGAATCGCTGCTAGAAAAGATGCATACGGTACTGTTCGAAGAGCTTCATGAAGTACATTTGCATCAAGTTCTTGAATGATCTTGAGCTGTGCTAGGAGAACTTTCTGTCTGACGCCTAGGTTGACAGTACTGGAATAAACATCGGTAAGAGTCGGTAGAAGAACCATGGCGAATCGCTTCAGTTCTGTCTTGCAGTCTGCAAGCAATATACGCCTCTTCTCAGCCGATTCTTTCAACTTGGACGAGGAACGTACAGGCGCAAATCGAGATTGTAGATTGATAGTCAAAGCGTTATCGAACCGGGACAGGGGGCCCTGCAGGTTTTGGGTCCCAGGGAGTAATTCGCAAATCACACCCAGGGTCTCAAAGACTTGCTCACGAGGACGATGTACCAATGCTTGCATAATGACAACATTATCGACCTTGATACCGGCAGTATCATCCTCACGTGGTGCGGAAACTCCGGTAAGTATCTGGTAGAGAGTGTCGACAACATCCATTCGAAGCAGTTCGACGGATAAGCGAGGACTAGCTTGAGCGACAATGCCAAGTACCTGCAGAAACTGGGTATGGATATGTGGTCCGATCAAGTTTGTCGTTCCAGGTACAAGTAGTCGAAGAATCGCCTTTAGCATAGCCGGTTCAATGAGTTCTTCTAGCTTCTCGGGCTTGTTTCGGAAACTCTGCACAATTCGCGACACACAAAGGCAGGCCTGTTCAACCACCCGCTGATCGTTGCTTGATAACACGTTTAACAATGTCGGCATGACATCCCTAATGACAGGAAACGAATCCCCGGGGAGGCTTCGACAACAATTCGCAGCTGTGGTAACGGCTGTGCGTTGCGTGCTCGTTGGGAAGAAATCTAGATAAGTCAGGCAAGCAGTGAGTCCACCTTCACGAACGATGGATGCTGGGAAATCCTCGGAAATTTTTGCCAGTGTCTTTACGTCTAGTCAGTAACATTCATTGTATCAAATAAGGAAAGAAATGCACATACGCTCAAAGCTTGCTCAGCCAAATCAATGAACTGGATGTCGAGTAGTTTTTGACACAGCACTGGAACTGCTCCACCGTAGACAACATTCGTCACCGATCCTCGAAGAGCCTCCATCATATTGGCGAGACATCTACAGGCCAAAAGCATAATCTCGGGGTTTTCCTCGCCGGTCTCACTTGGTTGCATAAGTTTGACCAACTCTTTGACAAATGAATCTGGAGAAAATTGACCGGAGAGGTTGTCTTCATTCGAAACGAGCAGGAGATCAGACAGTTCTTGCAAAGCAATCAACTGAATGGATGGATCCTCTTTCATCCTTAATTGCCCCAGAATCTCACGTAGCCGCGAAGACATGCTAGTCATCATACCCGTAAGAGCTCGAAGAGTATTTTGTAGGCCCAACGGGGTGCGGGATCCAAACAATGCATTGCGGAATGGGTCGCCATCATCTTCATCCATCAATCCAGCGGTGTGGTTGTCATCATTGCTCTCACTTGGCTGCGAGGATTGGTCGTCATCGTCTTCCTTTGAAGGATCTGCTTCGCTCGCTTGGCTGTCAACATCCTTCATTGGCACATCTGGGCTATATTTGTGCGAGCGTTTCTTCGATCGATGTTGTGGCGATTGACTGGTATGGTTATCTGCGCCCGTAGGGAGGGCATCTTTGTCTCGACGAGTTGATTTACCACTTCGCCCTGATTTTCTTCTGGAATTAGAAGATGAGGCTCGTACTCTAGAGGTTTCATCGGAGGGTTGTGATGAAGGGCTACAAAATTAGAAAGAGTTAGCATATTTTTAATTGTCAATGTTCACAAGAAAGGTACTAACCCAGGCTGTGACATGGCGGGACGGTTTCGAGAAAGCTGGCGAGATCGAGGAGCAGCAGACGAGGGAGCAGGAGCTAAGGGAGCTGTGCTCGAAGAGGTGGCAACTGCTGTACGCTGTCTCTTGATCTTCCTCGGTGGTGAGCTGGGCTGTGAGGGAGGCTCGGGCTCGTCGTGCGGTTTGCCACGACGCGTGGCTGCTTTACGCTTCCTAGAAACAGTCCCAGTTGATGATATACCTGTCGTATCGGCGGTATTCAAAGCGTTCTCAGCACGGGTAGCAGAGCGAGTTCTGGGAGGCATCGAAGCGACGTTAGACAATATTGCTTGAGGGGGAAATGTTGATGAAATGAACGAGAGAAGGAGTAGGATAATGAGGTGAGTTGAGAAGAAAATAAAACCCAAGGAGGAGGCAGACACTCGACAATGATAGATGGATTGTGCATGTCAATGTCAAACAGTCAACTAGGGTTGTTTGTGTGGTTGAAGGAAGTGAATGAGGAAAGAGAACGATATCAGCTCTCAAACAAAGTGAGGTGCCCGAGCAATCGCCAATGGGCGGAGGTACGCTCCAGAAGCATGAATCTAGCCGAGGGTTTCGTCTGAACTCCTCCCAAGTAGTGCGGAAGATCAGAGCTGCGGCGGAGACATTTCAGGGAAAACCCGATCCAAATAATTTCCAACGCAGCCGAAAAGAAACACAACGAAACAATACCAATACGCACCTTAACGTTGGACCAGCCGGGGTGGACTGTATAGATCCCGCAGACGAGGGTGGAGCGGAAAATGCGGAGAAGGACGACAAAGGATGTGGCTCACGAGAGTCCTGGTAGTCGGCAACAGTCGTTCGTCTGGCCATAAGTAGCTGAGAGCTTGATCGAAATGCTCGTCGTGACCGCTGTCAACCCGCCATCCGCAACTCTTCAGAGCGGGCCGGGGGAAGAACAGGCAGAGCGACGAACGTTCGGTAGGTATTGAAGGGGAGGATGACGGTTAGCGAGGCGTGGTCGAGTGAGTGTTGCAGGGAAGGGAACGCTCGGCGAGTGATGAGTATATATACTGTCGGTTATGAAACGGGTCGGATACGAATATAAGCAAGACGCATCGGATAGTACAGAAACGATGCTGCGATGGTCGGTTGTGTTGGATGGATGAGTGGAAGAAGAGAAATGGGGTGTGGTGGTGGTCGGGCTGCCAAATGCTTGGAGATTTGTTCGGAGAACGTCAGACTGCCGGAGTGCAACACTTAGTTCTGCCACCAACCGATTGGCAGTTACAACGAACCGGGGGATTATTGCTCTGCAGATAACGGTCCTTTTCTCGTGGGAGTGTTATTTGCAAGAAATAGACGCTTGACCATGGCCGAGCAGCTTTATCTGGAGGCAATACTCGATGATGCCTGACAGTCAGGCGACATGTGGAGGTAGCTAGCTTATCGCTGATGCAATCTGGCAGTTCCTATCACTACTCTTCCTGGCTCTTCCTAACTACGCATCTCACTTATATCCTACGGCAGCTGTCGCTGATACATCTTTCAATTACACGGAGTGTATTGTCATGGCTCTCCTCGAGCTTCTCTTATCACTTATGGCAAACATCAAGTCCATCATACTGACATCGAAGGTACTCAATAGCAGTCGTCATCCGTTTCCGGCGGGACGCATGTTCTCTCAGGCAGTAACATCTAGCCAACATCTAGCCAACAGCATGTAACGTTATCATTGACGATCCTAAAGGCAATAATATAGAACAGGCGACAATTAGAATGTTTAAAACGCTTCGAGTAGCCTTGAAGATTTCACGCGACATCTACACGGCAATCATAGTGCTTCCCTTTTGAGACACCGTCGACAGCCGACCACGGCTTTAACTCCGTCTAGACCTTTGTAGAGTCTCATTCTGCTTATTAAACCACAACTCTAAACCAACCCCTTTGACTCACTCTTGTCGTCCCTTAATTTTCATTTTCTCACCTTCCACTTCCTGATTGCGTGCTTTTCTCTCTAAATCAATCACTGCAGAACAGAAACCTCCCAGCTTATCGCCACGTCCCTCCAACGGCAGTGCATCTTCTGCCTACAAAAGCATCCCGCGACCCCGCCGCATCCGACAACGGTCGGTCTGTTTACCGAGATTTCATCGACTTTGTCGACCCCAGTTGGCAACCCCAGACTCGACACTCCCCATCTCTTACAATCGATACGAGTACATCTGACCCAATCGTTTATTTCTATCGTGGTTGACACGAGACAGTTCTTGCACATCGCGGACGCCTACGTGAAAATTTCTTGTGTTGGCGTCATTGCGAGAGGTAGCCACTTTATCTCCGACCGCCACCCGCAACGGTTCGCTTACGGCTATTGCTCACGAGCAAGCAAAATAATCACTAACACCAACATTTCGAGACTCATTTAGTTTCTACATATCAATCGGAGCCATGGATACCCCGTCTTCTACGAGCAGCCAGGAACTGGCTCCCTACGTCGGCAGCCTCGATACATACAAGTTCCCCGTACATCGTCTAAAGCGGGTGATGGACGATCCAAGCAAGACGCCTTTGGTTCTAGTCGCTGCTGGAAGCTTCAGTCCGCCAACTTATCTACATCTACGAATGCAGTATGTTATCCATCGATGTTGAAGCGTTTGCTGTGAGTCAATGCTGACGCGGTACAGAGAGATGGCCGCAGACTATGTGAAATTCAGTACGAATTACGAGTTACTAGGAGGATATCTGTCGCCAGTGTCAGATGCTTATAGGAAGGCGGGTTTGGCCAATGCAGAACACCGGTGCGTACTACATGCAGAAGCAATGCGACGGACTGGGTACTGATGCTTTCTAGGCTCGCCATGTGCCAACTAGCCGTCGACGAAACCTCCGATTGGTTAATGATTGATCCTTGGGAAGCTTTACATAAGGAATATCAACCAACTGCCGTGGTACTTGATCACATCGACCACGAGATCAATGTGGTGCGTCAGGGCGTCGATTGCGGCGACGGCACTCGGAAACAAGTTCGAGTAGCGCTTTTGGCCGGCGCGGACTTGATCCACACCATGTCGACACCAGGGGTCTGGAGTGCTAAAGATCTGGACCACATCTTAGGTCGCTACGGTGTAAGTTTGCTGCTTTTGTCTTTGCCATTCATGTTGGCCGTACGATACTAACGGGATACTAGGCCTTTATCGTTGAACGAAGTGGCACTGATATCGACGAAGCGTTGGCAGCTTTACAACCTTGGCGCGACAATATCCACGTCATTCAGCAACTCATCCAAAACGACGTCAGCAGTACCAAGATCCGTCTGTTCCTTAGGCGTGAAATGAGCGTTCGCTACTTGATTCCAATCCCTGTGATTCGCTATATCGAGCAACACCATCTCTATGAAGATGATGGTGCCGGCAGCACAGCCTCGATTGATAAGGGAAAAGGCAAAGAAAAGGTTGCAGTCTAATATCTCATCACGCTCTGAGATATCACATTGACTCCCTGCCGTTAGACTTATACTTATAGATCATTGAGCGCCCCTGCCCACTCGAGTGGACGAATGATCCGGTGAATTGCTAATTCCTGAATCGATCCTGGATCGATCGCAAGCCCGGGCATCCTACGTCCATTTTTCTTTTCCTTGGCTACTCACACTTGGGTTCAGCGAAATAAGACTCCTCGACAAAGCACGTCCATATTCCTTGGGCGCATGAAAACGAATTCCATTCTGTACATACATTGATTCCCCCCGTGCTATTTTTTTTCTTCTTCCTATCATGTCGAATACCCGCTCTATTTGTTGATCTGTAAGCTGGACACTTCCCAGAGGATGAAGGATTGCTTGCATGCATCACTTTTTTTTTGGCTGGAATTTTCTATTTTCCCATCACAGCCATTAGACATCCATCAAGTCAGAGTCGGGCATTAGAAGAAGGAAGGAAGTTACGATTAGCCAAGACCTGCCAAATAAGGGCAGGCTAACTGCACCGTAGGTACTTTTGCTATGACTACAAATGAACCTTGCAGCGCGCTATAAAAGGAAATACAATACCTTTCTGTCTCGATATAATACCAAATATGAGTGTCCCCTGATCCTCTGTATAGAATACCACCTGAGCATATGTTGAACAACACGCTGTTGACGACCAATATATCCTTTTTCGGAAGTTTTCCGGCGGACCTACGGTATATCTCTCCTGTTATTGACCAGTATAGCCCGTGCAGACCACCACAAAAAGCAATACAACGCAGGAATTGTATATTTAGCGAATTGATGCCAAAGTCTAACCCTCTGCCCAATGGTTGGGCTCAAGTGGGTTCAAGCAGGTTGCTGCTGTCTCATATGATGACAAAGATACAGATTCGATCATCATAAGAGATTACTTGGCAAAAGCAATTGAGTTATGTTGAATGAAAGAAAATGCTACTTGAGTATTTCAATTTCGACTTGATACAGTATTGTCCTGCGGAAAATTTCCGACCCTGATAATAGCCTACGGATGCCCTTAAATGATCCTTGGGGAACGGATATATTCCCTCAGATATCGCAATTCAAGCACGGAAAATATCCAGATGTCATGGCGTACCCCGCAAAAATACATGCCTGATCGACCATCAGGGGTTCAGGTCCCCGGCAGTGATGGCTGACACTGGCTGCGATTGCCGAAATATCTTGCACAGGTGATTTTACCGTATGACTTCCCTTTTGTTGCAGTTGAGCGATATTCCTTGCACACCAAGTATACACGAACCTGCCGCTATGATGATCTGAGAGGCCACAATATATTCTATTTTAGCCGGAACGTATCATAAGTGCTTTGCACGGTGATTGAAACATGTGAATGTTCTGTCACTGCATAGGATACGAACAACGGAACTCAAATTCGGAAGTCTTGTCGGCAAATCTCACAAGATTGATGCCGCTGTCAACGAGTATCGATAATTCATAAAACAAGTATATATATGGCCTGTTCGAACTCTGTTTCTCATCCCTTGGAATCAACTATCACGGATCTCTTTCATCAATCAGTTAAGCACCTCCATATACGGAACATCTAGCTGCCATGGCTTTTGTTGCAAGCATCATCGGTCTAATCCTTCTTGGTCTTGCTCCAAGTGTACTTGGCGTCCAACCAACAACGACTGTAGCTCGCTCCTCCTTGAGCCTGTCCTCAGGATGCGGCAAGACTGCAACGCTGAGAAGCGGCACATACACATTGACCGTCAATGGTCAGCAACGTCAGTACATACTGACGTTGCCTGCCAACTATAACCCTAACACACATTACAAATTGATATTTGGCTTCCACTGGCTCGGCGGCACCATGGAAGACGTTTTTCACGGATCATATTATGGTGTCGAGCCGCTGGCCCAAAATAGTGCTATCTTTGTTGCACCACAGGGCTTGAATAACGGCTGGGGAAACTCCAACAATAATGACATCACCCTCACGGATCAGATTCTCTCAACCCTAGAGTCAGCGTTGTGTATTGATGAAACTCAGGTGTACTCCATGGGCTGGAGTTATGGTGGATCAATGTCTTATGCCCTGGCATGCGCAAGGCCGAATGTCTTCCGCGCCGTTGCAGTCATGTCCGGCGCAAACCTCAGCGGTTGCAATCCTGGTACTCATCCCGTGGCGTATTACGCCCAGCACGGAGTTTCAGATAACGTTCTTCCAATTGCGCTTGGACGTGGCATAAGGGATACTTTTGTCAAGGACAATGGCTGCACGCCCCAGAATCCGCCTGAACCAGCTGCAGGCTCAGGAAGACACATCAAGACAGAGTACTCCGGTTGTTCTTCTGGACACCCTGTTTGGTGGATTCCCTTTGATGGGCCGCATGAGCCGTTAGCTACTGACGCTGGTGCTAGTTCGTCGTGGACGCCAGGCCAAATATGGGAATTTTTCAGTCAGTTTTGATCAAGTGTGAACAAGGCTTTTCATAGTTTTCATATCATGTTACCCTTCCAGACTGTCCAACGCTTGTGAGAGTAGTGATGAATATCCTTGCAGGTGTTCTCTGTAACGTCGTTAGTTGAAAGCTGGATTATCTATTTCTATATGCTAAATTCCATCAAACACCTCATTGACTACATCGGACCAGGTCCTAAGACGTAGCTGGTTGATAACTGTAGCTTTAACTTATAGAGCCTAGTTCATCAAGTTACGTGGCTAGCCTAACACCACTAGGTAGGTAGAGCTAAGCCGCCCACTCTTTTCTTACGCTGGGCAGTGGGAACTTTCGTCAAAGTCATACATTGGCTCCTCTTAGAGCTGTTTATGGGCCAGCATGATTCTCGCATAGAGTAGTTACTTTAGGAAGACAAATATTGCACAATCATGTTATTACGAGGAAATAGACCTATCAACACGTCTTTTTCTTAGCTAAGATACTGTTCCTAACTAGGGCGATTCTAGTGGACCAGGGTCAAAAGACCTGGACGGTAAGGAAGGTCGTTATAGGAATCGTTGGAGTTGGGGTTTCTTCCCTGGTAGAGCAGCTGAAGGTTGCAAGGGTCGACTGGTTTAGTCTGATCAGCGCTGCTACGGATAAGATCACCACTGCTAATATCCTTGCTCCAGGCGGCGCCACTGTTGCTGTAACCGGCAAAGGGGTTCGATTCAGTGCTAGCCTGAGCAGTCCAGGTACCACCTAGGCTGGTAGCCGTGAAAGAGCGGAAATATCTTCCGTTGGAACCGATGCACTCAACAATCATGAGGTAGAGGTTCTGGCCCTGAATAGAGTAGACTTCGACGGCTTCAAAGAGGTTGTATGTCGAGTCGGTCAGGATGATCTCGGCGGATGAGCCAAAGCTGGCAGGGAAGTTGCCAATGGGCATGGAAGCTCGGTAGATATTGCCGTTGTCGCCAGCGAAGAAAAGATAGACCTTTTCAGTATCAGCAATGATAGCCGGGTCAATTGGGCCTGTTCCCGAGAAGGTTCCTTCGTAAAGTGGCTGTGGCGAAGACCATCCCTTAGCATCGGTAGGATTTGTGGATGTTAGATAACAAAATGCCCATTGGCACCATTCATAACCCAAAACCCAGACATCTTTCGGTGCGAAGTAGATGAGATCAGGGGCCACAGCTCCCTGGCTCATCTGGGTTTGAGTAGCGGAACCCATTTGAGACCAGTCCGAGAACAGAGCAAAGTTCATCGAGCCGTAGCTTCCACCACTGTTGACGTTGGAAGCATACACAAGGTGCTTGCCATTATACGGGACATGGGTGAAATCCTTAAGCGAGAGATAGCCTGACGCAGGATTTGCGAGCGATCCGCTCGAGGTCCACTTATACTGGGAGGGCAGAGGGCACGAGGTTGGAGAGACGGTTTTGGAGGTGGAAGCGGGTTTGGTGGTGGTTGTTTTCAAAGTAGTCGAGGTAGTAGTAGTAGTACTACTGCCGTTGGAGCAGGGAAGGCACTGTGAATACCAGGCATTGGAGTATGTACAACAAGAGCCAGAAACACAGGTAGTAGCGCCAGCCCAACCCTGACCACCGCCTGTGAGCAATCTTTAGCCCTGCTCCAAAATAAAAGAACAGCATCTTTCACAGAGAACTTGGAACTTACATTGGCCATAAAGTGGTGACTGAGCGGTGACAGCTGGTATCACCAGGAGCAGAGGAACAGCCCAGAGCATCGTGAAAGTGGTCAAGCTATTGAATTAGAGGAATTCAAGTATAACGCTTATCTTTTGTCTAATAACCAGCGCTGATGCCAAACAGTCTCCTTCCTGAGTCTGACGCTGCGGTACTCTCTCCATTTATATGTTCTTCAGCGAGATGGTACATGCTAAAATCTACGTGCAGCCGGCAATGAAGCTGAACACAAAAGCCGATCTTGAATAAACTTTGATCGTATAATTAGGCTGATAGGAGACATTTATCTGCATCGTCCCACTGACTGACCCTGGTGGTCACTTCTTCCCAGACATTCAGATTGGCCTGGGAACGTGGCTGCAGAGTGGTGTTTCACGGAAAATTAGATGCCGGTGCAGAATGCGGGGTTGAAAAGCTTCGAGCTTCTTCAAGTACTGACAAGCAGTATAGTACTAGGTATCTCTTGCTCCGCAAAAGATCCACGTTTCCGCACTTCCGCCCTGAAACTCGCAATGCCTACCGCAAGCCTAGTACGGTGACTTCGCGGAATGGCGCCCATACCGGTACCGGTACCGTATGTGGCAGCATTGACCGATCAGAAGAGCATGGGGGACAGAGGCAATCTATGCGGGCATTGATATTATTGAAGCTGGTAGTGCAGATTCTGCAGAATAGACACTGGTATCCTTCTTTGCTTTCCAAACGACCTCCTGAAATCGAAGCCATTGCACACGACGCCAATCAACACTCTGGGTTGAAATTGGCAGAGCCCTTAATTAAATTAATTGCAAGCTAACTAACTAACTAACCCATACTGGCTGGTGCTGAAACAGAGATTTATATGGATGACTAATGAATGGATCAACGATGATCCAATCTCAGCGAGGCTGACGGTTAAAATATTATAACCGCAACACCGAGAAAGAGCCTATTTAGACATCAAATATACCCTAATGCAACCCCGATTATTCTCTACACTCGCTCTGTACGCTCCTGTGGCCATTTTTGAATGTCTATGACGCTGCAGGTGTGAAGGAAGATATTAAATATAGGTGTATGAGGAGTCATATTAGTGAATAACACGTTGGTTGTTATATTAAGTTATAGTTATACTATATAAGTTAACATTTGAACCTGTCGGATATATATATACGGTACTCCATACTCTGTAGGTATATTCCCGACACCCGAGGACGTTACCAAGGTAGTACCTAGGTACCTATGTATGCTTTGGGTGATATATATTCCAACAGAAGATACAGAGAATAGTACGCGTTCGAGTATGTGCAGACTGACACCAGTGCCTTTGTTCCTAATTTGGCGAGCGAATCTCCTCTAATCCCCTAATACATGTATAGCTAACACGCGCGTTTATGTATGAATCCAGTGCACAAATCTATCTTTAGTCTACGAACAAGGCTATGAATAAGCCTGCCTATGTCTGGTATGAATTGGTGTTAGATATCTTGGGCGTAGGACTTGTGTGTTGTATACATCTAGGAGTGTTGATGTGTCTTATAGTTAGAGTTTATATTTGTAAATATATATAATCATATAATATATAATATTATGAATATATAAGGAATCCAAGTAATATTACTATATCATGTTGGTAACTGTCGGTTCAACACGGTCCCGTAGTTATTACAAAGCATAGGATTGGTGTTGGGCTAGTCCGATGAGCCTAATTGGTGTGAGCGAATCCGTACAATAACTATGTATTCATAAGCTCGTTCGTGGGCTAATATTTGCATCAATATAAGCGTATATTAATAGAATTAGGATTCATTCACCACCTTGAACACCAAAATGTGCCAGGCCTTGTACGTGAGATTGGTGCGTAGGTACATACCTAGGTACGCGTGGGTTGGAGAGTAAGCACGTAGGATGATATATATTTGAATGGCACCCATGGATCAATGTTGGTGTGGAAGACCTCAGGACATTAGAAATTCCTAATTAGGAAGGCGCGCGTTGAATCAAGCCTCTATAAGAGCACATAAGAGGACTGTAAGATTACTACTCTTGTAATATAACCGAATCTTGCTATATCGCCATACAATGTCTAACAATACTGTGTTATATCCAAGGTCTATTATATTACAACACGTTGTCCTGTTAGTTACTGTGGCATGTCGATGGTTTTATAATATAGTAGCGCCATTACAAAACCCATTTCCCAATCACTGGGGCATGACCGGGTGGGTAAGGATCCGTTACCAAGCTCTTACAGCAACCCACTGTTTGCCGCTATTGACAAGTGGCCGGTCCCATCCAGCCCTAACCGCCGCATTAGCCCCCGTTCTTGCGCTTGACCTTCGTCATGGAGGACGAGGTGGTGTGGTGGTGGTGTGTAAACGGGCCCGTCGTCTGTGTCGTTGCCGTTGAGCCAGGCCATTAGGTCTATAGAGCCTTTGGTGATCATGAAGATGATGACGGAGCGTACTGGAAGGGACATCTGGAGCTTCCAACTGTGCCTAATGCTTAACTTATCCATTTAATTTGATAAGAGCAGCGGCATTATGGTTCACTTATGCCCCTAAAACTGTGCGTCAGAGAGCTGTAGCAGTACAGCCACGTAGAAGAGAAAGTCCTTTCAATTAGTGGCAGATCTCGCAATACCGGTCGTTAGACATCGATAATAAACTCACTACCTACCTAATCCAAAGCCTCAGGAATAGAACGACTACAGATAAGAATTACGGTATTGCACGGATGTAATTCGGTCCTCGTGTTCGGTACTGGAAGCAAGATCAATCAATCAGATATTATTATCAGGTTCGTGATGACCAGACCAGGACGCGGCGTCACGTGTTTCTCGAGACCCTATGCTGTGCTCGCACTTCGTGTGTAAGTTCTATGTATTCAATGTTTTGTGGAAATGTGGAAAGGAAAGGAAAGGCAGGTTGCTCTGCAACGCCATTCATCCATTTGTTCATGTCGGACAAATAAAAAAAAAAAACTATCTGTATATACGTATACCATAAGTGGTAAAGTAGGTATGTTCAAGGAGTAAGGAAATAAGGTATATTCAACAAAATGCAAACCACCAAACGAATAAATCCACCAATGCTGACATGGCTCGTTTTGGTATATCATGGTATATGAAAGGGATAAAGAAAAACAGACGTGAAGTCTGTCAGCGTAGGCTCAGATACTTGACGTAGAAGAAGAAGAAGGGGAAGAGAAGAGGGAGGGATGCACGTCCTCGCCAGCGGCAAAGCCGAGTATGTGAGAAGGGTCGATGTCGTCCACGATGCTGATGACGATATACTTGTCATCATTATCATCACTGCTGTTATCGCTAGTTTGAGGGGAGGAGAGCAGCATGTCCGTAATGCCCATCGTCTCTTCAAGTATAGACTTAGTACGTGCAATACTCGTCGATGCGCGGATGGGAATCCATTTTGTGGCGGGAATTGATATACATGATCCTGTCAAGTTGGATATAGATTCATCAACTTTGTGTTTTGTTGTGCATGTGCGGAGTAACTGCGGCGGAATAATGGAGGTTTCTGATAGTTTCACCCAGGATTTTGACGTAGGGTTCTGGATTGCCGAGAGTAAGATGTCGAGGATGCGGATTTGTTCTTTGGGCTCTTCAGCCGCTGTGGTACTCGAGGGTTGCCGACTAGGCAAGACGGTGGGTATACACTCCGTCGCCACGAAGTGCTCGGATGTACATATCGCACTACCATCTGCTTTGGCACTAGTAGTATCGTTCAGAGAAAGTTTAACACCCGCGTCTGCCAACGACTCCAAACTCGGCGATGTAGTCATCGACGTCGACGGCGTCGAAATCGCAGATTTGATGGCCTCGGCCGTCGCGGCTGCAGCTCCTATTGCGCCGCCGGGATGATACCCTTTGAACACTTCCGCGGGGCCCTGGCCTGGTTGATTATGCAATTTCTGAGCTGTTGCGAGTGCGAGCGCATCACCTAGTGCGAGTGCGACGGTTGTCGAGCTTGTGGGTGCTGATAGGCCGAAAGAGGTTTCTTCGTCGATGTGTAAGGGTGCGGGGAGGAGGATGGTCATGTCTGGACTGTTGAAGGAGAGAAGGGGACAGGTTGAGGGGTGGATGTGAGATGTTATTGCTATGATGGGTACGGTGGGTGGGACATGAGGGAGCATTAGGAGCAGTTCTGCTGTGCGGCCGGAGAAGGAGATTAGGAGGAGCGTGTCAATCTACCTCAGTCAGCAATTGGCATTTCTTTTTTCATAGGAATAGGAAATAGGGAAATGGCGTACAGATCGAATCACACCCAAGTCACCATGCAAAGCCTCGGTAGGATGCAAAAACACACTATGAATTCCCACACTGTTCATCGTCGCCTCCAGTTTGCGGCTTATCTTGCCACTCTTGCCCACTCCACAGACCACCAGCTTTCCGCCCCGGTGGATTGTGTGGACGAGCTGGTTGACTGCGCGGGACATATTCTTTGCGGCCAGGTCGTTGGTGCGGTACAGGTATTCGAGGTGAGTGAGGGCATCGCGTTCCGTGGTCATGACATGGAGTACCGTGGAGAGGACATCTCCGTCGGCATCCACGGAGAGAGACATGGTGATTTTCGGACTTGGACTGGGTGAATGTATAAGGTATCAAGGCTTGTATTCAGAGGAAGA
Source organism: Talaromyces marneffei (assembly GCF_009556855.1). NCBI lineage: Eukaryota > Fungi > Ascomycota > Eurotiomycetes > Eurotiales > Trichocomaceae > Talaromyces > Talaromyces marneffei. The sequence continues at coordinate 2,188,884 of NC_072351.1, read as the reverse complement.
GAGAACAAAACAGAAAGAAAGCGAACAAGTCCGAAGAGCCGGTAGGTATAGACAGTCTGATAATAATCGATTAATCAGGAGGGGCTCGTTAGCATACCCCCGCGATAAGAAGCATTCCGACGCATAGTGAGAGGAGCTCAATCACGATCTGCAGTAATGCGACTTGTGGAATATAGAATCGATCTCCACGGGAAGTGTACTATATAAGGGCATCATTGACGAGTTGAAGAGAAGATGGAAGAGAACCGGACTGGACAAGTTGTGAAACCAGAGGAAGACGAAGCTCGGCTTTATCTTAAGAGTACCCTTTTTTTTTCTGTTCCGATACCAGGCTGCAACGGGATTGGATGACAGCTGCCCTCGCAGGCAGCCACTTCTACTCTACTAGTACGGAGTAAGCATATTCACAGATCCAATTTAGATCTCGACTGACTTTAAGTTCTAGTTACATGCTACGAGTTAGTACGACATATCACCACGGCGGGCGTTTTCTCTTGATACGGGCAGCTCCTTGGATATGCGTCAATGCATATGCACTCAAGAAGGGAGCTGCGATCACGACATCGCCCGCTCGTCTTAGTAAGTGATATGACAAGGATATAGAGTGCGGGCCGGTCGGGATTGTCCGGTAGTATCAGATTGACAGATGTAACTGCGTACCGTACTAAGTATAACTATGTACGTACTGCCGGTTCCAGTGGAGGATGACCTACCTGCAGCGGCCAATGGAGCGGCCAATTTCCGTCCCCGGTGTATCTAGTACCTAGTAGTTACCTTGCCCCGCATTGTTACTCAGCATCACTAACCCTGGTAACGTTAACTAACTAACGAACTAGTTAACTAACTTAACGTAACACTATTGTACTCGGTCGATGAGGAAGAAGATATTGTACATATTATACACTCTAGATCTATAGACTTCATCAGACAGGCTTCACTCCCTTGTGAATCGCCGCAATCCCAAACGACAAATTCTCATACCCCCGGCCCGGAATCACAAACCCGGCCTTGGCAATCATATCCCGAAACTCCTCCTGGGAAGGGAACTTCTCAATACTCTCGACGAGATACTGATAGCTCGCCCGGTCCCCTGCAACGAGCTGTCCAATAAGTGGAATAGCGCTAAAACTCCATCTTTTGTAAACCTCATTAAAAAGCGCAAAGTCTTGCACTTTGCTGAATTCCATGCATGCGAACACACCGCCGGGCTTGAGCACGCGGAATGCCTCGTTGAGGGCCGCTTGTTTGTTGGTGAAGTTGCGGATGCCGAACGAGACGGTGTACAGATCGACTGAGTTGGAGGGGATCTGGGGCATGTGTTCTGCATTCGCGACCATGAATGAGAGTCGTTTCGTATTGTAGTACGGCGTATCGAGGCTTCGTTTGCGTCCTTCGGCTAACATGTCTGGATTGATGTCGCTGACCGTGACGCGAGTGTCCCGGTCGTTGTTGATGTTTGTTGCGTGGTCGAGCATGCGGAATGCAATGTCGCCCGAGCCGCCCGCGATGTCGAGAATATTCCATCCCTTTTGGCCGTCGTCTTCGGATTGAGTTGATGAGACTTTGGGTGAGCCCGGGTTGAGTGAGCGTACGAAATGGTCTTTCCATAGGCGGTGAATACCCAAAGACATGAGGTCGTTCATGGTGTCGTACGAGCTTGCGACGGAACTGAATACGGCGCCAACTATACGGGCAGTTTAGCTCAATTGCTTTTTCATTCCCTGTTTTCATAGGTACGTACCCCTTGACTCTTTCTCGGCCTCTGGAATATTCTCAAACCCGAAATGCGTCATTCGAGATTCGTCCTCGGATTTTCGTGGTGATGATGGTGTTTGTTGATTCGCTCGCATGCTACACGAGAAGCAGCGGTACTGCTCTGATAGTGCCGTTGCGCTGCGACGGGCAGTCGTTCGGGCGGACAGCACCCTCCATGACATTTTGGAAGCCATTGTTATTATGTACTGGAATTGAGGCGAGATGGGATCTTTGATGGATTGAGGTGAAGCTTGATTTTCCTGAGCCGACGGAGCTTTGGACCTGGCTTGGCGTCTTGTTCGGGACTAGCGTCTATTGTCTACTCTCCCTCCATTCACATGCCTGCGACTACTACGTAGTTTACGATAAATCTACTTGAAAATATACAATAGAGTGACTACTCCGTACAACTAATAAAATGGATGGTACTATTGTACACTAACCACGCTTGGTAAACGAAATAAACAAATCCGCGGGAACCCACAAAAAGTGATTCGTCGACTTGCCATCAAAGGAGCTACCGTCCTCTCCCTCGGCAAATTTGATATCAAATGTGGTGATGAGTCGTGCAAGGGTGCTTCGCAGGTTCATCATTGCGAGTGGTCGGCCGATACAACCGTACGTTCCTGCCATCGTTAGCATTCGAAATGTCAAAGAGGGCGACAAGAAGACTTACCGATAAGGAACGGCGCAAACGCGCTCTTCTCCTTGACGAGCTCGGGGCGGGAGTACCAGCGTTCGGGGATGAATTCCTCTGGTTTTTCGTAGATTGCCTCGCCTGTGGATTTAAGTTTAGGTCATGGTATATTGGGGGGAAAGGGTACGTACTGTGTCCAATGGCATACTGAGGGCAGAAAACAAACATATTCCCCGGAACATGGATATCATCAATCCAGATTCCTTCTGGAGGTGTCTTGCGCTGAATGATTCCTGCCACGGGAGGATGAAGCCGAAGGGCCTCGTAAATGATACCATTGAGGCGGTCGATATGTGCAATTTTCTCGTTCAGGACATCTCCTGATGGGTCAGTCATGTATGGTGCAACTTCTTTGCGCAATTCCTCAAGCTGGTCGGGATGGAGACAGAGCTCGAAAATAATGCTAGACAGGGTTGTTGCGGTGGTGTCGCTGCAGTCGTTAGCATCGGCCGTTCTGATAAGTGGGTATAGACTCACCCTCCAGCAGCCATCATAAGCTGAGAGTCGCCAACCAACAAATTCAAATCTTCCGTGGATATTTTCTTTCCTTCCAAAGGTGCCAAAAGGGTTGACGTAATATCAGGAATATCGGGCGTGTTCTACGGAATCAGCTCTGCGCATGTTCAGGAGACTAATAGACGAACCTTCATTCTCGTAATGATTCGCTCGCGGCAAAAGTCCAAAAACCGAAACCAATCCTTGGTCGCACCGGGAATGACTTGAACCAATCGAAAGATCCACGTCGGAAGGGCATACGCCAACGGCTCAAACGCTTCTGCAAGTAGACGAACAGACCAATGCAACTCATCCTTTTTGAGCATGTCAAAGGACTGACCAAACGCCAAATCACCAATAATATCAAACGAGTAGTTGTTAAACCACTGCACGACATTGACTGGTTTGCCTTCTGATGCGGCAAAAGTGGCTATCAGCATATCGCGATACTTTCGGATGCGCTTCTCGTAACCGCGCAGGGCGGTATCGCCAAAGGCGGCACTCCAGACTCGACGACGATTGTCATGTGATTGTCTATCGCGAAAACTGTGTAGCGATTTGATAGGGTTAGTTGCATCGTAAGCATCACCCTTGGTACATTGTGTACCAGGACCATAGACGGCTTGAACACCCTTGGGGTGAATAATCGATAGATCCGAAGAACCAGTGCGCACGAAATCGCCGTATTTCTTGTGCAAGGCCAGATACTGTCGCGAACTGTCGGCCTTGGAAAACTTGACGGACAAAAACAGCGCAGAAATGCGGGTGCCGAATGGGCCGGGGAATTTATTCAAGGGATGAAGAAATTGGCGGTAGAAGAGCAAACTGGAGTACAGGCCAGCCAAGAACGACAGCGATAGACCGGTCGTTGTACGCAGAGCCTCCAAGAGGGGGAGATGATGGCGGAAATAGAGTAGAGCTGCCGTCGCAATTACCGCGGCGCCGAAGGCGTTGAGATAGCGTTGCGGATAGAGATGGTGCTCCCCACGGTTGAAGAACAAAATGTAAACAGCTGTGCCAAGGGCAAAGGCAGCAACGGATTCTCCTGTTATCGCCATTTTGCTTTTGGTATATATATATGTGTGTATATATATATTGCAATGGAAATTTATTCAGAGCAATTTGAGTGCACAACTAGAAACTGCACAATCCCTGTCTGAATGCGAGTAATTTTCAAGTTAAAAGTGCATGAGGCTTGTTATCGGGACAGCCACACGCCAACAGGGGTTGAAGTCTCGAAGATATCATCCAGGGACTGTAAAAGAGCGTATGGAATTCGAAGAGGAGGATATCCTCAGTCTCCGGCAAAGTGTCAGGCAACTGACTGCTGGACTCCTGCTAGACGGCAGGACAGACAAGAAAGTTGCAAGTGGGAAGCAAAAAGAGGCGCTGGACCTTGGCAGTTAATATAGTTGAAAATTAAAATTCCAGAAGCACGAAGCACGGATCAACTAAACAAACTAGGTAGCGGCCCGTGGCTAGCCAAGGACCCCTGTGTGTGTGTGTGTGTGTGTGTGTGTGTGTGTGTAGTATAAGGTTAACTAACTAGTACCTACGGAGTAGTGCTAACCTTCTAGGTACCTAGTAGGTACTAGGTACACTCATTGACGAGCTGTGGCATTGAATGATCATAATCATACGATGGATCCTACTATTAATATTACATATTAGTTACTAGTAACGTAGTAACTAACTTAGAGAATTAGGTATTCTATCCTCTTAACCTCTGCATGCCTTCCCATTGTCATCAAATTCCTTTCGTTCTGATTGGGCCAGGCACCGGTAGTGGATACTACGTACCTAATAAACATCTGACGTTTTGACTTAATTTCCGGCTTTGTTTGTCTCCTAAGCCAATCAGGGGCTCCTCCGCCCGCGAAATGGCTGTTTTCATTCCTGATGCAGTAACTACTACATCGAGAGTCAAGACTAAGAATAAGCTGTTACATCTTGTTTCTTTGATCAGCACCATGGGAGGATTACTTGGAAAGCTCGACTTGGCTTGTTTACTGTCTGTTTCCTGTTCATGTGTGTTTTCTCCATATTTTACCATAGTCTCTGGCACTTGGGTGTGCTGTGTAGTGTGTTCCATGCAGGGTGCCAATTATTGAGCAGGAGTGATACAAACAGCAAGGGCGAATAATAATAATAATATACCACCAGCGTTGGCTGGACCGGGCAATTCTTCCGGGTTGCACAAGCCCAGCCTAGCCAACAACGAACTCCATACAATTACACACTCTCGTAGGTAGTCGGAATCAAAATCCCAAAACGGCAATCTTCTAGAAAAGCCCTGAACAATGCTCCGAGTGGCGACTGGCGGCTTCACAACTCAACTGCACGCAAACTACGCTTATTGAGTGAAGAAGGTTCAACAGGCTGGGCCAGCTCCAGCACGCCGGGAAGCCATTCGGGCACATCCGTCACGACTGCGCGTATGGATGCCTCAGTCATCAGGACAGCGTTTGTCGTCGAGAATGCATTTCTTCGATCCTGCCCTCTTTCCCCTCCTTCTCTTCCTCTTTCCCTGTTCTCAACTCATGTCGACTACCCAACACAGACTTGAATTCAGGTGTGTCTCGTCACTTCTCAAATTTCACACCAAGCTCGAGAGTGCGGTCTCAATACCTGCTGCGGCCTCTTGCTACAAAGTTCTACGCTCTCTTGTCATTCTTTGAACCGCTTTCTCATACCCACTGTCTACGGCCAACATGTCCGCCAACCAAGCTTTGACTGCCCTGCAACACTGGGCTCTCAAAGCCACTGAGGTAGTTCGACTTCGCGCGCCAGGCCCCATGACACGCAACGCAGTAATTGCGTCAGCAGCTCTTGGATTGGTTATCTGGGCAAACCGTGTTCTGAATCGCCTGAGCCTAAACAATTGGACAAAGGTTAAGAAAGGCTGGGATAATGAGCATGAGCTAGTACTCATCACTGGTGGATGCAGTGGTATTGGCAAGGCGATTGCATCTAGCCTCGTTAAAAAGGGGGTGCGTGTGGTTGTTCTCGACATTCAAGAGCCCGAGTACACTCAAGGTGAGTTGCTTTCAAAGGGCCTCTTCATACTTGATATGTACCAACATGCAAGCAGACGAAGATGTAGCATTCTACCGCGCAGATGTGACGTCCTCTGAAAGCATCCGTGCCGCCGCAATCAAGATCCGTGCTGACCATGGCAGCCCAACTGTACTCGTCAACAATGCCGGCATTGGAAAAAACGGGCCCATCTTAGAGAAATCCGAAGGCCAAATCCGCCAAACATTCAACGCCAACACAATCTCGCACTTCCTGATGGTTAAAGAATTTCTGCCAGACATGATTAAAAAGAATCATGGTCACGTCGTTACCATTGCTAGTGTGGCTAGCTTCCTGGGCCTGGGAGGGTCGATAGATTATTGTTGCTCCAAAGCCAGTGCCTTGGCGTTTCATGAAGGCTTGAGCCAGGAATTGAGTCTTTGGTACAACGCGCCCAAAGTTCGGACCAGTATCATCCACCCTAGCTGGGTGCGAACACCAATGATAGAGAGGTTGATCTCTGCTGGAGAGCGATTCGGTCAAACCATTGTCGCGCCCGAGGTCGTGGCTGAGGCTGTAGTCAGGCAGATTCTCGCGCAGAGAGGTTGCCAGATCATTCTGCCAGAAACCCGTTTTGTAGTCTCGTTACTCCGTGCATTTCCTTCTTGGATCCAGAGGGGCTTGGGTGCAATGGCAGATAGGCAGCTGAAGGACGTTCATGACTGGCATTTGAAATTCGAGGCGGGTACAAAATTGATATGATATCCCGTTTATCCATTCCGTGAGATAGGATAGTACGTTGGCCTTTCCATATCACGAGCCGAGAAACTGCAATCTTCTCAGTAGGGGCTTGGACAAAATGACTATAGATATACCTATGCTTTGGCTTTGAAGACAACCTTACGCTTCTGGAGCTTTCCAGTCAGCGTCTGATGTGATGAAAGCAACTATTTGATGTAAAGTATTACCAGAGAATCACGACTTTCCAATCAACTGCTATGAAGACTAAAAAGCGAGCGAGAACCATAATATTTTTTTTTAAAGATTATTAATATAAAAATTTATATATATGAATATAATAATAAAGTTATTTATTTATAGCACACGTAAAGCCCCATGCAAAAAAAGACACCAAAAGAGGCGTTGGATTGGTTAAGTGTTTACCCTGTATGTTACCTAGTTACCATGGCCGACATCGTCGAGTTAATCCTGTCGACAACAGGCGATGTTTTCTTGAATTGAGTGGCTAAACCATACTTTATCAGGTAAACATCGTGCGAACAAAAGTCGAGAAACGAGACCCGAGCCTTTGATTAAGCATAATTGCCCCGAGAGGGTTCAACTCGGGCGAAACTCATTCCCCCATCGTTTCTGCGAACAAGGAGATCGATCATCATCTCCACACTTGAGCCTCGGCTCTAGGTATTGCAAGCCACATATGGTAGAAATGACGTCCGCTATTCAGAACCGTTTCTGCGTGGATATGCAATTTCACATTTCACAGGACTGGGACCAAAATGGATTCGACGATTGCGCAACCATTAAAGCTTCAATGCGGCCTTGCACTCAAAAACCGCTTGGTCAAGGCTGCTATGGCTGAGGGCATGGCGGATAATAACGGTCTTCCGACCATCAGCCACAACAATGTCTACAGGGAATGGGGGAATGGTGGTTGGGGCATGATTATCACTGGTATGCCGGTCTTGCTACCATATCCGCTCCACTCCTAAGTAACTAATTCGGATGTATTCTAGGCAACGTCCAGGTTGATAGTGTGTATCTGGGAGATGCACGCGATGTCACGGTTGACCCTACCAAAGAAACCGAGCTTCTATAGAAATGGAAGGTCTGGGCTGAGGCGAGTACGACGAACGGAACTCCAAGTATCGTGCAGATAAACCATCCAGGGCGACAGTCACCTCTGGGCGCAGGATCCCGCGGCTTCTGCGATAAGAATATTGCTCCAAGCCCCGTTCCATTGGATCTAGGTTCGGGGCTGATAGCGAGGTTCGCGAGTTCATTCATATTCGGCACGCCGCGCGAAATGACGCTGGATGATATAGAAAATGCCGTGAGGCCTTCTTCATAGAATTTGTCAGCGCGATCCGTCACGAATTTCCCACCGTGCCCTTGATGGTAACAGGAGGCCTTCGCACCAGGAATGGAATGATTAGAGCCATCAAAAGCAATGCGTGTGATATAGTTGGCCTGGGGCGGCCGGCAGTCCTCCAGCCATCTCTGCCCAGCAGCATCATACTGAACGACGACATATCGGACGAGCTGGCATATGTCATGACAAGTCCAATTTCACCTTCATGGTTCATTAAAATGTCTAGAGTGAAGTCAGCGGGATCAGGTGCTGAAAGTGGAAGTTACCATGCACTCTCTCAGTTGATCTTCGGCTAACAATCTTTTGTGAAGAAATGGTATAGTCAACAGATACAGCACAGGGGGAGTCAGAAGTAGGAATACTGTACTCTACTTAGGGACTCTTTGAGACAAACAAATCCGGAGATTCAAGGCTAGGGGCTGTAACCCTAGTTATAGAAGGACTTGCTCAAGAATTGGAGATGTATCGACTGGGTGCGAGGGGATAAGAATTTATTTCAAGGCAGATGGGACGGAAATCGATCCTGAGAAGACAATTCATTCACTGAGGAAAGCTGCGGAGAGGATGCCTGGATGGACGATTCGGTTGTATTTGCTGGGTCATGCTTGGGATTAATGTAGCGAGAATAGAAAGGATGCTGTCAAGCTAGTAAAAAACAATAATAATACACGGAGGTATGTCGAAGCGAAAGAAGCTAGGACAAAAAAATAAAATAGTAAGGTTCCAGTAGATCATAGGGTATCTCAACCGCTACTGGCAGATTAAAGACAAGCAAAGCCAAAACTCCGACCCAGTATCTAAGAAACTAAAAGATGGGTAATCTGACACCAGAGCAAATTAGATCACCCACACAAGAATGATTCTGAAAAGGAAATTCAAATGAATGAGTAGAAAGTTTTAGTTGTCGTAGAACCATGCAGCGATGGCGATGATGATGTAAAGAGTCATCAGTAAAACGCCTTCTAGCCAATGTGATTTTCCATCGGCGATAAGGTAGTTGACCTTTTCAGAGCATTAGACCATATTCCCAACAAAAGAATGGATCGAAACTTACCAATAGAACGGCGACAAACAAAACGACAACTTGGAATCCGTCACCAAAATCAAGAGTCTGATTCATCGATTAGTTTGAGAAAGTATGAAATATAGCGGAAAGGTATATACCATATCGTCCTTGCCCGCAATCCATCCAATGACAACAATCAGTGGAAGAACCAAAAGGGCAATCTGCATACTCGATCCCACCGCAACACCAATAGCAAGATCCATCTTATCCTTGACTGCAACAGTCACTGCAGTAGCGTGCTCAGCTGCGTTACCGACAATGGGCAACAAGATCAATCCGACAAATGTTTGTGAAATAGCTTTGTTTTCTGCCGTAACTGTACTAATCGCATCGACCATGTACTCTGCACAGAGCGCCACTAGCACAGTAGAGATGAGAAGAGTTGCAACAGCCACATAAAAGTGAAGCTGTGGCACCTCCTTCTCTTCTTCCTCTTCTTCGCCTTCTCGGCTATCAAGATGCTGTTGAGCTGACTGACTGCTCATGCCGGCTCCCAGAGCACCGATTGCAACTAATCCTTTGTGGGTATCGCCTTTGGCACGACTCTTGGATCTCTTCTCTGTTTTTTCGCTGGGCGCATTGTAGATTTCTGCATGGGTCTTGAGTTGGAAGAAGATGTAAGCGCCGTAGACTAGTAGCAAGATCACACTAGTACCTGTATAGTAATAATAATCGAATTAGTGTCTGAAATTCATGACATTCGCATGAGAATTCTTACCGCGGGAAAGTTCATCGGTGTGAGAAGCACCACCTGAGTTGACAAGAGGTCAGAATAAGTCCAATCCACTGTGCGCGCGCGTTTGAAACATACCACTGGCCCACATGTGGAATACCGTAGGAATAATCAAGCTACCAACTGCAAGAGCCAACAGACTAGCTGCAGTCTGCGCAACAACTTCGTTGAACTTTTGCTCGATACGGTTGATACCACCGAAAAAGAAGCACATTCCCATAACCAGGAGCAGGTTGGAAAGCATACTTCCAATCAAGGAAGTTTGAACAATAGTAATTTCGTCATGGAACAAGGCAATGATGGCAACAATCAGTTCGACTGCGTTTCCGAAACTAGCGTTCAAAAGACCTCCCAGAGTTTCTCCAGTTCTGTGGCACGCTGCTTAGCCGAGTAATTTCAAGGTAATTTGAGTCTGTCCTTACCGAAGAGCAATTTCTTCCGTGCCATAACTCAACATCGCCGCCAGCGGGCTATCGTACCGATGTTAGTCATCGAATTATCGGTGGAGATACGGTCGACTTACATAATGGCAAGGAAGTTAACAACGAAGACTGCCGTTCGGCTAACGCTGGTATAATTCAGAGCAACTGTGCGCAATTAGTTGCTGATTCGCAGAAAAAGATGGGCTGAACATACTGCCGACTGGAACAAGGACAAGTAGAACGTTGATATAGGAATTGAAGATGGTCGCACGTAGCTGGCTGGCTACAGTGAAACGGGGCTTTCCATTGCTGGAACTGGATGCTGGATCATCGGCTTCAGTTGGCGCTTCCGAAATACCTGTCTTTCTCCGTCTCGGAACACCCTCTTCACCATTGATATCACGCGAGACATTGATCGCATCTTCACTACCGGCCAAAGTTGGGAGGTCTTTTTCTTGTGAGTCCCGATCGCCAGTTGACGAAGATCCTGTGGTGGGAAGTCAACTGTCAGCATGAGCTCTGAAGTCGATCCCATCGAACAATTCCCGTTGCGGCCACCCCGCATCATAGTTGAGAATTACCTTGGTTACCGCCGCGAGCGAGCACACCTTGTTCTATATCTCTGGTCGCATTTTGTTTGCGACGTCTGTTGACTCGAATTTTCTTGAAGGGATTATGGGTGTTTTCTCCTTCGTTGTCGTACCATGCAGCCCGCCGCGCGTAAGAACGGATTTTATCTAGAACCGGGGAGTTAGTGTTAGCCTCCACAGCCTTGCGGTTTTCTTGATAGGGTCGTGGAATCGAGTGAATGTACTGACGCATATCACAGAATGCCTAGGACGTTATCTCCAGGGAAAAAGGCGCAGATGAAATGTTATACTAAAGATAGTTGTTGTTGTAGTAGTAAAGAGAGTAATGGATAATGAGCGATGAGTAACTTTATAACCGTTAATGCTTCATGAGTTAGGTCACCTGTATGAGTAAAGAAAATGAGAGACAACTAGGCGCAGCCCAGCCTAAGTTCAACGGACGTATGGAGTAGTGGCGGTGGGAATGCTGAAAGGCAGAGTCACCGTGGATGCCAGATGATCAAAGGAAGGTTGGATGACACCCAAAAAGGGGAAGTCTCTTATGGTCTTGCCCCGTAACAAACAAATCTCTACTACGTATGTATGTACAGGGCTACATCATCAGTGCACAGCCACAAAGCCGCCAATCAGCGCAGTTAATTGGCCGGGATTGCCAAGCGCCAAGCGCCAAGCATCGGAATGGACCCACAGTACCTATCGAGTGGATCCACGCGATTATCGGTATTTCAGATACGTACGTCGTATTTGCTGCTAATTACCACTGCCCGGTATTTTATTGCTTTTACAGTTCCTGTATGGGACAAATTACGCGACACCGAAGCAGAAACATTGCATTGTTAACTTTTAAAGTCGCAATACAACAGAAAACACACCGACAGAGTTCAATTCGAGTGCTGCGACGTGACGAGTGTGGCTGACCGATCTATTGAAGTTTGCAGCAAGTCCACCAACCACCTCTGCTCTCAGTGTATCGTTGTCTATATTGGCAGGATTCAGCCCGATCGAAAAATTCACGCCAAATACTCCATCCAGTCTGGTTGTTCGCGGGAAGTCGCCGGTCACCAATCGGATTCAGAGCACGCTGACGTGTTTCATGAGCCTGAGTCGTCGTCAGCAACAAAAAGAAAATTAACTCAACTCGAAGAGAGGGCTTGGCACGAATTTATACTCCGTTGGGCCATCTCGGTCAGTGCGTGAAACTCATGATTTTCGACTAATCCGGGTATGTTTTGTTGTAAGAGTACTCCGTACGGTATATCGACAGGGAATGTACAGAATCTTAGGGAGTATTTACGTCCGTAACACAGATTCTTGATTTCAAATTTTCAACCTGACATCATGCAGACCCAAGCCCTTGTATTGAAGCTTGTACCAAAGCTTGTAAAGCTTGACAGTCATGTACACAATATGTGTGTGGCTGTCATTGGCTGTGGCTCGTTTCGTGGAATTGCAGGCTATGATTGGTTGAGCCATAAGTCGCTCGTTAACTACTCCTCTCCTACAGTAGTAGGATACTAGGATGGCAGTAACTAGTGGCGATCGAAACGGCCAAGATAAGATTGGATAGGTCTGTGCTCTCCCAGCTCCCACAATTTGATTGCTAGGTTGATGCCTCAGGCTATGGAAATAATATCGAGTGTGGCTGAAACGCTTCATAGCCACAATATATCAGTCCGCTTGCCTCTCAACATTTATGAAGTGAAGCATATACTACAGAGTAGTTAGTCAACTTATAATTGACATAAAGTATGAGAAAGATCGTATAGTTAACTACAAGGCAGACGAATAAGTTAGTTAACTAGTTACCGTTGCTGACACATACTACCCCATTCGTCGTGGCGCTACAAACAAGGCGTACGTAATTCGGCACTCGGAGTCACAATCGATTCCCCATGCATAACCCGCTTGGTCACTCCTAGAGTCCTCCTCTGTAGGCAATATGATTTCCAGTCCCTCTCCAAATCCATCATGCATGTGTTTGAGCACCCCCCAACCCGGCCAGCTTTCGCCGTGCTTACCGCATGGAGCCAAGTGAAAAGCCACGGACCAAGTGGCGCCTATCAACAACCCCGGAATATGACGGAAATAAAGTTTTGGTTATGTTGCGAGGCCTCGAGGGATAAGGCAGAGATGCATCATCTGCCTGAGGCTGTGGATTCCGAGGGCGTGTATTGGCGGGGTACATACATGCATGGTAAGACATCAGACCGTTGGGGTAGTCAGGGTTTTGTAGGGTTAAACCTAACCACATCACGTAGTTACCAGATTGATTGGCAATGAGCTTAGTCACAGTTGTTTCTTTTAGAAAGTTCAGCTTGCTTCCTCGTGATGTTCACGCATATTGGGGCTGATAATGATATACGGGGTGAGAATGTCGGGAACTACGGAAACTTCGGATGATTGATGCTATTTATGTACATTTGCCTTGGTTCAATGGCTTGTTTACGGAAAAGGCAGACTCCGGATATCCATTGCTCCTTGATCTCATTTTCTAGCCAGGTAACTAACTTATCAAGAGGTTGCTGTTGTTGTGGATATTCGAGCCAGCCAATGAAGGATGCGTCTGAATTTCTATCAGGCGCTAGTCCATATTTGGCTAACATGGTCATGTGATATATATCGCGGCTGCGCGGCAGATAAGCGCGTAGATCATTTCTCCTCCACATCAGCCAACAACATACGTCCAATATCAATCGATCACAGCTGTCGGTATCATATCTGCACCCTGAACTAAGATGAATAGAGAACAGGTTATGTGACAGTAATCCCATGGCATAAGAAATTCAGACAATGCTACCGCGGCGTGCGCCCTCAAGAGGCTCTCATCTCCGTCAGGTCAGCGCCGCTAGCCTGGGGAGCAACTCATCCATTGCCTCTCCACCACCCCAAGGGACGTCAACCGCCAACTTGAGAATCGATAATTCCTTCTCTGGTGGGCCATGGCGAAAAGTCTGTACACTTTGGATTCATGATGAGTATTTTTCCAAGGATGACTTCTTATTCAACAACTCCGCATTCAATGACTCCGGAATCAGCCCAGGCGATATTCTTGAAGTCATTGGAATAGACTCAAACTCTGATCTGACTTCAAGAAAGCTGAATGAGAGCGGCTTTGAGAGCGACGGTAACCTAAACTCCAATGCTCGTTCAAAGTTCTCCTCGCCCGCTCAGCACAGATGTCTCTTTATCGTGAAGCCGATGCCACAAGATGTCAAACAACGGAGTCCAAAATTGGAGCTTTCTATAAATCGCTCCGTTGCCAACATCTTTGGGTTCAAAAATGGCTGCCATGTACTCATATCACATATCGAGCGCTCCCAATGCTCGGCGTCTCATGTGGACATTTCGTTCCGCGACCAGTACCTGGTGCGCGCGGATATGTGGAGATTAGTCACTTCCGAATTGGTCAATAAGACTGTCTACAAAGGGCAAAAAATCGTCTTCATGGGGAGCATCAGAGCAACAGTGAAAAATATATTCATCGGGGGAAAGAAGGTCCTTTCTGGATATTTTGCTCCCAACACAATTCCTGTTTTCCGAAGCGAAGCGGCAAGATATGTCGTGTTCATCCAAATGGCAAGGGAGATGTGGGATTTCGATGCAGAAGGCACCGGAGATATCCTGTTTAGCAGGGTTATCAACGGGTTTTTGCCCGAACTCTTCAAGCGCTGGGCAAATATCGATGCCAAACACCTGGTGACTATCGTTCTGTTCACCCGAGTAGAATACGACTCAGTTTTGGAAAACGGAATGAAGCCGTTGGGCGGCTTGAAGACGAGCAAACATGTTTCTACCAGGGACTTCTATCGAGTTGTTGTCAACGATATTGCAAGTGGTCATTGGACAACAATTCTAGACGAGCTCAAAGCAAATTTTAGAACATTTTTGAGAGATGTCATGATTCAAAGCTTTCCCGGCACCGATAGTCTAGGCAATGACGGACGGCCATCGATATCAGGCCATCCTGCATCTGCCATCAAAGGAAACATGCTCGAGGCCATTCACTTGGCGACATCATATTTATCGAATGAGAATATTGATCGTGACTTGGCTCGTACTGGTCACTCGATTGTTGTGATAACTCCTGGTACTGGACTATTTGAAGTTTCATACGAAGCTTTGGCCGCTACCACTGACGCTGTAACAAACATGGGAATCGCAATCGATCTGGTTAGCTTAAGTCCAATGCCGCTTCACTCTGTGCCTCTGTTCAAATACAGAACTCCCGACAATAGTTCACACGATTCTCACACGAAAAATTTTCGAGGCATAAATAATCTGGGAGCCGAGTCTTCTATTCCGGGCTTCAGTAGTAGATCACCGCCTGGGTCTTTGAGAAATTCAGAAATTAGACCAGCCATACGCCCGTTGTCATCGCAGGACACCTTACCCGCACACTCAAAAGAGTGGAATTATGGAATCCCGCATTGGTTGGATATCTCTTTTTGGAACCCGGCAACCTATAAAGAGGGTCGTCGTATTACTAAAAACGATTTGAATGCTCCAATTCCATTCACGGTTAGCAAAAAGTACAAGACGTTCGTGCCACGGGTGCGGTTGTACGAGATCCAGATGATGGGCATCATGGAAAGCGAACAGTCGAACATATCGATTCCGTATCTCTCGGAAAAGAACTTTGGCTTTCAAAGGGGTGAAAGTCACTCCGTGGATATGTATCCAGATGCACTTTCGCCCAGACTTGGCAAGCAATCACAATCTCCGAGCTCCTCGTTTCAAGCTCAATTGAGTGACAGTCTGAGACCAGAAGTCTTTCTACAAAGTTTCACAAACTCTAAGATGTTAATGCTGAATAGTCCAGCAAAACGTCAAAAGAAAGTGACAAACTGGATGGATGAATATGATGAGAATGTCTTCCGCCCAACTCCCAAGAGACATCATCACACCCGCAAGAATACGAAACCTCGACGGCTACTTGAATCTAAGAATCATGTTGCTCGTGCAGATCGCTCCTCTGTGCGGTCCATTACAAGTCCAAGAGATCATGGATCTCTTGATTTGGAACGGTCACCATCGACGCAATTGAGTCCTCGCAGCCGAGATGCAGTAATATCGCCTCAACCCGCACCTCCTCCTCGGCCAAAGGACCAGCAGCCGATAAAACCGGCAATAAAAACACATAAGACACCTAGGATTTCACGAACAATTAGCTTTGCTCTCCGGGGGCTCGGTGTCGGCGTTCCACGAGCTCAGGCTAGTACAGGCGTCAACGCAGAACACGCGTTAGGCCGCGCTACCCCAGCAAAAATTACATCTTCTGCTAGTATTTCCGATATTGAGAGCTCACCAAGACCTCCCTCTTCTACTCTGGACGATAACTCTTCGATAGTGAGCATAGAATTACCACCTCGCTCCATTACACCTAGGAAGTCTACAGAAACCGTGAACATGCCCCAGCCATTATCAATCACTCAGGCGAGACCGATATCTATCAAAAGCATCAGTAGAAAATCAATCGATGGATCTCACGATGACCGTATCAACACCGAGGCACCATTGCCCACAGCTGTAGAGATGCTTATGGAAGCGGGTACTCATAGGGCAAGTCAAGGGCCCTTCCCTATGAAAAGAACCGGCCCTCAAAGACCTGGGCCCAGGTTTGAGATTACAAGATCTCGCGACCCGCCTACCGGAGTATCGCCAATTCGAACACTCACTCCGTGGGTCAGGTCGATCAATCCCTCGAATACTCCAAGAGCTTCGTTAAGAGATGCGAGCTGGTTTGGCCGCTGGCAACATGCTTATCCGCGACCGCCGCATGTCGCTGTGGTGAAATGGAAGAGTTTGAAGACTCCAGCAATTCTGCCCCTGACAACAGAAGAATTTCCTACTTCCAAGGAGCTAGCGGCCAATTACCTCGAGACACCATATCGAGTCTTTCCCAACGACGACCATGATACTAATGAAACTTCGAGATCTCAGGAAGACATATTGCGCGATATGGTAGCTCTCCGTCTCTCTCATGGCTTCCAAATCGTCATTGGAGGCGCCGTCGCAGAAGCATTCGGCGAACCTTCGCTAGAAGCGCTGAATGTCTTTGACCCAAAACGTCTAGGTCAGGAAGATGCAACGGTTGTCCTTTCAAAAGGCAACGTTGTTCATAGACTATCAAGCGTTGCTGGCGGTGAGATTGAAGTCACAAGATTCACGCGCCTTTCCAATTCGTCAAACTTCGACAAGGGCGATTCCCATACTTACACCCATGCCATCCGCACAATCTTGTCCAAGAAGTATGAATTGACCGATGTAAAACTTGTGTCATCGTTGGACGAGTACAACTGGAATTATGCCGACAATTACATTGCAGGCCATCGAGACCATTTGACGGATCCGGCGAGACAGCTACGATTCTGGCGAATTCGATTTGTGCTGATTCCCTTACGTCTGCCTCCCAACGCCAGACGTCACATCCAGTCTTTCAATGAGGACAACGAGGAAGAAATTCATCTACTCGGCATCAGTCAGTTGACCTCACTATGGCAGCGCAATAAATACATACCGGCAGACGATAAACGATTTCAGTCACATGGTCGGACACAGAAGGATCCGAATCCGTTGAATATTCTTTACCAGACCCAAGATCCTTCGGATATGGTAGGAGCTGAGCTTGAAAGACTGTTGCTCACTGACCCCGGACTTGACAATGCTCCAGCCCAGCTTCTGCCCGAATCAGAACTACTCGACCGATCTGACTTCGGCCCAGGATCGCTAATGGACCTTGCACAAATCATGCAAGGCGAAACAGGTGTGCGGTTGATGGATCGAGGATGGCATTTTCGACTTCATTATAGCTGTTTTATAGGCTCCGAGTTCACAACATGGCTTGTCCAAACGTTCAGAGATATAGACAGTCGAGACGAAGCCATCAAGTTCGGAAACGAGCTTATGAAATTGGGGCTGTTTGTCCATGTGGAAAAGAGACACAACTTCAGAGACGGCAACTATTTCTACCAGATCGCCACGCAATATCGGGTTTCGCGTCCTGAGTCGAAGAGTGGTTGGTTCCCAGGTCTCACCGGAAGATCGGACTACTCAGTACCTCCCACACCAACTGGAGAGGTGCCGCGAGATTCTCCTTCAGTCGATGCCTCCAAACCCGAGGTTTCAAGCGAGACGGTCACATCAAGAATGAATACTCCATCAAAGACCAAGAACAAAATGACGGTCATGCTCTCCAAATCAATGAAGTACGATGTCAATCCTCGCAAGCGTTCAAGCCGACCAGAAGTCGTGGACCTGCATTACGACAGATTACACAACCCAGAGAATTGCTTCCATATTGAGCTGAGCTGGATGAGTGCAACTGCCAAGTTGATCGATGATGCGGTCACTCAATGGGCCTCACTAGCAGATAGATACGGACTCAAGCTCGTGCAAGTACCGATCGCAGAAGCGGCAGCTATCGTCAAAACGCAAACATTCAGAAAACTCTACCGCGTGAAACTGAGCGTTGAACCGCCGCCTCCACCTTCTAGATCACTTTCATTTGGCGCGACGACTTTTGCGCAACAAGGTAGACCTGATAAACATTTCTACCACAAGGCACTTTTGCGAAAGTTTGATTTCGTTCTGGATTTCGAGGCGGCATCTGCATTTTCACCGGATGTAGAAGTTCTGTATTCGTGGGGCAAACCAGAGTATAACTATACGCAATACATTCATCGATCAGGGTGCCTCCTCGCTCAGATATCTGACGAAGGAGAACTACTCTTCCTCGCAAATCGTCTATTTAGCACAAAAGGTGCAGCCGGCCGAGATGCAACGCACCACAAATTCGATCATCGAAACGGCGATTTCCATCGCCCTCGTACAAACACCTACACCTACGATCCCATGTTCTCCCCACGCTTATCACCACTCATCCGTGCCACCGCAGACCCTTCCACCTCATCTTCCATCCCCTCATCATCCTCAAACAACAACATCCCGTCCCTAACCATCAACCCACCCACCTCCTCCCTTACCAGTTTTCCTACAGCTTCCATCGACTCCGCAAACCTCTACAAAACTCCCGAAAACCTTAAAACCCAAATCGAAGAATTCTGCGCCGACCCCATCCGTCTCCAGCAATTCTACGCCGAAGCACATCTCCGCTCTACTTCAACGCGTATTGGACCAACTCCCGTGCCACCGTCGAGTGTTCCGCACCCGGCGCTTGAGGCTTCAATACCGTCGCTGGAGTTGCCGGCTAGTGTGTTGGGACCTCATATTTCGCCGCCCGCGCAGTTGGAGACGCAGTCTTTTTCGAGGAGTAAGGTTTTGCGCAGTTCTGATTCCATGGGGTCGCCGCTTAAGATTGCGCTGGATGCAGGGACTGTTACTACGGAAGAGAGAAAGGAGGAGGAAGGGAAAGAAGTGGAAACTACTCCGACCGAGAATGATAGGGAGGATTGAGATTTTGGTAAGCCGTAAGAGGAGGAATATATCTGGTCATGTGTTGTATGTGTGTGAGAAACCGTGTATAGACTTAGTGCTATGTGGGACTATCTAGTTACACCTTTTTGTATATTTTGGAAATTTGATACCCTCCCTTAATCGTCGTTGATACTACATCTAGGATCTTACCTAGAAAGATAGATCTACGTAACAAGTTACTACGAGATAGAATATGCATGTACGATACTGTAAATTCCAGAATAAATTAGGTAGATCGACGCTCGAGTAACGACATAGCAAATTCGAATGAAACATGCTGGCAGTAATAAAAGTAGTAATAGTCGATATAAAATACACCAAGAATGTAAAAATAGAGATAAACAAACGCAAAAATCATATGGGTATCAATAGATGACGGCCGTTATCAGTGACAGTATGTCAGTATTCAGAAAACGAAAAGAGAAAGTTGGGAAAGAATAAACAAGCAAGAACCAAAAAGTAGGATGATTGTCGATAGGCCATTCTAGAGGGCTTCCTCGATATCAAGGAGCCATTTTCGGACTCCCTCGCGGAGAGTGTTATCCTGGATGACAGTAGGACGGCGCTTTCCATCCTTGTCGGTGGTTTCGTCATTGCCCATGAACTCAGAGTCGCCTTCTTCGCGGCAGTGGATTTCTGTGACGCTACGAGCGACTTCTTCAAGGGCACCGAGGACAGTCTTACGACACTCGTTTCGCGGCACCTCGACGGTGTGGGCGTGCGGGGGCTCATCAGACGGTCGTTCATCGGACCGCCCGTTTCTATGAGGCGATGCTGACCTTGAGTGTGCCAATGATGACTGTCCACTTTGTACGAGAACTCGTTCAACTGCGTCAACCAATGTTCCGTCAACATCCATGACGGGCTCTTCGATGAATTTGTACTCTGTGTCATTGGGATCAACGAGGTCGGTAAGCGCTGCAGAGGAATTCTTCTGTCTTCCATTAAAGAAGCCGGTCAGGTGAGATGTAGAGGATACATTGTCGGATGTTTGCCGAGGTGTGAGGAGCGGGGGAGTACTAGTGTCACCGCTACCCAAGCTGGCAGCATAATTAGTGATACCTCGACGTAGAAGACGCAATCGTTTGACCGTAAAAGTTCGCGTGTCGGCAGTAAGAGTGCTAGCAACCTCCACCCATCGATCGGTGATGTTCACACTCTCAGGGTCCATACCGGCAGCAGATGCGTGCGAATATGGTTCTCCTAGCATGGCACGCTTGACATCAGCCTCGATGCCGTGATACGGTCTGACGGCCTGAAGCAGGAAATCTTCATGGAAGTTTTTGAGCCACCCAGCAACATTCAAATTTGAGCCCTCGCCATCTCGAAGTCCTGAGTTCATGTTAGAAAAGCTACTATGTATCGAGCCTGACGCATCCATGCTTGTGATGGAAGTTCGCGCCTTCTTCGGAGATGCAATAGTAGAGTCGTTCGAAGAAGACAACGACAAAAAGCCGCGTAATGGAAGATCGACGTCAACCACGCCGTCATCGCCCTGAACTGAAAGCTTCAATGGCGACTCCTTGACATGTTCTGTGGGGACCATTTCCGGTTCGTTTTGGTCAAGAGAAAGTCTTGCACTAGCTGAAGAGTGAGGAATAGAAATAGTTTCAGTTGCGGAAGACGGCTTCGCTGGTATGCCCGAGGTCAATGGCTCGGATTGCAAATTTTCTTGGTTGTCATCGTCGTCATCAACCAGTACTTCCGAAAGACGACGACCCGCTGCACGCTGGGCTACGGAGCTTCGGCGACTCGAAGTGATTTTGTCAGGTTCTCCAATGGAATCTGATCTTCCAGACCAGAGTCCGGAGATGAGGCTGTTAACCCACTTTCCACCAGCCGCGGGATTGCTTCCATTGGAATTGGTGCTAGACGTTTCGCTCCGGCGTAGGTTTTGTAGTAGCTTAGCCGAAGCATAACTATCGGTTTCATCAGCACTAGTTAGGTTCGCATGGCCGCGTAAAGGTTGCTGCCGAGACGCAAAATAAGCGACAGGAACTGCTGTATCATTGGTTGTCGTTGACGTTGTAGCTCGTGTGCGGGCTTCATTCGCACTTATTGGTAAACCCAGGGTACGGATAGATCGAACGTCAGAGCCTCTTCGATTATGTGCATACACCTGCTCACTGGGCAAGACGCTCTCCGGCTCATCGGACGCCTTGTGAGTAGTCTCACTGGATGACACGCTAATGGATCTTTGATGAGGCGCAATTTCCTCTGCGTTGAACCTCTGAGCTTGTGCTCGTCTGTTGATTCTGCGACGAAGAGATTCCTGTCGTAGTAGAGGAAAAGTTGGCGGGCTCTGCGAAAGTGGTCGAGCCGAAGTGGACGTGCCCGGACGCAGGGGCGAGTTCATAAAATCGACGCGATGCTTAGCAGGTAAAAAGGCAGACAGAATGAAGATTAGGCGTCTCGCAACCATCTTGTTATCGGATATGATGACCGTGCGATTAGCAATCGTTGGCTCGGAATCTTGCTGCGCTTTTTGTTGCATTTGATGACGCCTTCGGTACCATTCAGGGCCAATCGCATTGAGCCACTCAGTGTGATTACCCAAAAAAGCTGTAATGAGAACGAGGAAGAACAGTCCATGTTCTTTATCAGCCATAAGGCGAGCTATCCAGCGGGCCTCTTCGCGCCATACACCCCATCTGCTCTGGCCAAGGATAACGCGTGGTATCCGCAGAGCTGCCGAGATTCTCTGCGCGTTCAAGAGTAACTCTTCTTTAAGTTTGCTGTTGTGCGCAAGAACATTTGGGCGAAGTTGAATAATGGTTTGATTGGTTCTTTGCATATTTGGCGGCTTCAGAGGCTTTGGTGCATTGGCTGTTTGAGCTTCAACCTTCTTTAGCAATATCAATATCTCCTGTCGAGCTAACTTTTCCAGATACGTCAAGGTCCGAGTAATCACATCCCAGCGGTCCACCAGGAGATCAATTCTATCGTCTAGGTTCGCATTTTGTGAAGAGTTGTCGTCGAGGAATGCGCTGCTCCAATGTGGGTCTGAATCTAAAGAGAAAGACATCTGTTTCTGGCCCTCAGGTACATGAGTGCTGAGTCGTGACATTGGTCGGCCATTATTTCGTGCTGCTAAGGGTATTTGGATAGTGATGGCAACTGCATACATGGGTGTTTTCTTTTCCTTCACTTTGCGGCGTCTAGTAAGGTCAGGAAAGGGAAACCCAGATTCTGGCATCCCTTCGATGGGTAGCGAGCTAGGCGGGTCAGAGGGCTCTACCGATGGGTCGCGAGACTCTGGCAGATTGACGCTAAACATCCTGGTAATGAGGATAGTAACACGAGATGAAGACTTGTTTTCTTGCGGCAAGAAATATCCCACTTGCGGTTGCGTTCCTGAAGAATATGTCCGTGCAAGGGGATTGCGGGGTTTATGTCGACTGGCAAGCGTATCGACTTCACGAGGGGCAGGCGAAGATGCTAGAGTACCCTCAGACCCTGAGTCCGTCGACAGAATGTGCATTTTAGTTGAGGACCCTCTGTAACTAAATGCACTACTTCCAAATATGCAATTGAGCAACCCGCTATCACTGCTCTCCGGGACGATTCGATTGTGATATGGTTCGAGAATGCCTTCGCCGGGAGAGATAACTGAACTGATAGAGCTTCGGCCGCGGGCGCGACTAAAAGCTCCTCCAGTCAAAGGCGAGGTGACCTTTCTTGCGCTAGCAGCTTGTGCGAGTGAGCCCGCCTCGATAAGAGGAGACTGATTTGTCTGTATGGACCCTCTACGGGAAAGCGAAGCCTGCGACAAACTTGACGTTCGCGAGTGTCGGCCACCTAGTGAGTCGAAGACCTGGGGGTCTAATCCCAAGCCCTGAGTGGAAGAAGCAGGGGTTCCCCTCGAGTCAAGCAGTATACACGGGTCATCCCGATCTCCAATAGCATTCTGCGCAATTATGATCCGAAAATCCTTGATTGCATCCAGATCAAGTCCACCGCGGTCATCGTAACCACCAGCGCTCGAGGCATTAGGAGAATTAAAGCTTGTCTGAAAAGCATGTGCGGAATTGGAGGATCGGTGGAGTGACCGAGGGTCAGGGAATAGAAGTCCGGATGTGTGCTCTTCCTCGGTGACGGACTCAAGAACAGCAGGATTTCGTGAGCCGTACGAGCCGGTACTGAAAGTACTCAGCAAACGGCCGAGCATGGTGACTGACAATAGCAATCCCGAGGACGCCGGGATACCGAATGGGTTCAGAAATCGAAGGGTAGAAGCAAGTAATGACGATCGATGCTCGTGGGTCTAACGTTGATTCTCCATTGTGGTCAGGAGAACGGAAACAAAGAGGTTACCAGCCCCTCCTCATTCACCGCAGTAATTCTGCGAATTGAAGTGACAATGCGATGGTGTAGATTCCGATGTTGTGACAACCTAAGCCGAGCCGTGCGTAGCTATTGGTGGAATCCAGGCGAGGTACAGAGCCGAATTGGGAGCGAGCAAGACGAACGCGAGTGCTCTGACTGCAAACACCCGATACCCTCGAGGGAGACAAGTATCAATAACAGTAATTAACGAAATGGAAATGAGGTTCAATTCACTCAATGGGTCGGGTCCAAGCGGAGAGGAGGAGGATATGAAGTAATGGGAGACCGGATGGAAGGGCGGTGAAGGACTTCACTAATTGGGAAGTTCCCCACGCGGACTTATTGACTAAGCAGGCCCTCTGATTGGCCCAGCTCGTGTCTAGGCATGCCCTAACTGGCCTGCCAACTGACAAGCAAGATCCCAGCAGAACAGCAGAACTCTCGATAGGCTGTCCAGTGCGGCACATGCTCATGCATGCTGCGTGTAAGCAAGCCTCATGCAGATGGACAGAAGACGCAATGATGCCTCCAGAGTGCATTCTTCCTTTGGACCGTGGGGCTGCCCAACCTGGAGGTACATGCTCCTTTAGCCATGTACTACGGAGTATGGCAGCTCGGTGAATACTTGATCTGACGCTTTTTTCTACACAGATTCAATGAGTGACGCCAGGGTAGGACGTGCTCGTGTTCGTGTTTCAATATTCTTACCGACACCCTAATCCGACTGATCGGAGAGTACCGAGACTAAGGATCCCGTGTAACTATCTGAGTTCTACCCAGTGCAACATTTTTGCATGAAGATAGACATCGCCCTTGATATGCGGTAAAGGTAAACACGACTCATGAAAACTCTCGGATACGTGTTCTCGTTGCTGTGGCCAGCGTTGAGCGCTAAGGAACTTTTTATATGTACACAAAACTATCAACAAATCGAGCCCATACTATGAAACCCCAGCGCCGATCCATGTAAACTGACATATCTCTATAGCAAAATTGAGGACAATCAGATAGATGTTGTCATCAAACCTTCGTTGTCTTGCTTTTGACTCGTGCAACCAATTTCTTCAAATCCACATCCTCGGCTGGATCTTCTCGCTTCGAAGAAGTTTTCTTTTGCTTTTTCGATGTCTCGGTCGGAGCATCATCATCCGCACCGCGCACTCGCCGACGCTTTCGGCCTTCTTCCAAAAGCGCCTTCATTCCCGAAGTAGCCTTGAACTTGGGGTTCGTTGGATCAATGGCGAATTCGTGGCTCTCAAAAAGGTTGGCAAATCGAGGATCTGCGACATCTAACTGGAAATCATCTCCAGCGACAGGTTCTTGCTCTTGCTTGGATTTTCCCTTCTTGCCCTTCTTACGAGCTTTCTTCTCTGCTTTCTCAATCTCATTCATGTCGAAATGTGACATTCCCGCTGACTTATCATCAACCATAAGAAGCTCGAGCTCGGCACGCTTTGCAGAGGCGGCAGCTTCTTCGGCAGCCTTTTCTTCGCGCTTTTTCTGTCTTTCTTCCTTGCGTTGGGAATTCTTAACCTTGCTCTCGGGTTCATCAAAGAATGGATCATTGAAGCCTAGATCCTCTTCGGCAGCTTTATGTTCATCTTCATCGTCCTTGGCACCGTCAGCTGTTTCACCCTTCTTCTTCATCTTCTCCTTTCTCAGTTTCTTGCGCTCTCGCTGTTTGCGAATATACTTCTCCACGGTGGTCTCTTCGATCTCTGGTTCGTTCTCAAAAATAGACTCCCGAGCTGGCTCACCAGCTAGACCCGATGTAAAAGTGATTTCCATATCGCCAACAGGTCCTTTTGATTTGGATTTCGAGGGCGCAACAGACTCCTCACCTAATCCAAGTAGTGTGCGCATCCGTTGCCGTTCCGCATCCTTCTTTGAGAGACTCGTTGTTTTGCTGGCAGTGGCATCGACAACCTCCAACGGTTCTTCATCTTCATCGTCAGAAGTGTCACTTGCTAGGTAGGCTTTCAAATCATTCTCTTCAATCTCTCGTCGTCCGCCTTTGAACGCTTTTGCTTGCGCATCCTTTCGAGCCTTGTCGTCCGCGTCCCACGTAAGCTTAACCTTGCTATGCTGGAGGGCATCTGTCACGAAGTCGGTAGGTTTATAGCCATCGGGCATACGATCGCACTGCTCCCGTGGCTTGTCATCTGAAAAGTCGGTGTCGTCAGGAACAAACCGTAGGTCAAAGAAATTGGCGCTAGTAAGATATTCCGTGCCATCAACTGCATCATACACCTCCTTCGCGGTGTCCTTCGACGAGAACTCTATAATGGCGTAAAAATAGCGTAACCGCTCCAATTGATACTGGCGTAGTTGTGTGGTATTGAACTCGGCACCCTCGTCCTCCTTCAGGATTGACTTCTTGATGGCTTCATCCTCCTCTTCAGAGTCTTCATGTTCCTCGTAATCATCCTCATCCTCTGAATCGGCTTTGGATGCAAAAATCTCTTTGGGTGGACCTTCCATTTCTTCTCTCTCCATCCTCTCCTTGCCGAATTCACTCGGATAGATTGCAACCCTCTTTATACGACCGCTGGCTGTAAAACTCGAAAACACCGCCATTAAATCTTCGGCTCGAATATTATCCCAATCAAGATTGACAACGGCAATTCGATTCGTCACTTCTCCAAGCGGAACGTCCGATTGCTGTTTATCAGGAAATTCGACCTCTTCTGCTGCCGCATCCTCCTCGTCTTCCTCCTCGTCTTCCTCCTCATCTGAAGATTCTTCTGAAGACGACGACTCCGAAAACCCGCCATCACGCGCTGGATCATAATCCCTCTTATTCGCCTTTTCTAATTCCTTCCTAACTTCATCATCATCGTCAACACTGACTTGGGATGCGTTATCGACCTCTTCATCTTCTTCCAATTGGTAAAATTTCTCGAGCTGCTTTTTGGTATCGTCTCGCTTCAATTTGCGGCCGTATCGGTCTACTGCAGCGTTTCTGGAAAAGTCTTTGTCACGCAGCATGTGCGAGAAACGTTTGTCGAGTTTGACATGGGTGTGACGTTTGCTGGGTAAGCGGTATCGAGGGTCACTCTGAATGTTCGCGAAACGCTTGTCGGCTGGAGGATATGGAGTTAGTATACATACGGTATATATCGCATGTACAAAAAAAGGGAGTATCGAGACTTACTGATAATCACATCGGCGTTGGCCTTGTTACTGCGTTTCCCTTTCTTGTTGGAGTCCGCCATCTTGACGAACAATGAAAGGAAACGGGGGAAAATCTAGTCCTTCCGCTGTTTATAAGAACAGATAGTCACAATTTTTTCAATGAAACACAGTCGATAACTTCGTAAATAATGTGTAATCGGACAATATGTTGCTTGGTAGGGAAATAGCCTTCGGATGGTCAATGTTCAAAGACTGAGGATATTTTTTTGAAGTTGGTCCGTGCACTTATCACCGATAATAAGAACCGCCCAATCAGAGCAAGATTGCCTTTTACATGAACATTGAGAAAAGTAATGTAAAACACAGTCCTAAGATACAATGATGAATTCAAATGCTATGCTATATGCTCCTCAGCCGTTAAATACATGCAAGGTATGCCCTATTTACAGCCATTCCTTATTCGAAGTCCAGTTCGACATACTAACAGCCGAAGTACCTCTTCTCCATCCATCGTGGCTCCTCCTCTTCTTCAATGCGTCCAACCACAACCTTGATGTCAGGATACACGGCTGTTAGTCGTTGCAGTCCCCATTTCCCTGCAGCACAAGTAACAAATATTATCCTGTGTTCCTGTACGCCGTGATCAATCAAGACTCGCACTGCCATCAACGCGGCACCTCCGGTGGTCATTTGAGGATCGAGTAGGATTACAGTAGAGTGAGTCTCAATCTTGGGTGGTAACTTGAGGTAATGAAGCTCAGGAGCCGACATTTGCTTATTCATTTGAATGAGAACTCTGCCAGTGATGCAGTCGGGTATAGTTCGTTTTAGGGCTGTTTCCAGACATGAACCACCCCTCAATATGGCGACTGCAGAGACTGTGCCAGCCGGTAGTACCCCGTGATACACCTCTTGATTCGGTGTCTTGACAACCGCGGAGGTATAATCCATACAGTCCAGAGCTCTATCCACGGATTATTAGTACTAAATCATGACCAGTGTGTGACCTGATTACCTTTCGATCAAAAGCGACGCTAGTCGATCAAAATAGAATACGAAATCGACTTGTTCAGTTGACGGATCCTGCAGAATGGTATGCATTCCCTTGAGTTGAGAAGTTTGTTCCACAACCAAGACATTCGGTGAGAACTCTTCTTCTGCTGCCAATTTTCGCAGTTTCTCAAGATCAGCACTGTGCTTCTCGGATTTCTCGTCTAGGCGTCTTCTGATATGCTCAACCACCATTCCTGCAGCTGATTAGTTTGTGCATTCGATTGTTGTTCTTGTTTGATGGATGGTTACCAATAGCTGTTTTGTTTTCGATGCCTCTTGGAATGATGATATCTAAAGAGCTTTAGCAAAAGAGGATCAATGAATCAGAAAGGAAAAGGACTAACCCGATATCTGTCGTTGCGGCTCAACATATTTTGTGTATGATGGCTTGACAAACTTAAACCATTGCTTGATGACGCCTTCAATATCTCGTCCTCGTTCCTTTACATCACGTAGAACTGCATTGTAGTGTTAGTCATGATGATCCAGTGCATTAGGGACGATCGACATACTTCTTCGGCCGAGGCATACGTCCATATCAGCCTCAACAAAGATCTAGATTGATATCAGCTGGAATCCACAGATATAACACAATATAGTGATACCAGAATTGAATATCATACCTTGGCATCAAGCATCTCATTGATTCTAGGATCATGCAACGCTAGGATGCCCTCGAGTATAAGCACGTGAGGGGAATACAAAGGCGTTGTCTCTTTCTGACGCTGATGTTCTTTGAACGAGTAGACTGGTATGTTTGCCCTCTTACTAAGAATCAAGCGACTATATAAGCCCCCCCATCCAATGTAGACGATAAGCAAGTGGTTAAATAAACTCACCCCTGCTTCAAGTCTCTAAGGGTCTGAACCAGAACGTCAAAATCAATTGACTCGGGACAATCAAAGTCATATTCATTCTGATGTGCTTTCTTATGGTCCTCAGGGCCCAAAGACTTGTAAAAAGAGTCCTGAAACAGTACTTGGTCAACAATCATCAGTGACGAAACCGAGACACGTGACACCTTACCATCACGAGAATCACCACATAGGGGAGATTAAGGGATCTAATAATCTCCATTGCAACTGAGGTCTTGCCAGATCCGGAGCTTCCAGCAATACCAATAATGCTCAGGTCCTCCCATGGCGGGGAATAGCCCTGCTTGAGGTTGGTGGCCGTCGAATAGATTGGAGGACGAGACTCCATGGTGCCGTGCACTGATAAGTGAATCTGAGATTGTGGAGAGAAGATATGGCGAGACAATGAGGGACAGACTAGAGTGACAAATATCCAATACACAAATCATGCATTGCTATCAACCCAGAAAAGAGTTTCGAGCGAACACATGATTTAGAGGCTTGAGAATGAGAATCTGAGTCTTCAATCCGTTGGATCAGGCCGGTGGAGCACAGATACAGAAGAGATTCTGCTGACACTTTACCCAAAACGGCAGACCAAAGATGTCAATTTGTGTGAGGCTGCAAGGCACCAAGGCACCCAGGCCACTAGGCTAGGCCCGCAGCTGTAGGATATTCCATCCAATCAGAGCCCTCACAAAGCTCTCAGGCGGCAGGCCAGAGACTCGGGCCGACTCTCGTGCCGACCTCAACAACCGCCTTTTTCTTCCAACCTCTCGCTTGTCTTCTTCTCTTCTCTTTTCCTCCTCATCACAAAATCTCTTCACGCGCCAACGTTGTTTTGGTAGCCCCATGGCTCCCGGTTCAACATCAAGCTAAGCGTCACAGTTGTTTTCCTGCCATCAATGAAATTATAATACTCTTTCTAACGTGTCGTGCAAGTCATGACCTCCACTAACCTAGTAGGTTACCTCCACTGTCCTCAATGAGGTCTGCAACCCAAGTTGCTGACTCTGGCTAGATGTCTCCAACACCTCCAACCACGATGCCATCATGGCAGCGTTTTGAGCGAAAGGTCGACGAGGTCAAGCCATCAAAAACGTGAGTTTTGTTACTTGTTTTTTCTGTTACTATCCCCTTGGCTCATACGCCACTCAAATGATGTGTCAAAATCAAGTTGGGAATCTCTCCGAAAATCTCGTGTAGGAAAATATGTTAACTTGCGTTACTGATATTACAAGCCCATTTGAAAATTTTTCATGGAATCA
This sequence comes from Talaromyces marneffei, assembly GCF_009556855.1. NCBI lineage: Eukaryota > Fungi > Ascomycota > Eurotiomycetes > Eurotiales > Trichocomaceae > Talaromyces > Talaromyces marneffei. The sequence goes on along the minus strand of NC_072351.1, from coordinate 2,158,932 downwards.
TGTTTCTGGATTTCGACTGACTTGTTTGGACAGTGACATCAACTATCTCGTTATGGACTACCTCGTCACCAATGGCTACCCAGCAGCAGCAAAGCGATTTGCTGTCGAGGCTAATATCCAACCTAAGGCTGATATCGAGTCTATACAAGAACGAGTCGAGATTCGCGGTGCGATCCACTCGGGAGATATCCAGACAGCTATCGAGAAGATCAATGAACTAAGCCCTCAGGTAAGACATTCCCACATATTTTCCACCCCTTGCCCTACCTCTTTGTTGCTATGATTATATCAGTTTCATGCACCACTCATATACCCTTCGGGGTGTTGATGATAAAAACTCATCTTCAGTCCTCAGTATGAGCAACATAATGTATCTTTATGGATTTTTCATCATTCATCTTATGTCACGTCACTTTATTTATTGACTCGTGCTGACTTGCATCAACAGATACTAGACGAGAATCCCTCTCTCCACTTTTCACTGCTTCGTTTGCAGCTTGTAGAACTAATCCGCAGATGCACATCAACACCCGATGCAGATATCACACCTGCGCTCGAGTTTGCAACATCTCAGCTTGCTCCACGCGCACCTACGAATCCTCAATTTCTTGAGGATCTCGAGCGCACATTAGCACTTTTGATCTTCCCCTCAGAGAACCTGGCCCCTTCATTGGCCACTTTGTTGCAGCCGAACTTGCGTAAAGATATCGCCACAAAAGTCAACGAAGCAATCTTGAAGAACCAAGGTGCTCGTAAAGAAGCTCGCTTACGCAACCTGGTCAAGCTTCGGGCTTGGGCAGAGCAGAAAGCCAGAGAGATCAAACCCGCTGGACTTCCCGACCATCTGAGTATTGGACTTTATCCTGAGAAACAGCAAAGCACACATGAACACTCCTCCAACGGTAATTCGGACGATGCTATCATGGCGAATAATGGAGACATTGATCCCATGATGGCGTAAAGTCATGTCGACCAAGAATTAGCTCTTGGCTATCTCACGATATGTTGTAACGAACTGTTTTGTATTGATTAGCGTGGCGTTGGGGATCCATTTTTTTGGCGTTTGTTGCCCACAATAGCATTTCCACATACCATAGATTTGGAATGGCAATTGCAATATTTTCTTTTAACCATGGTTCCTTACCTGACTGGTTTGAAAAGAGTATTTGATGTGAATGTCTGGTTGGAAAGGGAAGGAAATTTATGTATCATTCGACATATTTACAAACGCCTATTCTGAACAATATCCAAGGACATCCACGACAAAAGAAAATAGCAAATGGGTAAAAAGCGAGTCATACATCGTCTAGAAGCTCATAATATCTGTTGTACAAAACGTCAGTCAGAAGATCTTCATCGCACAGGAGACATGTGGAAAGGTGATCATACCTCTACCAAAAAACGCCCTCTTCGTCCAATCCATCGCCAACAACGCACGAGTCCTCAAACTAACACTCTGCGAGAAATAGATACTCCTCCACAAGTACACAGCCATCAACCCACCACTAAAGTTTAAACCATTGAAGTCAAAGATCGCTGCATTACCGATATATGCCAGACTTCCCAGGTGTTTGTAGCTGAATGCTCTGTAGACTGCCTCATCGAGGTCGCCGTAGTCAATCTCATTGGCGCGCATGCCCGGTAGCGCTTTGGAAATGTGGTTAAATTTCCGGCCTAGGTATTCACCTTGTTGATTGGCGCGTTGTGCCGTGGCGGGTAAGGAGGTTAGTTTCGAGTCGATTTGCATGAGTAGTTCGTGAAGTTCATCAAAGTCGAGGGTTCCTGAATGATCGCGATCGTATTCCTGGAAGAGTCGATCAAGACGGCGGAGATGGGTAGTGGCTTGAGGGAATCGCTTCTTGACACGCTCTGCGACATCACGCCATTCGCCGAAGGTGAGATGGACTTTTTCGGGGTCTTTGCCCTTTTCCCATGCTATTGTGCGGAGGAAGGTGATCATGTGGTCAGCGATGTTGTTTTGGACTGTTGCGCAGTCTCCAATGGCGTAAACGTCACCTAGGGGAGCTCCGATTAGTCGCAGATGTGTGTCGGTTTCCAAAGCATGTTTGTTGTTTTGCGATTCGAGTTTCTTAGCCAGCTTTTGAGCAAATGTGGTTTGTGCTGTATATTCATTGTGTCAGAAATTTCGCAGGGTTGGAAAGAATCGAGTCCAAACTTACACACTCCAGTTGACCACAGGCAGAAACCCATGGGGATCTCCTTCGTCACAGTCTTACCATCTTCCTGTTGTGTGAAAAGGATCTTGTCTGGACGAACTTCCTTCACTCGAGAGTTTGTCAAGACCTCGACGGAGTCATGTGCAAATCGTGACTGCAGAAATCAATTAGGGCTGCAATATCATTAGACGCGTTTCAATATCCATACCTCAGCATACTTCGAAAGGGCCTCATCGTATGTATTCAAAATGTGGCTTCGGCTTTGAATAACATGGACAGATATCTCATTTCGCAGAATCTTGGGGAAACTCTTTCTCAGATCCTCATTGAGCAAATCGTAGAGCTCAGCGGCGAACTCGACACCAGTCGGTCCACCACCGCAGATCACGAATGAAAGCAGCCTTTTCCGCTCTTCATCAGATGTTGTCGGTAGGCATGCGAGTTCCATGTTATCCGTTACCCTGTTCTTGATCTTTCGTGCGTCATCGATGGATTTGAGCATGTGGCAGTTTTCTAGGCCCTTGACACCATGGGGATTCGTAGTAGAGCCTATAATTAATAGATTGCAGGATTAGTAAGTATCGAACGCCTTCAAATAGTGAGAACATACCAACAGCAATGACAAGCTTGTCATACGGAAGATAGAAGTGCTGTCGTTTACCACTGGCATCCACCTGAGATACCTCTACCAACTTGGACGAGAAATCAACATCCTCCGCCTCCGCCTTCAAGAAATGGCCACGAAGACGATGAACAATACGTCGCACCGGTTCCACAAGTGATTTCAAACTCAAAGTTCCAACTGTTGCTGATGGTAACATAGGCGTAAACAAGAAGTAGTTGACGGGCGATACAACAGTAACATGATAATCTCCCGGGTTCAGCGTCTTGAGCAGTGCGACGCTTCCCCAACCAGTGCCCAGGATGACCAACTTGGGCTTATCGCGCTGCGCCTGCATGGCTTCACTATCTTCATCGTCAACCAGAACCTCTGCGATAGGTAGATTCTTCGGTCCGCCACGTTTCGGTCTCAGCGCCAATTCCGATACAGGTATGTCCTCCATACTAGGATCTTCGCTATACGTGGTGTAATCATAAAGAAAGACACTTGCAACCACCGCTCCACCACCAATCATCAAGAACCCCAAGTAGGCAAAGCCATGGTAGAGGAACCGAAGCGCCGGATACCGCCATATGAACGCTTTCAATCCTGATACTGATATGGTATGAGCATGGCGGAGGAGCGGGGCAGACAGCTTTCTAGCAGATTTTTGTATTAATGGCAAAGGTTGTACGTGTCGGAAGGATATAGGACGGCGCGTGGTATGTCTGATAAGCTGATGGTGTTGAAATCTGGTCGATGGTCGTAAAAACAACGAGGATGAAGCACCCTGGGTTAGGCGCCTCGTCAGGGCGGTCTGCATTTGGGAGGTGAGGAGATATGCGATTGATAAGAACGATACGCTCAGAATGCAAAGATAAAAGGACTCAGCAGAACCATAATCCAGCAATTGACGGGAAAGAAAGGATTTTCGTCTTGCGCGAGTACAAGAGAAACAGTCGCCTCCTTTAGGTAATTAGTTTAGGTCAAGGAAGAAAGGCACCAAATGATGATGTAGCTGCTTAAGCCTTAGGGCGAGCCAATTAGCCAATCAGAGACACGGAATCCGACGTCATCGACCCAGTTACCGGTAAACGGCACACCGGCACGTGGATTCTTGAGATCTTTACGAAAAGCTTCCGATGAACCCGCAGATACGAATTTGGGAATTGCATGTTGTATGTTGTATGCAAGATTAGGCTAGGTATCCACGCCCATTGGGGCGTCTATGCTGCTAAAGTTCCTATGATACACGGTGCTGTCCTCACAGAACGGATGGGGACAAGGAGGATAGGCTCAAAAATATACACGCTTAAAAAGAAGATGAAAACGATCACAGTTAATGTGTATCTGGAGATTCCTCACCGTAGAACGCCTCATGAAAGATAGCCAGCCAAGTCGTGCAGAAATAAAGAACAACAGCCACTAATTCCTCCCTAAAAAAATATTTTCAAAAAACAAAAGAATCCGCCGTCTCGGAGCTCAGCCGTTTCTTGCTGCCAGGCGGTCGACCTCTAGGCCGTTTCGCAGGCGTGCCGCCATTGACAGAGTTTTTCCGTTTCATCGGTTTGCCGCCATTGACAGCGCCAGGGTCATCTTCACCAGGTGCATCTAAGTCGTCCAGATCCGCGTCTTCGTCTTCGCCGTTAGGAACCTTTAGCTCATCATCGATGGAGAGCAGAGTGGCAAAGGTTCGACACTGCTGCAACATATTCTCCTCGCTATCAAGACATGTCATGTTGCTGGATATAGTGTCCCAGTAGCGGTCCCCAGTAATGCCATGCACCTTTGTAGGAGCCTTGTTAAGCTCTTTGATGTTCGCTTTATTCTCACTGTGTCGCATGCCATGGGTGATACCGTACTGTCTGCGCAAATGGGTTCTTGTCTCCCAGAGCATGGATAAGACGGCTGCAGCAGTTGCAAGTTGGCGCAAGAGATAGGGTTTGACCGTATGCTGGGGTGTGGGTTGTACCACTGGCACACTCATGACTTGATCGTGTAAGCCCTGCATTGCGGGCTGCGCTATGGGCTGCGCGGCAGGCACTTCCAGCTGCGGAGGGAAAATTTCCGTCTCGACAGCATGTGCAACGATGGTACCGGTGGATGAAACAATTCTCTCCATGCAAGTAATGGTTGGTATCAATTCGGCTAACTGGGCATACTCAAAGAAAGCAAGATTCTGGCAGACAAATCTTGCCAGGAGAAGGTGCTCAGGAGGGTTGCCAGTAACATCCAAGGCTTTCAATTCAAATTTAACTTTCGAGCAAAGATTAGCAAGGAATTTCTTCTGGTACTTGCTGTTGCTAATTTTGATAATGTCGAAAAGCGGTGCGAGCTTTGCGGTGTACGGGCGAGGCGTTGCTCCATTGGAATCGCCAACGATGTCCCGTTGATAGACGAAAGCATCTTGGATGGCTCGCATATACTCGCGTTCGAACATCGATTCGTACTGCAGGTGAAGCATCCTATGGGTATCGTACGCTATCTTTGCAATGGCAGGAATCGTTGATGTCTCTAGTGAGACTAGGACGCCAGCACACTCCTTGGGATGCACAAGGCCTTGCCGATTGATGCTCGATATCAGTTCGATGGCCGTCAACGCGTACGCGTCCTGGCTAGAGTGAGCGATCCGAAGCATATCATGAAGAAAGTGTTGGGCTATCAGTGCCGCTGCGCCATCATTGTCGCTGGCCTTCAACGATCCACCAAGTCTCGTCGTAGCCTCCGCATCGGTAGATTCAACCTGTGGCTGTACAAGCTTTTCTTGTTTGCCTTCGTGGATTGCAAAGAACTCGGAAAAGGCTCGAAGGATAATGTTATGAAGGCCAGCGTTGTCCTCCTTGAAAATAGCCGATATCACCTTCCTAGGCGCTTCCCTACTGAACTGCGCCGGCCAAGATTGACAAATCGAGCCTAGACTCTCAAGTGCCATTGTTCTCAGTTCAAGTGGTTGATCGTGGTGCACGAACGGCAAGATGAAATCAACAAGAAGACTGGCCACTGTGCTTCCCTTCCACGTAGGAAAGGCTTTCTTGAAATGAGGTTCAAATTTTTCGAGATCACAATGTCGTCCTACACAGCCAGCAATACGAATGTAGCTGCGAGCTCGATTCAGTAAGTCGGCCTTACTGCTGTCTGTGAGATCAACGCCTTTTGCTTGACCGATGCCCTTCAATACGGAGATCGTAAGCTTAACCAGTCTGTCAGTATTATGAAGAACACCATTGATGGTCCAAAGACACGCCATGACTTCGTTCAGTTCAGATCTGGCAAGTTTCGCCACACTTTTGAACAGATCGTTTTGCACATCTTTGAGAAAGGTATTATGTACCGAGGAGATATAGGGAAGTACACAACGGTATATCACAACTACTGAACGAAAGATGAAAAGGTCGTCCGCTGTGACAAGGTGCCCAATGTATGGATGAAGTGTTTGAAGCTGCTCGGGATTGAAAAGTTTGGCGCTGGATTTCGCAAAGATGGTAATTGTTTGAAGAAGTGCTTGGTGGTCTTGCTTTTCCGATGATCCAGGGTCGTCAATAAGGCGCTCAAACATGTTCGCCACCATCGCTTTGCAGACCTTGAAATTCTGACTAGTCGCTTTGGGATCCCCTGAGACGACCTTCTTCACAAACGAGCCTAAGCCATCTGCCGCAGTTTCACTGCGTTGCACTAAGTTGATGACAAGAGAGGTTTGTTCCGCTAGGGCAACTTTAGATTTGGGGGCGTCATGCAGATTATCAATAGATGTGACGAATGGTGTAAACCAGATCTCTTCAATCGTCTGCCGAGCCTGAACAGCCACAGCCTCCTCGAAATCGCTTGTTCTTTGAAGCAAACTATCAAGTATAGCAAGCCTGAGATCCTTGCGCGTGGTATTGAAATATATGTCTTTTAGTAGCGTTATGCAACGCTTCCGCACTCCAGCTGTAGAATCGGCAGCACAAGCAAGAATAGCCCGACAGCCTTCTTCTTCAAGGGCTGGCTTTAGTCCGATACACTTCGCTATCAGAGACAGTGCCGAGTCGCGAACCATGGGCGAGGCATCGGTGGCACATCTTAGCACCACACGCATGACTGACGAGTCACGATCTAGTAGACTCGGGTCTTTCTCGAGCATAGTAATGACACTCTTCAAGCTACGACTTCGGACTTTAGCCTGGTCACTTGTGATGGAGTTTAGCAGGACCTTGAAGATCGTATCAAAAGCTTTCGAAAAACCCATGTTCAGAACCGTCAAAATGTAAGCAAATTTGCCGTGGGCTGTAGAAACCTTGTCATAGTGTCTGTATCCCAGTCAGCTACATTGTTTCTGTTTGTTTTCGGATGACTCACTTGTTTGTTTCCAACCATTTCGGATCTGACAGCAACTTCGGAAAGATAGAGAGTAACTCATCGACCCCTCCGTCTTTTTGAATAATCACATCTTTATCTTCTGAGTCATAGTATGTTGATGAGACAGTCTTAGCCCACTGAACGATGTAGTATCCTCGAGCACTAGTAAGCTGCCAGTTATCAAGGTCTCTATCCTGGAGGTACTCCAATGTGATACGGTAGGGACCATTTGACGGAATCAAATCTTGCATATGGAGAGCGTGACTTATGTGATCGTCATAGAGTTGCCGCAGGTACTGAGTTATTTTGTTATCTCCATCCTCCATAGAAGTGATCAAGTGCTGGGCAGCTGCTGTAAGATCAGAGATACCGGATCCCATCCAGCCGAGCAATTCAAGGGCCATGTTTTTGGCCGTCGAGGAACTCTTGTCAAGTTCAGCTATGCCGATCATGTGCGATGCGAGGATACGAAGCAGTAACTCGGCAGCTGGCCAATCGGTCGAGCCCAATATATTGATCAAGTCCTCCGTGAAAAGGTCCAATATGTTTCGGTAAGGTTGATCGCCGGTTTTTGTTGATGTCATCGCCCGTTGGACGATAAACTTGATGATATACTGAGCGCTCCGCACCGCGTTGTCGTAGAGTTTGTTAACTCGATTCGTGAGGCGTTCCAAAGATAGTTTAAAAGAATCTTCATCTTCAGAGTCACTGTCTTCATCTTCTTCCTTGACATCCATGTCATCCTGATCCTCATTAGCACCATTACTAGCCAGATGATTAGGTCTGATCCTGGACTTTTTGGTTTGGGGAATATCCAAAGCCGTAGTTTGCACGAGCTGTATGACGAGAGCCGTCAGCAGCTGAATGGCTTTCCCATCTATCAATTTGAATTGCCGAGCGTTTTGACGAGTCGATGGCAACTTTTCCAGCGACACCAAGATCTCATCGAGAATGAAGGGGCGCTGAGCAGGATAACGTGAAAATACCTTAGCAAGGACATCCATTGCTGCGCGACGCACGAGTTCAAATTTCTGAAATCCGACAGCTGAGTCTTTGTCGTTGTGTGCGTTCTCGACAAAGATCAATTTAGTTGCTAAGAACTCAGTAGATGTGATAACGCTCTCAGAGACGTCTATTCGGGAGAGGAAGTTCGCCAGGAGATTCATCAGCTTTCTAGCTTGATGAAGTAGGGTACCAAAGATCTTTTTCTTCCGAGACACAACTTCAAAAAGCCGCTTTCCTTCGTCGATGGGGCGAACCTCCACCGAAGGAATAATGCAGTGATCGAACAAGATTGTCAAGACATTCGGTATTGCTTGCAATAGGTCCTCAGGGCATAGATCTCGCTCGGATTGTCGCCCAGACATGGTTTGAAGTAGTGTGCCAATGGCGAGAAGTGTGTTGTGTATATCTTCCAATTTCTGAAGCCATAGTTGAGTGTCTGAATCATTCAAAGTATTGTCTAGTCGTAAGTCCAGGCCTTGCGCAGCCACTATGGGACATTCACAGAGCTTTTGAAGGCGGGTAAGATATTCAGAAGGAATGTCGTGCAATCGTCCAAAGCTAGCAACTTTCTGTAAAGACTTCTGGAGTCGACTATGACTCTCTGGACCAAGAATAGGCCCACGGACCTCCAAGACGTTGGCGGTCCTGAACATGGAACCTGGATTTTGACTGAGCACTACTGATGAAGTATCTGGTTCGAGTTGGTCTTCTGCTTCAAAAATCTCAAGCATGAAATCCTGCAGCTTCAAGAGAGCCCCATCCGCTTCTTCCTTTTGATCCTTGAGCCTCAAACTGGTAGCATAGTTCTCAACCTCCACATTCAGTTTTCGCTTCTTAGCAGCACCTTGGTCGACGAACGAGTCAGAGGTCGCTGGAGAAATGAAAGGCGGGATAACGACAGCAGGTTGAAGGAATTTTCCTGATCCTGGTTGGACTGGGGTTGTATTATATTAGTATGGGTGATTAAAGGGGAAAGTGCAGGGGAAGTGAAAGGAAAGGAAGGAGCTACCTGGAGTCTTTGTGCCTGATGACGGCAACTTGGGTTCCGGGTCTATAACAGTCAGATCAGCCTCACTTCAAAGGAACACCAAAAATTCCTTACAGTTGAATGCGATATCACTTCCATCCAAGACCATTTTCGCAAATGGGCTTAATCCGCTGGTGAGTCCTGATCGGCCATCACGTTGAGCTGGCTTCTTGGACTGATCCAAGCTTGCTGGAAACCGGAATTTGCTACACCAAGTGACAAACTCATTAGCAACGAGCGAAGTGCAGTCTCTTCACGGATATGTACATACAACTCTGACGGCCTATCCGAACTTAAATGCTGGTTCAAAAGCTTTCCATAGACTGCCATGAATCGGGGAGACTTTTCGGTTCCCGCCCTAACTTCGGTATCCAAATCTTGTATCAATTTACGGGCGACCGTTCGCGAGTATGCGGGGAGGGTAGTCGAAGATTGTCCGGTAACATCAGGGCGAGTTATTGAGTCTTTCATCCGTCAGTAAGTGAGGGTTCGGTAAAGAAAATGAGACGAAGACAGGCACTCACCTAAGCCAAACACAGGCGCAGTGCTCATGGGCGAGAATTGCAAGGCTTCATCAACCAGTAGCGGGCGTGTCACAGGTCGGGGCATCCCGTTAGGGGCGCCGTTGGATGTCCCATCTGAAGTGCCGCCATGAAAGTGATTCTGAGATTGCCCTAGGTTACCAATGACCACCTGGACTGCTGGAAATCGACCCTGATCCATGATGTTTCGCTGCTTCCCAGGGCGGGAGTCCTATTCGGAAATTTGGTTCGACCATACAGTAGTGACATCTGGCGAGGACTCTGTGGATTAAAAGTGACATCAGTCAAATAAGTCCATGGCAAGAATGTCAACGAACTCGTCAGTTTCTCCTTTGGATCTTTGATCGCGGATTCGGTCATACGCGGCGATGCGATTTGCCCGCCAGATTGGCTCCACCTGATGCTGGCGTGCTAAGAAACCCACCGCTAAGCCGAATTGGGAGCATAGGCTGTAAATTTCTCCAAGAGTTAAAAGAACCTCGATCTTGTCTTCACGCCAGCCATTTTCTTGAGCACTTGCATCGCATTGTCATTTTCTCTAGTTTCTTATAAAGAACAACCCCAAATCATTATCAACATGTCAGCAATTGGCTCTCTCATTTTCTGCACCGACTGCGGTAACCTGTTGCGAGAGAGTACTGGATCTCCAGATGCTATTCTGGAATGTGGTGCCTGTGGTGCAAAAAACAAAGGTAAAAGAAACAATCAAAGGCAAATCTACACATAAAGACCATTAAACTTACGGTTTTTGATATTACTATAGATATTCCTCCTCAGACCATCATCTCCGAGTCCAAACCAAATGCCTTCCCTTCCACTCTACGAGCGAAAAGGTCTGCTTTACAGACATTGACTGCCGCAGACCGAACAATGGAAGCTGTCACCCAACACACATGTGCCGAGTGTGGCCGAAAAGAAATGTTCTTCACTACTGCGCAACTGCGTAGTGCTGATGAGGGTACAACAGTTTTCTACAGATGTGTTTGTGGTTACAAGTATGTATGCCTCGGCTTGATTCTTGAACCTATTCTAACATTTTTGCGCCTTTAGGGAAACCTTTAACAATTAATATATACACGACTTTTTTTCCCAAACGAAATGGTACTTTCATAAGTGCATAGAAAATCGACATCCACAACCAATTAAGATAGCAACCAACGCCGTTTTCAGAAGGTCATCATTCATTGATGGGGAAGATATCGGGGAGGGAGGGATACGATCAAGCAACAGACACAGTAGCCTCGGGCAGCAAGGCATACTCCTTGTCTCCATTTTTCTCATACTCGGCCATGTCAAGTGCGACAATAATGCTGTCTCTCACAACTTGCTCTGGATCGTTCAAAAACTTCTTCAGGGTCTCTTCAACGCCTTCTTCGTCGCCGAGACTTCCGAGGGCTTCTGCAGCCTCATGACGCACCATGCCCATCTCATTCAAGTCACTCAATGTTTCCGTAAGGCTTGGTATGGAGGCAGGATGGCATAACTGGCCGAAGACAAACGCAACCTCGTGACGGAACAGCGCGGATGGGTCTTTCAATCCTTTGGACAGGGCATCGATGGCAGGGACGGCGGTGGGTAGGTCTGGTGGCGAGGCAAGGTCTCGCAGGGCAAACATGGCACGGTATCTTTTGAAGAGAGGAAGTTTGGTGTCTAGCAATGTACCTTCCAGTTCAGGAATAGATGGCTCTTTAGCAACTTGCGGAAGCGGCGGTGCAGGGTCGATTGATGCGAAGTCACTAGTCTATGTTAATCAATCCTTTTCTTGTCAAAAAAATATTAATTCATAAAAAACATACCTCGGTCTGATCTTCTCCTTCTTCCTCTCTTCTGAGATCTCCCACAGAATCCTATCAACTGCAATATCGCACGTCTCCCTCACCACTTCCGGTTCATTCTTATCATCTCTCAATTCCTTCAACAGCGCCAGACTATCCTCGGATCCTAGTGCACCCAGCGCCTCTGCAGCTTCATGTCGGCACATGGCATCTTCTTCCTTGTCTTTGAGCACGTGCAACAAATGAGGGACCGCATCGGCATTCTTGGATTGGCCCAGGCAATAGGCCAGTTCGTGCTTCAACAGCGCCGAGGGGGATGTGAATGCCGCTGCTATGGCTTCGATAGCAGGTACGGTTTGCTCGGTAGGAGGATTTAAGCAGGCGACATGCTTTAGAGAGAATAGAGCGCGGAATCTGCGAGCGAGGGGCTCTGTTTCGGAGGTCAATGTCTTGCGCAAGGCGGCAACGGTAGCGTGCGAAACTTCGGCCATATTAGTCTGATTTAAAGATGATGTGATCTCAAAAATAGAGGTTCCAATATGCAGGGCAAATTCTCAAAGATGAATGTTCAATACAGCAGCGCAGAAGTGAAATGAGTATCCAATAAAATAAAACGTTGTTGCAGGAACGATTGTTGCTCGGAAATTTTTTTAGATCTTATCGGAGATTGATACCTCACCAAGCGGGCGGCGGGTCATGTACGCGTAGTTACTGGGTTAGTTAGCTACGAGTCGCTGGGTGTCAGGCCGACCTTGGTTCGATTTGTGTGTTCCACACCTAGATAGTGACGGGTATCGACGGACGTGGCGGGGTTAGGTCGTTCTGGTCTTCTCCGACATTCATCAACGATACAACAAGTCATTTTAGAATACGTGGTTTATTGTAATAACACTAGACTTTCTGCAGCCGTTCGAGTGAGTCCCGAACATTACCTCTCTTTCTATATTGACTAGAGGGCAACGATTTCTCCGATAATCCGTTTTAGGTTGGCTTTCCGATCCGACTCGTATTGGAATTATCTCTGGTTTGAGAATAGATGGGTGCCTGTTTCATTATTCAATTAATGGATTTGATAGTATTCGGTGAATCAAGTTTGCCTGGGTAGGCAGAAGTCATACCACAGATGAGAACAGCAGTTGACTTCCCATGTCATGTTCAATATTGACCTGATATAAAGCTAGCTACCCAGATATGCCTTCCGTCGGCCTTAGGCTTCATTTCACTCCGCAAGACCCGTATCTGGTCTGGTGCGAACTATATATATATATATATATCTGCCATGGCAAAGCTGCTGAAGCAGCGATGGATTTGAGTGACTTAACCGCTTTATTGGTGGCACTTGCGACAACAACAACAACAACATTAATCATCTCAAGATTGGCCAAGATATGCGCACGAAGTATAATCGCGATGATTGTGCGACCTGGAACCTCTTTTAGTATTATGCTCTGCATGAGCTCACCTGTCTCCTCATTGACATTGCTGGTAATTTCTTCTAGAAGAGGCCACAACCTTGCGATGAGCGAATAAACTATCATTCTAAACATCAGAGGTCTCCATTGCGTTGATCTCGGTCTTGCTTGTCTTTCTTGGCTGCCTTTTACTTTGTGTAATTGGAACTTTCTGGGCATTATATGGGTATGATCTCGAGAGCATGTTGTAAAATGGACTAGACTCAAGCTCGCTCATACTTTGAAAAAAGCAAGTCCATTTTCATTGAAAGATGAAAGGTTTGCAAGCTGTGACTCTTGATCAATGGCCGCATGAGGAACACAGCTTTCTACTAGGGCTTTAATCCTGGGCGCATGTTAATCTCTTCAAAAAGACTTCTAATACCTTCAAAAAAATAAAAAAATAAGAAGGCCTCAGTGTAAAATCTTCCATGGACCGAAACGGATCTGCAATGCTCGATAAAATAGAAAGAACTGGATTGAATGAAACTGCTCGATATGTACAATACAATAGAAACCCTCTATTTAGTGCGGATGTGTTTGATCTTCTTGGGTTCGTGCATGAAGTTGTTGGCGTATGCCTTGGGAACGAACTTGCGCTCATTGGGCTCTTGAACAAAGTATTCGTATCCCTGCTTCTGGGCAAATAAAATGGCGTCCTCCTTAGACTTGAAGTTGATGTGAGTGCCTTGCATAACATCGCCAGAAGATTGCCAGCCCATGAGCGGGTTCTCCCATCGGTAGCCCTTTCCTAGGACATCCCAATCCATTCGCCAATGATGACTATGCCAAGTACCAGACTGGGTCGCGGGCTTCGTGGGTTTGTAAATTCTGAGAATTCGGTATAAGCACCCCGCCATCTTTATATCCAATCCTTCGACAACTTACCTGACAGTTCGTGCTTGCAAATCCGTCGGCGCTCCGGAAAGAACAGCGGCAGCTACGGCCTCGCCTGGCTCACTGCCGTCCATGACCCGCTTCGGAACTGGGGAGAAGGTCCTGAGACACAATTAGCACTGATCCTCCTTCATAGAGCTCTGTAGCACATACGAGGTAGCATAGTCAATTGTCGCATTGTAATCTGGCTGATGGCGAGCCATTGCCTCTCCGGGACCCTCTTTGTTGATCAAGGAGCTATCCTTCGGTGGTGTAGTCGGGGCATCGGCAGGGCTGACCTTCACAGAACCGTCGGTAGGAGTTGAGAAAAAACGAGCATTGACAGGGTGGGCAATCCGAGCAGCTCGGAGCTGAGCGATGCTGCGAGCTCTAATGAACGACATGGTGAATCGCGAGGCGGCACGCTGGTGTCTATGAACGTGTGGAGGAAGTTCTCTTGGGAAGATGATGTTCAACTTTCCCAGCGGCAAGTGGCTGGTGCAGTAATGCTTACATAAGTGTGGCTTGTGATAACTAACCATTCGGAACGCTAACTCTCCGGGATGTCGGGTAGAACTTCGCTTTCCTCCTCAACCGTTCCTCACCGTCATCAAGCCTAGGATTATCGCTACATTCGAGGTACGCAACCGTGCTGGAGTCATTATAGCCATTGCATATGGTCAATTCGACATACTGATAGATTTTCAGACTAGCAAAATGAGCTACATCACTCGCCGGGCTCTGTCCACCCTCATCCCTCCCAAGGTTTGTCAAACCTCAACATTCATCGAAAGTCAATTGAAACCTGTTGCTGACTACGGAGTGTTAGATTACATCCCCTAATGTGAGTCCAACATAACTCTTCCCTGCCTTTATCCTCGCCCATGATCCTCGATCGGCCCGCTACGAACCCCATGCCAAATCACCCACGTTCCACCGCTTTCCTATGGACCTCGCGATTTTAAATATCTACAGATGTTGACAATAATATAGGCACTTGGCGCCGCTCAGGATGCTGCACGCATGGAGCGTGTAGTCGGCTTCTACGCTGGTCTCCCCCGTGGTCCCGCTCCTACCCCCAAGCCCTCCGGATTCCTTGAGCGCTACCAGGCTCGCTACTTCAACGGAAAGAATGCTTCCGGCATGCGTAAGTCAAAGGCTGTCATTTCTGGGAGTGAATATACATTAATTGATACACATAGCCCTCGTCCACGTCATTGGAACCCTTTTGGTTGTCGGCTACAGCATGGAGTACTACTTCCATTTGCGTAAGTCTGCTTCCGCTCCTTGACTTTTGCACAGCTTACTGACAGCCGACTTCGCGGATAGGCCACCACAAGAACCACCCTCACTAAACTATGTTCCTAAGAAAGGATCATAGTGGGCGCGGAGGAAGCTGTACATATATTTGTGAAACAAGAATCCAAGATATCGACCTACAGAAAGACATACCTCTCCCCGTGTAAGCTAGTGTGTAGCGGTTATGCATGGAACTTTCCCTCATTTCATTTGTCATAGTGTCTCAATAAAGTGTTCGATTGTTCAACATTCCAATATTTCTCGTACCATTTAGCCAACACTCTTAGTCATTATTCGTTGATTCCTACGGAATATGTTTTCACTACCTCTTTCCTGTGGCCATCGCTCACTATGAAAGATCAACGTGTAAAAGAAGCGCAGTAGAAATTGCAATGATAAACTATTCATTATTTGACACTCCTCGTCTTGATTCGAAAAGAGAACAATTGTTATGCCAGACCAGACCGCCTTTCAGCCTTGCGGCTTGTGGTGTTGGAAGGTCGCACTTGCTATTGTCGTCGCCGCTAACCTAAAACGGCCACATCAGCCTGGCTTCAACCCCGATTGCATGCTGGTGCTTTCCGGTTAACTCTCTAACATCATCTGTCTTTCAAACACGACTCACTATCGCACCACGGGGATCGAGCTTCAAGGCTATCACCCAAGAGCAGCAATATTTGATGGTGCCTGATTTTTAGTGACCAGACCTTACGTGGATTTCTATTCTATTGTTCCCGTGTGACTAGGAAGGATAACAGTGTATCTCAGAAAGGGCTCCCGCTCAGTTATTCATCACAACACCGTGGCAGCCTCCATTACTTGACGGTTAGCATTCTCCTTTCGCGCTGGATATTAATTCTCCTGCGTGTCGTTGTTTTATCTCATTTTCGTCGACACGATTTTCTGACTTGATACTGACTCCTCATGCCGAAAATCTAGCATTGCATATTGGTATGGCAGAGCAGACTAGTCACGATGTGGTAAACCAAACCCGGTCGGGCGGCGAGCCTTCGTCTTCCGACGTTCCTGCGAGCAAAAACGACAAGTACTCTGCTGAAGGGGGCGAGGGGAGGATTACCAAAATCGAATTCAACTTTCAAAACAAATCAGCCAACAATATAGAACCATCTCAGCGTGACACAAGAACCATGGACACAAGCGAGGCCGAGAATTCTTCGGGTGAAGGAAACAAGGTGAGATACGAAAGAGCATACGGCATGAATGAAAGCGTTCTCATACTTTATAGGATACTGGTAGAAATGGGTCAGCTGCTGTGGCGACGAGAGCTCTGGAATTAAACGGAGCGGCGTCTCTGTCCGATGGTGGTGAAGATGGTGGTTCTTTGGGTGGCTCAGATACAGACACTAGTCGTAATGATGGCCGACAACATCTTCGGACCGGTTCGATCAAGAAGCCAACGGCTTTTAAGCCCGTGTCGTTTGCGAAATTTTCAGTGCCCAAGGCGCCTGGAACTTCGACGACACCAAAACTTGGTGAGAAATGTATGGTTTTCTAGGATTCGTGTCTCTTTGTGACATATGCTGACTCTATCTTAGCGACTCTTTCGGTGACCCCGTCAAGCGCCTCACCACAACCCTCAACACGGCCGCGTTTGGTTGCGAAGACAACGAGTGGATTGGGGTCGTCATCGAAACATGCAGCAGCTGGGTTGAAAGGCTCTTCTGGTGGTCCGGATGCCAGCCAAGTCTGGAATAAAAATAGGCGTAAGTAGGATGGTTCTTGTTTGCGAAACCTGCTAAGTTCTGTGCACAGCCGCTCAACCGCCGCCCACGAAGCATCTCACGGACGAAGAACTTAAACAACAATATGGTATCCATATGACGTCTCGAATTCAAGAAGATGGAAATGGAACAGAATCAAAGTGGGCGGACATTGATGACGACGAGGATGACTGGGCACCTGAAACTATTGAATGGAACGACGGCACGAAGATCAAACTTACACATACCGAAAATACCCAGCCTCCGCCACAGGAAATTCGCGATCCCAGTGAAGCAAATGAAATTGCAATACCGGCGCAACCTCCGGCTCGGGACAGTGCGAAGGTTCTCTTCTCCAAATCGTCCACCACGGTTGGACCGAACGCAACGGTCTTACGCCTGGGAGCGAATGCGGAAAGACAGCAACAGGCTAAGGCTGCTATTGCCTCGCGGTCAGGGTCCGATAAGCCTATCTTGACGACAAAATCCCCTGCACCGGTCCCAATGAAGTCTCCATGGGCTTCTCTACCCCCCGTTGAAAGGGTTTCACCGGTAAATCCTCCTGTCCAAACAGTGCAAAGCCACCACACCGCTCGATTTCAAGCTAGGGACCACACAATTCCCGATAAGAACGTGTCTACAATACCTGCACGAGAGATAGCGGCCGACGACTTCAATCGCTCTTGGAGAGAGAGCCAATCAAATGTTCCCAGAGAACTCTTCAATTCCCAGTCCGGCCGATACGAGCCAGTGCCGGATACGCGCAAAGGCCCCGCCCGTGATGGTCATATGCGTCCCGCAACGGTTCTACAGAGGCCTGGTAATAATGAAGCTGGTGGCCCTGCAGAGCCATCTGCTGCATTCCAGACCTACAGATCTAGCCACCAAGAGCCTGGTCATTGGGGGCGTCGACGTGCTTCATCAAACGTCAGTGGTGGTAGTGGGAGCTACGGACGTCGTATGTCAATCGGGCGACCAGACAATCAGGGAAAGTTCTATGAAGGTAGACGAGGGTCGCAAGTTAACGGTGTGGTAGATCACTCAATTTCACCGAGCGAAACGGTACATTCGAAAGATTTTATGCCGTCTGAACAACCCGCAACCCAACCACCACCCAATCAGACATGGCAATCCAAAACGAACAACAACACAGCTTATGCGCCTCCCAGTAGCCAGCCGTCGACCTCAGAAGAAATCAAGCAGGATACTAACCAGGCTTCTGCCGAAGATGTTATCCTTATGCAACAACGTATTATGAAAGAAAAGCGTCTAGAAGCTCGTCAACGAAGGCTAGAGCAAGAACAAAAGGAGGAAGCTGAACGTCGAGAACGCATTCGCCTGAAGCTCGAAGCTCTGGGACCTGCTCCAGATAAAGAGAAACATACTGCGAAAGTTGACGAACAGCCCGAATTAACGGCAGCAGCAAGCAAGGCATCTCCCAAAGACCAACCTGCAACGGTGGGTGCACAACACATCATACAATCTCCACCCAAGCCTCCTGTTCCTGAACCCAGCGGAGAGCCAAAACAATATGGAATGATGAAGGTTCATCATCCTGAGTCGGTGAAGAAATTGGTTGCAGCCAATGAACGAGCCACCGAGAAGCCGCTGGCAATCAGTCGACGCAGCATTTCTCCACAACGCGACGTCAAACATGAGACAGTCAAGACCAATGGAGTTTTGCAGGACGAAGCACTATTGCCGAAAGATCAAAATGCCGATTTACCCGCATTGGAAGACAAGGAATCACAATGGAGAGCAAGTCAAAATTCCTCATACTCTCCTTGGGGAACCGGACCTAAGCTTAGCACTCACTCTTCCCCAAGTTCCAATATGTGGAAGCCTCTCAGCAGCGACAAGACACTTGGCAACGGTACTTTCGACCGTAATTTGACCGCATTTTCGCACGATCTCTCTCTCCGTGGGCCTGCTGGGTTGGCCGAACCTTCTCCTATTGGTTCATTACAAAATATTGATAAGACCACTAGTTCGCAACCGTTTGTTGGTGCGAGACTTGGAGCAGAACATAAGCAGTCGTTAACTTCCATTCCTCCATCCGATAGTGCTCATGCGCCATATGAACCTTTCCAGCCTATCGTGAGACCACGACCCATTGGCCCTCCCAATGCCCAACATAGCCCCTGGCAAGCTGATACCCGTCGAAATGTTCAGGCAGCGACTTCGGCTTGGGGCAATTTTCATTCAGTCGCCGCGAAGCAAGATGCTGAAACAAATGCTAAGTTTCAGCGAGAATTTGAAGCCATGCGCGATGAGCCTCCTGCCTCCCTTAATGTCACTTTCTCTGAAACCTGGCGTCAGGTGCGGTCTGGAGATCAAGTGAATCAAAGGGAAGTGATTGACGTGGTGAAATCGACTAAATCCACGGGATCACTACCAGCACTTCATGGATTTGATGCCTCTATAGACAGCCTACCATTCCCAGAAGCTCAACCTCGGCCGTTTGGCAATGTTCCCAACCGCGGCTCTCGCTTTTTCCCTACTATTACGGATACTTATCGAGGTCCTCTGGCTGTAGATGATGGACGTCCTCGGAGTCCGTCACCACCACCCCCTGAGGCGTATTCGACTCACCCTGCATATAGCGGTGATGCTCATCGACCTTTGGTTAATTTACCTATCCCCAAACCAATAGTTCGCTTGCCACCTAAGATTAGCCAGCCCCCTCCGAAACCACCAACATTCGCTTCCATGGCGGCGACACCGTTGCGACCGCCGCACCCCTCTATGAGCGCAACTTCTTGGCAGGATCGTATCAATGGGCTCTTTGGCAAGGCGACTCCAGAGAAGAAGCATATTCTGGCTGTTGCGTCTGCAACCAAGGAACCCTTGGATGTCCAATCACATTTGCATCCGGCAGCCGTTTCATTTCCTCAAATTAGAGGAGTTGACGTTCGAGATGTCGAAATGGTGACTTCTAAGGAAGTTGAGGAAGAAGAAGCAATTTTCGAAGACCGGGAAGCAGGTTCGCTGCCTGTTGTTCGTGTACCTGTCATGGCACCGCCGAATGCGTGGCATGCAGCCCTCCCTCCGCCAGCTCGTCTTCGGCCCAAAGTTCTCAGACCCATGCAGGTTCATACCGTCGAGCCATTCACTCCGGAATTTCCCAAGAAAGATGTGTCTGGAAATTGGAATATCGTCGTCCATATTCCTGGATGTGATAACGTGGCTTCAGTAGCCTTGTCGAAAAAGCTTCCTTTGGCGACTTCACGATCCAAAGGAAACACCACTTTCCGTACTCGCAAAAGCACCAAACCCAGGGAGCCGGGGACGAAATACAATGGTTCAAATAACAATAAACGACAGGGCTCGTCTTCCCACGTGATCAAAAGCGGCGAAAACTAATTGCGACGCTTAATCTCCTCAATACTGGTGGGGCTACGATATATAGGCAACGAAAACATGTACCAAGTGAAAAATACATCACATCTCTATCGTCTCTTTTCGGATAGAATTGAGACACTGTCGACGCCTCTTGCTTTACTTGAACAAGTCAGGTGGTTCCTTGTGTATGTTGTACTGGTCTTGTGTGTTGTGCAATTGCTCCCCTCCAGTCTATTGAAGCTCGGCGCGAAAAGCTCAACCGTCCTTCTATTGAAGCTTGATGAATCGCCTATCTTTCTCACATCGGTTTTTCTCCTCAAATCAGAATTTTATTCAGTGCTAAATCATGCAGTGAGGTCTTCTCCAACATCTACGAGGACATGGCTCGGAGGGGATGAGATGGCCTCACTAGGCATGAAGCTCATCATCCTTATCTTTTTTATTAACTCTTATCCTTCATGTCTTAACTTTCTTCTTTCATCATACCTGGCCTGTGATTTTTATTCTTGTACCAAGACTCGGCATACAATATCAATAATGCCTTGCCATTTCTCTTCCAGTGCTACAGGCATATTGTACGCTCTGTTCATATTATGTACCTTAAGTGGAATGACGCATGCTTTCAGTGACTCCAACACTGATCAATCAATTTTAATGGATGAATCAGGGGGGATGGTTTGAAAACATGGATTCATGAATTTTCATCTTCTAAACTTCAGCACTTGCTCCGGACTGTAGTATGTAAAACACATAATAACACGTTCAAGAATTGTTGTCGATGGTATTAGAACTTAATTATATATGTTCTTGAGTCATTTGACTGGAAAGAAAGTAGAAGGCCACCTTGAAAAAAGCTTTTCCAAGACCAACGCCAGAAATCATAAACCCAGGAACATATCAACCGTAATCATAAGAGAACATGACCAGAAACAAAGAAACATCAAGATTACCAATTCCAGGTCCGGCTGGAAGCAGTGAAAACGGGGGGCTTCCATTGTAATTTGGTGGGATCGATCTTCTTGATGCCCTTGATCTTCTCCTTCTCTAACCTTTTATTGTGTTGCTCGACGATGGCGTCCGGGAGGACAATGATCCAGTTTCCTTTCTGTGATTGAGAAGTCAGTAAAGAAACAAAGGAAGAAAGTTCTATGGTAGTGCTTACATGATATCGTAGCATATTAAGAACGAGCAGTGTCTCATGCACATCCTTCTCCGTCATTGAAGTCAGAGTCGCCAGATCGAATTCGCTGATCGCCTCTCGATTAGGTTCTACCAATAACTCCACCAAAACCTCCCTCCAATATTGACGATAACTCAGAAGACCAAGATCACTGAGTGGTTTCTCTGGAGATCCAAGCTTGCCCTCGCGCTTGCTAAGCTCGTAACTAAACTGGATGAGGAGACGACCGAATCCTCGACGCTGATATTGCGGTAGAGTTAGGATACAAGCTAGGTTGTAACCTTCGGCACAGTCCTTTTCTTTGGAGAAGTATCCGGTAAGATGACAGCCTGTCTCGTCGCGCGTGCACATGCAATAGAACAAGAAGGGATCAACGTCGTAGTAGAGGGTTTTGTGGTCGAGGAAGAGCTTGCTCAGCAAGCAGAGATTTCGGCACCATGTACGTTGCCGACGGCCGTCGACTTCAAAGAAGGATACGTTGTCATCACGATAAATCTCATTTCCCGGCGGGTGAACAAGTGTGCATTTCGATCTATGCCGCTCGAATGCCCGCTTATTGTCAAAGTAACTCAAACAAAACTCATCAATGTAGACTATATCCGCGTCCTGGTAGGATTCCGGGTATGGCGAGAAATACCATGGCTCCATTTCGTGTTTCCCCATTTGAAGGCGAGTCAAATTTCGAACACGATGGATCTCCGTCGGGTTTTGGGTCATACTTCCACTTGTTCGGAGTTTTTCGATTTCTTCTTCGCGGGTCATGTCGCCTAGCATTTTTTCTTGATGTTCGAGTTTTGTATCGACGGCATCTACCATGTCGACATCTTCAGACTCCCCCTTGGGCGTACCATCTATAGAGACTGCTTCGGAGCCTGCGAGTGATAGGTTCAAGGGCGTTTCTTCTGCACGATTCTCTTTTCCGCCAGCCTTCGAAAGGCGGACAACCTTGCTGATATTGACATTCTTGCCAGTAAGTAGGTCTGGCGTTGATGAGATATCGCGACTATCTGCTCGTGCACGTTTCTGAGTTGCACTTTTGCTGGGGGCCTTTTTCTTCTCTGGCTTCTCTGGCGCAGGCCATTCTACTTCCTGCGACAGGTCAATACGCGTCGCCGGAATCCATTCTAATCAGAACTGGTCAGCTTTTGCGGAATATGGAAAGAGAGAAGAGATCATTCTCACCATCTAAACGCTTGTTGAAGTCGACATAGTGAACACTATACGATATCAGTCAATGTCGCTTCCCTCTCTAGTTCTGCTAGGAGGTGGTACTCACTAAACGTAAAGAGTGTCTTTCCTTTGTCTCATAGACAGAATCTCAGCTTTTCTATGACTACCATCCTGCGTCGCGAATATCAGCACATGTATAAATTTTCGATGATATCACGTGACATATTCGTATGTTGGTGATGGAGGAGAACAGCATTACCTTCTCAACCATAGCCTTCACACCGATCCTATGGACATAGTAAGTATATGCGACCGCATAAAAGATACCTTTCATGTATATTGAAATCAACATCGGAATTAATATTCCATACCTGAGTGTCGCGAGAGTGGCAAACCCTTTCTCTGCTGGATCTGGTGTCCCAGCATCGTCACATCCCCCCATTTTGATCCTAAATTGCCTTTTCGATGTTTTATTTGATAGACTTCAATTATCGTGCGACCAGTTTGATAAAATAGGGCCTTTGAGCGTGTGTTTTTCGATGATTTAACGATTGTCGTTGGGTGAGTATGAAGCCTTGCGGGAAGGAGATTGATATCGTTCGCCGATGCCTTACGGATCAGGCAGCAGTCGTGACTTGAAGCCGCATTCAGTCACAATTTTGCCAGCTATTTTCGATCCTCTGTATAACTCAGCAAAGTCTCTGTGAAGTCCACGAGACTAATTTTACAATTTATTGAGATCGTTTATTTCAGTCTCAATTCTATTCCCAAGGGATGTGTACATCGTGGTACTCGTTGTGGAATTCCAGGTCGTATCAGAAAACTTGTTACAAATATCAATTTTCCCTCACGTTATTAGATAGACGCCTAAGGATAGTACTAGAACTAGATAATATACAACATGAATTGTCAAATAACCCTTCGGTCATGACCTTCGATCGAACCTCAATGCCATCCATTCACGCCACCCTCTAGCAGTCCGTCAAGTTCTTCCTTCCTGGCCTTGTACATATCCTGGGCCTCTCGTTCCCTACGAACTACCAACGTAACTTCATCACGCAACTGCTCGAGACGACTGCGAAGTGCCGCGTCTTCTCCGACCTGTAATGTGCGGAATGTGTCAAGGTCGAATCTAGTCTTCTCAAGCGCTGAAGACGCTTCCACTATTTTGTTTCGTAGAGTCTTCGCACGGGCTTGGTATCCGCCGAAATGCAATGAAAGTTTCTTCTCTATCTTATTGTCCTGCTCCGCAGTTGCCACCAGTGTGTTCTGAACATTATCAAATGCGTTGATCATATTCTGCTCTTGTCTTAAAGCGTCCTCATCATCGTCATAGATGGCAAGTCCGGGAAGTGCACTTTCGTGCGTTGTGCTCCAAGTTGAATCAAAATCAGCTTGCCATTGTAATTTAATGTCTTCAGAAGATACAGCGTTTGCAATTTGGGCACGTGCAGATTCAAGCCACTTGTCATCGATTTTGTCAAGACTAAGCGGCTTGCCATTGATCTTGCTACCGGAAAGTGGATGTTTCTTTGCATCGTTAGCAATGAGCTTCGCGGCCTCTTTAGCAATCATATTTTCAATAGGGTCTGTAATATGCGAGACACGTTCCAGAAGCGCAGTGACATCAACTACGCTTGGCCGCGGCAAGGATCGTTGATAAACCTGTGTCTGCCGTCTGAACTCTGCTTCGGCTGCTTTCTGACGAATCTCTGCTTCCCGCTGGTCGCGTACTGCAGAATCCTCTTCCGCCTCGTAGCCATTAGCCGTAGGCTCTTGTGACTCTGACGGAAGCTCTTCAAGTTCCCATTCCGTCTCTTTCGGTTTTGGAAGAGAAGCAAGCTTCCCACGAAGTTGCTGTCGCATAAAGTTATCGCGCATCCTCACTTCCCGGGGTGTACTGCTAATAATCTGACTTCCATCGTCGTTGTTAAGTGCAAATTGGTCTCTTGGCGTTCGCAATGGCGTTGCTCCAGGGCCAACACCGCCTCGCATGGGTGTAGCACCAATGCCATTTGCACCTTGCCGGAACGGCGTAGCCATTGGGTTTGGTGTGACGATTTCCTGTCGACGAGGAGCGATGCCATCGAAGCCAGTGGAAGCCCCTCCTTCATGAAGCGGAGTGTTTTCGCCACCCAAGAGAGACGACTGGGTTTCAGTAAGTGCTCTGATGTTGCGGATCTCGTTTGCAATATGATCTTCTTGAGGAGGTGCTCGCGGGGTTCGAATAGGCGTAGCTCCAGTCATAGCAGCATAATTCCCAATCAAGCCCCTAGTGCCTTCTTCACCAGCCAGCTTGGCTGCCCTGTCGCCGGCCATACCCATCTTGATGATATCCTCCAACTCACCCTCGCTCACTTGAGGGGCGGGCAGATTCAGAGCGCGGCGCTTGCTAAGTTGCTCAGCTTCCCGGATCTTTTGCATACGACCAGCTTGAGCAGCCGCCGCTGACGTTGACTGCTTGTCGTTTTTCCTTTTCTTGCGCTCAACGTCATCTTCCTGGTCACCCTTGCGCTTGTTTGCTAGTTGGTGTTTCCGAGGATCAAACAACTCGCGCTGTCGTTCATTTCGATTTTGCTCTTCAACAGTGTCATAGAAACCTGGAGCAGGAGCTTTCTCGAAAGGAATATCGGCGTTATAATCCATTTGACCCTTTTTCGTTGTAACAACCTTGATATTTATGCCGGAGTTTTTAAGTTCACGGCGTTTTTGTAAGACGGCTAGTCGACGAGATTCTTCAAGCTGGCGCTCTCGAGCCTTGCGTTTCGCCTTTTTACCCTGAGTGTTGGCCAAGCGAGCACGAGCCTCACTCAGCATCTCCTTTTCATCCTCGTCAAGATCGATCGTATCGGGCCGAGCAGGTTTTGATTCAGGATCTGGGTCAAGTTCGCCAGGTCTATAACTGTCAGTAACAGCACATGTAGCAGAGGATAGGAGTATTACATACCTCAAGCGTCTGACATCATCTGCACTCGGAGCCTGTGCCTCGCCTCCAGGACCACCTAGACCTAGCTCATCGTTCTCACGCGCCTCAGCTTCATCAAGAAGTTTTTGATATCTCTCCAAGCATTGTGTTGCGGTTCTTCCCACGATCGGTGCGATAGTGCGCCACTGTGTTGGCATCAATTTTGCCAAATGCAATAACTTTTCATCCTCCTCCCTCGACCATTCGATTTTTCGAATACCGGGATCTAGCCATTCCACCCACCTCGCTTTACACTGTTTTGGGGTTTTTCGCGCAAGAAGCGATGAGACACGCGCCCACTGATTGAGTCCATACTTCGATACCTGCGAGAAGTCAGTGTATATGAGATTATTGTTATAGGTCGGCTTACTTACTGCTGCACGAAGAACTTCATCCTCTATGTTGGTCCTGTAGAGACGTTAGCAAATTGTAAGAGAACGGCGGTTTCGAAATAACTGACCAAACGCCGCCTTTGACAACAGGCATCGCGCCGTTCTGAGACCTTCAGCCTCAATAAGTAACTCTTTAATATCGTCAATAATATCCTATCCGAACCGGTAGAGCGAAAATGAGGGCGGCGATGGTCAACAATCGAGGCTGGACGTGAGTATGATGCTGAGAGTTTGAAGTAGTTTCTGCCAAGCTTGACTCAAGTAGAAAACAGCGTTGGAGTTTAGCCGCCGCGACTAGACGCTATTCATGCTAGTCCCGAATAGTGTTAGTATCCCCGCCCTAGCTTGGCGCTTGCTGGATTATCGATAAAAAAAATAATTTCATTTTCAGCGTTCGATAACGGTTATCAACAACAAGCACGACGAACCAACATGGCTGCCACTAATTCAAAGGCAGTAGAGGCTCCTCAGCAGTTTAAACAGCCTTCCAGGAAAGGTAAGAAGGCCTGGCGCAAAAACGTTGATGTCACCCAAGTCCAGGAAGGTCTTCGAGTAGTTCGTGAAGAAGAAATCAAAGGGTAAGTCTCTGTAGTCGTTTTCTTTTCTTGTGCAAAACTTACGCAAATTAGTGGTGTCGTTGCAGAAAAGCCATCGCATGAACTCTTTACTCTCGACACAACAGGCGACCAAGAATTGGCGAAAGCACATCGAAAGGGACGCAAGCCTCTCAAATCCGACGAAATCCTCGCACAGCGTTCGGCAATCCCAGCGGTAGATAGTCGCAAACGACCAAATTCTAAAGTCACAGACGGTATAATCGAACCAAAGACGAAGAAACAGAAAAACGATTGGGTCAGCAATAAAGAATGGTCTAGGCTGAAACGGGTTGCTCAAGAGAACAAACCAGCTGCAAAATCAGAGGACGGTGTGAGCTATGATCCTTGGGCTGATTCAGTGGAGACTGCCGACGATAAATTCGAATATGTGCCAAAGAAGAAAGAGAAACTTGCTCCTGTAACATTGAAAGAAGAGCCAATTTCTCTTGCCGCAAACGGGAAGCCCGTTCCCTCAGTGAAGACACCTACTGGTGGTGTCAGCTACAACCCATCCTTCGAGGAATGGGATGGCCTTCTCGTCAAGGAAGGAAATAAGGAAATTGAAGCCGAAAAGAAACGAATTGAGGAGGCAAAGAAGGAAGCTGAACGACAACGCTTGATTGAAGAAGCTCAGAATGACGACGGCGAGGTTAGGTCAGACGATGAGAGTGCCTGGGAAGGATTTGAAAGCGAATATGAAAAGCCAGAATGGTTGAATAAGAAGAGACCCGAGCGGAAAACGCAAGCTCAACGAAACAAAATTAAACGCCGCAAGGAAGCAGAAAGAAAGGCCAAGTGGGAGGCAAAGATGAAACAACGAGAGGAGCAAGCAAAGAGTATTGAGAGCATTACCGAAAGCTTGGAAGATGAAGAGGCCCTTCGCAAACAACTACAGCAAGACATTAGTTCTTCCGACGAGGGCGATGATACGGTTCTTCGCAAGAGGCCGTTGGGTAAAAATCCGTAAGTTCAAGAGGACATTTTGTTATACCGGCAGAAGCTAATTCTTTTCCACAGTGTTCCAGAAAAGTCACTTGAATTGGTGCTTCCTGATGAGCTACAAGACTCATTACGACTTTTGAAACCGGAGGGAAACCTGCTTGATGATCGATTCAGAACTCTTATCGTTCAAGGAAAGCTTGAGTCTCGTAAGCCTATTACTCAGTCCAAGAAGCCCAAGAGAAAAGTCACCGAGAAATGGGCTTACAAGGACTTCCAAATTCCTGGACTGTGAAAAAGCCCAATGGGATCTTCTTCTCTTCATATCGCGCTTTCTATAATTTGTTATTCACTAGGCGTTTGCATGTTGTATATAAAAGATGGGTGGGGCACTCTCTCATACTTGACTATTGAATCGGTCCAAATCCACCTCAAAATTTCTCAATCATTTGGCCATGTCAATTTTAATAGATACCGCTTAACGCGTATGCTTAAAACCAACTGTACGTATGTACGAAAAGCACATCAGTTCCATCAATTCTCTCTTCTAATTGATGGGCAGCCAAAGTTAGGGTTATTTAGAGGACAGCGATAAGGCCGTGTTTGCATGGTTTGCATGTCTTATCTGCTCAAAGACCCGCGAAAAGTTTCATCTCCGCCAAATTTCATTCTTAAGTTGATCATTCAATTTTAATGTCAATTTCATCATGACACTGCTACGAGCAGACGGTAATTGAGTATAATGGAACTCAAAAGCCTTTCTTCCAATTGGAAGAAACTCCAAGTTACTCTCAAGGGGAGTACGACCCCCAAAGAAAAGAAAGAAACACGACCGCCGCAGAATGGTCTCAAGCGAAAAAGAGTCGAAGCGGTAATCGAAAGGAAAGCGGACAGACCAAGGAAATTCTCGAAAGTGAAAAGCATGACCGACATAGTCGATGCCAAAGGCTTGGGAAGGGAGCGACGCCGGTCCTTAGGAGCCACGGAAAAACCAGTCCCCCAAGTCGTAGAAAAGAATCAACCTCGTGATGGAAAACCCAATGAAGGGCTTAATGAGACGTGAGTGAACTGTCCCTTGTGGTTTCCCTATCCATTACTGTTCTAATGAATAGAGATAGTGCCGAAATAGGAAAATACGTCGCAATGGATTGTGAAATGGTTGGGGTCGGTCCCGATCCGGATAAAGAATCTGCGCTCGCTCGAGTTAGTATTGTGAATTGGAACGGCGACCAAGTCTACGACTCATATGTACGACCTAAAGAGAAAGTAACCGACTGGAGGACACATGTGAGCGGGATAGCACCCAAACATATGATCGAAGCCCGCTCCTTCGAAGAGGTTCAAAAGGACGTTGCGCAGATACTAGAGAATACGATACTAGTCGGGCACTCGATTCGCAACGATCTGGAAGCTCTGATGTTGAGTCATCCGAAGCGTGATATTCGGGACACAAGCAAGTACCCTCCTTATCGAAAGATTGCTGGTGGAGGGTCACCACGACTGAAACTACTCGCGTCCGAATTTCTTGGGCTTGAGATTCAAGATGGAGCTCATTCCAGTGTGGAGGATGCAAGAGCTACAATGTTCCTATTCCGGAGAGACAAGGACGGGTTTGAGAGAGAGCATGCGAAGAAGTGGCCTGTACGTGTAACAACTATTGGTACCGAGGGAGAAGAAGGCGCCGCAGCGAAGAAGAAAAGAAAACCCAAGAAGAAGAGTCGTAAGAGGTGATTTATATAGTCTACTTATATTTGCAAACTGACTTGGTTCATATTTGTCGGTGATACCATCTTTGCCAATGTTTCATATGCATAGCGTGCTTCAAGGTTATATAGTTAGTCATAGTCATTTCGAACTAAGCATTATCGCTGTACATGTTATCTTGCAGTTGATTTACTGTTCATTGCCAAAGAAATTATATAACATTGGAAACATAACCTGGAAGTTTGGGACTATGCAGCTAGATGACTTCACTTTCAGCATCCCAAACCAACTCACCCTCAAACCAAGTCTTCAAGACTTTGATGTTCTCGAAATCTGCCATCTTTCCTTCCCCAACCTCTCCGACAATAGCTCGATCAAGCATAATGAAATTGGCACGTTTTCCAACCTCGATGCTTCCGCTCACCTCACTCAGTCCTACAGCCGCGGCTCCATTCTTAGTCAACATCTCAAGAACCAGGTTCGCTCCGCAGGAGATTTTGTCAGAGGTAGCAGGGCCCGTCTTTTTGTCGGATCTGCTCACTGTCCAGTCTCCGACTCTGCGGACTACATCATGAACTTTGGGTAGCAGTGATGGATCACTACGACTGCCCCAATCGGATCCGACGGTAATGGGATAGACTTGAGCTTCAAGTAGCTGGACAAAATCCCAGTTCATGGCACCATTGCTTGCTTTTACAATTGGATGGTCGAATAACCATGCAGGAGATAGCTCGGCAGTAACATTGAGTTTTCGGAAACGCTCAATGTCATCTAGGTCAAGGGAGAAGGAGTAAGAATTGTAAGGAATGGATCAGTTTAAGATCATAGGGAACAATCACTTACCTGATTCTATGTTGTTACAGTGAGCTATTTCATGGTGTAATAGCCTCTGCCCATCCAGTCTCGCCATCTTAATGGCATCTAGAGCGAGCCGAGTGCTTCCACGCCCAGTTGCACGGATTTTTACTGTCATACCACACTCATCAAAGCGTCTCACTGCTTCAACGACATCATCAACATGGATCCTGCTAGAATCAACTTTTCCACTCTCATCTAGACCGGCGCTTGTGAACAACGGAGGTAATGGCACGCCGTCAAGCAAAGATCTTTACAAATATGGTGTGAACATGCGCTGTAGCGAAACTGGGGGCCTCCTCAATCAAAGACCTGAGCGAGTCTTGATCTTCATTAGCAAGAAATTCAGGTCCATACACGGAATGGGCGGCAATATTCATGTGGAGCGCATTTTCCTCATCGAGTTCACGCAGCGCATGCATAATGACAGTATTAGTCGCAGCCTCTTGACAGGATGTAACACCTGCCTGATGTAAAAGACGAATAGCGGCTTTGATAGCCCGTTTTGCATAAGTCACATTCGGAGACCCTTTTGCAATCATAGCTTTGTTCATGGCTAGCTCTGCCAGCTCACCAGTCAGACTGCCATCGGCTCGACGACTAAATCTGGCACCTTTGGCGTTAGGTTCATTGTCGACATCATAGCCTGCTCTGATGAGACCTGCAGTATTTAGAAACGCGCTATGTCCTGCACCACCTTGTATAATAATCGGAGTATCCGGAAAGTCTTGATCCAGTGATATGCGATCGAAATTAGGAATAGTGAAAGCACCCCCTACTATCCAATCCTGGAAGGCATGTTGATAAGTACATACACATTGTCCTTCTTGCATTCTCTGGGTGATATTCTCTATATTCGTGTCCCCGTCTAGACTGACGCTACTGAGATAGGATGTTCCTGCTGATGGTAGGTGAACATGCGCATCATGGATTCCTGGCATGATAAACCGGCCTCGGAGATCATAGGTCACCATGATAAAACGTGCCCTAGGACGTGACAATAAAGGCTTCCGCTATTGCCGTAGATGAGTCGCTAAGGGTACGTATGTTGCCATTGTAGTAGGCAACTGAATCCCTGATTTGCTTGTTTGGCATCCTAACTACATGTAGTACTAGGATATTTTTAAACAGAACAATCTTGACGTCTAGGATGATATGGCAGTCAGTGCTAATGGAGTATTGTACTAACTGGTCAGCTAGTATGTATATGGACTAATCCTGCATATGCAACCAACGGCGATCTCCATCTAGTACTAGTAAGGTGTGAGGTGTATAAGTTGTACAACACTTTCCGGTACGCTATTGGTAGCTAGATAAGATTATATAGCAGTCTTCACGTACTACTGTATTACTGGTTAACTGAGAAGTTGTCGACCTGACTAGAAATTCCTCTTTTGGGAGGGTCTTATCGCTTATCGCTTATCGATAAGGTGGCCACTAGGAAGGAGAGAACGCGTCGCGTCTAGCGTTGAGTGCTTAATCAAGATCAATTTTATCATCATTCGCTTTCTGATCAACCATAGGTCTTACCAAACCGTTGCGCAAGTCTCTCTCTCTTCCTCCGCAGACACGGTTCTTGACGAAGAAACCTCACGATGCTTGCACTTCGCTCGGCCCCAAAATCCTCCAACTCCAACGAGACTTTGACAGGGAACTGTACGCCAAACATACTCCCATGTCGAATCCACTACGACGGTCCTATTGAGACTTCCAAACGTCATTGGCATGCTGTAAAGGGCGAAAAGGGTATTTTGTCATTGCACCAGAAGAATCATAGAGCAATGCTGATGAGGCTATATAGAAGACAAGCAAACCGCATACTTTCGTGGCCGCAAGCTGCAAGGCAGACTCGTCCAGCTTCCGGAGGGATATGAAGGTATGCCACGCTCTAGAGATTTTCATTTCCTCAAGACTAATTTTTTCTTGTCTGAACGTAGGAGTAGTTGCATCCCCAACGAACCGTCTCGTTCCAGCAGCCAACAGAAACAGCAATATGGATGATGAGCTGCCCGAAGAGCCTGTCAAAATCCTTGAATCTCAGGCCACATTCGACAGCTTTGTTGTTTGGGGCCATGAAATCCCGCCTGCTGCTGATGATACATTCGTGAAAGGGGTGGATGAATGGATAAAGCTTGCAGAAGCAGTATGTATTTCATGGTCCTTCCTCGCTTTGCATATATTGATTGATTCTTTGCAGATTCACAGAGAGTCCCAACAACCGGAAAAGACCGCATAATGAGTTCTTAGTCAAACAGAGGCAGAGGCCTTAGAAAATCAAATCAAGGCTCCAACTCCAACACGACGCTTATAGCATCCTTAGATTTTGGCTTGATCTTATCTCAATCAGGACAATCGCCTTAGACCATCCATCTGGCCATTTTGAGGGATCGACCTGTATAAGCCTTCTCGGAAACCGAGAAAGTCGGCTTCGTCCATGATTATCCTCGCGTTAGAACAATCCGCTTCACCGACGCATATGCCTTTCTACCAACCCATACCCACGTCAGAATTCTCCAGCTTTCGATGATCCCCATGAAGGTTCATTGAGGTTGATCAACGTCTGAGCTGTCTTAGGTCCATCTTACAGTTGGCCGTCGCGAGGAGCACGCCTGTATATTATGGCTATAAGAGCATGACATACATGACATGTTCTTCCTTGGCCCCTTCATAGATGTATCGAACTGGGATTTGCCATAAATTCACAGACATTTTGTTAATATCAATCACCCGACTTTGTATATGAACCTGACAGATCTTGCTCCTGTCTGCAGCACAGGCAAAGGAGCATTTGGACTGGATTGTATAGGGCTTTATCTAGTAAATACATGTACAGAACAGTAATAAAGTCTTTACTTCTTTAATTGAATTGATTTGGTTCCACAACCTTAAGCGTAGTTTTTTTTAACCCTGTCGTTCTTGAATTGAGCTATGAAATCGTAGAAACGCGTTTTAGGGTTAGGGCAACGGATAGATGTCGACTTCGATTTTTCATACCCGACATTTCTCACCGTAGACAATTGCTATAAGCGAGACGCAGATATACGCAATACAATGTCATTAGGGAATTACGAGAAGGACTAGAAAGCTATGCCTAATAGATCATCAATTTTCTATCAAAATTCAGAACAATCAGTCTTTTTAATCGACATACCAGCGTCAATCGAAATAGCTCAGATTCCTTCATCTTCAACTCATGCTAAGGACAATATTACAGACTTACCAGCACAAACCCAATGTTACAGGCAAATTTTCTCTTCAAAGCCTCTAGAGCAGCCATATCCATCGCCTCCAGAGCCGAAAAGTGAGGCTGCGCGTGCTCGCCTGTTGTCTCGGATCCCGGAATCGGAGCTCTTGTTCCATAAGAGTATTGCATCTTCTATACAGAAGGGTGTTGATGAAATTCAGCATGGGCTGCCTAGAGGAACGAAATGGTGTGGACCTCGGAGGGTTAGCAGTGGTGTCACCGAGAGGGTGGAACAGATGGCAGTATACGAGCCATCACGGAAGAGATTAAAATCAGATCACTCAGTCAGGTATACAGTCAACACGGAGAAACAGCCTCCATTGATACTCTCACCGTCAAGTATCAATCAGCTTGCAGGTTTGATAGACCTTCATGACCTTCAAGTTAAAAACCCTTCACCCCTGGAGGCAGCTACGTTGCGAGTCAAAGGGCCTGGCATAGATACTACAACAAGCTACACCGTTCCTCCAGCATCATCCTTCGTTTTAGGCGATATATCACCCAGTCAAATATATTCCGACTCGAATAACTCTCCGATTCCGAGATTGCTATCTACCGAAAAATTCAATATAATCCTCTTCGATCCTCCGTGGCCTAATCGCTCTGTGCGTCGGTCGTCACAGTATCCTACCCATGGATACTTAGAGATGGACTCCCTAGTAACAATAATGCAGCAAACAATCATCTCGCATCTCAGCTTCGGAGATGGCAGCAGCACCAAAAAATCAATGGTGGGTATATGGACCACCAACAATGCAAAATCGCGTCAAGCTGCATATGACGCCTTTTCGAACACGGGTCTTGAGATGTTCGAAATTTGGATATGGATCAAGACTACCGAGAATGGAGACCTGGTCTCGCCGTTGGATGGGCTGTGGCGGAAACCATATGAAGTTTTGTTTCTGGGAAGACCAAAGAAGGATACAGAAGAGGATCAAGAACTCATCAAGCGGATCGTTGCAGCTGTGCCGGATGAACATTCGAGGAAACCGAATCTAAAAGAATTGTTGGAACTATTGTTTTTTCGGGGTGAGGAAAATGAGATACGAGACACTTCCTTTACTATCAAAGAATACACTGCCCTGGAGGTCTTTGCAAGAAATCTGACCGCTGGATGGTGTGCTTGTGGAAACGATGTGCTCAAATTCAATGCTGATCAATGGTGGTATCAACCATGATACAATATGTAGCAAATCTAGCTAGACAAAATCTCAAATAAAGTACCCTCCAACGCCCGCCCAGCAAATGATGATTTTGTATCGTAAGGGAAAAAGGCATAATCAATCAAAGACCGGCCCCAAACTAACCAAACTAAACCTCAAATCTCCCTGTCCACCTTCCGATTCCTTCTTCAGGAACCGTCTCGGTCCAAGATCTAGGGCAGTTTCACTAAGTACGTCCTCATCCGGTCCTAGATATCCCCTTTGCAAAGGTCCTTTTCGACGTCCGTCCAGCTCCCATAATTTCCCATCTTTGCCCTTGACAAAGGCAACGAAATGCAGATCAACCTGATCTTCGGCATCTGGCGCGGTGGTATCACCTAACTTCGCGGCATCGGCATGCGCAGCTTCAAGGGCTTTGCTATAATATAACAAGTCCGCGCGTTCGAGGGGCTTCAAGGGTTCGGCTTCACGCAGTAAGTTTTCGAGGTCGGAGCCGGGGAGGACGTTGTTTCGAACTTCGCCGTTGCCGACTGCATGCAACAAACCGATGAGACCGCATGCGTTGCGGATGGTTTGTTTGAACCACAGCACAGGCTCATCGGGTCCCGTGCCGTCGTACTCCGGTAAGGGCGTGTCTTCAGCAATACGCGAAGCTTCGTATGTCTTGGAGACGGGGAATACGAGAAGCAAAGCGTGAGCGGGGCGAGGGACGAAAGCGAGGAGATCGGGCTCGTCGATGGAGTAGACGTCTGTGAAACCAAACGTTGTTGAGAGACCGAGTTGGTGGACAAGATGTGACATCACTTCGGGGTTGTTTTCTGTTGTTTTCGACCATCCGAATTAATCTATGGTCGTTGTATCGGAAGAATTTGTCTCACCTAGAGGCACAAAGGCCTTTTTATCGTTAGGGACATCGGGATTCTCTGCCATTTTGTTTTCTTCTTGGTGATAGTTGGTTGTTGACGAGGTTTGTAAGAAAATGGTTGCTGAAGAAGATAAACGATAAGATGCGGGGAAGCCGGTGCCTATTTAGCTGCATACATAGTATCTATGTATTTATAGCGACCAACCCCGCGAATTTCGACAGTGAGCATCATTTTCCCAAGGGATTTTTTAAACTTGAACCTTTTGTAATTGAATCTATTATTTCAATTCTAGGAATCTAATTTCTGCTCAAACTTTTGGAGTTTCGCCTTTCTTCAGCGGTTCATAGACAGTACTCCACAGCTCACTCGCTTCCCCCAAGAAATACGATAAACTCACATCAGCCATACCAGCTTCATCATCTCCAGCAATGGCTTCAAGTTGTCCAATAATATTCTCCAAGCCGAATGCCTTTCCGACTGCTTGTGTCGAGCCCGCTTCCAACATGACGTTGACAATATGGACATGGAAATGATAGTATGTCGGCTGATAGTGAACATACATTTTCAACTGATCTCCCTCTATTTGACCTTCATATGTCTTGACTGTAGCGTCAATGAGTCTTTGTCTCAGATACTTGAGCCAGGGTATATGCTTCCGCTTCAGATCGCGTAATGACCATATATCTCGCCGTTCGACCAGGGCAAGTAAATGCATTGAGCTGACTGTTTTTCGATCCCAATTGAGATCAGGTAACATCAAGAATCCATCCTCATCAGGGTTGGTCCCCTTGTCTCGAAGTATGACGTCTTCTTGCTCTGTACGGCCCTCAAGAATGTTGAATACCCAATTGAGTCTTCCTTCCTCGCGCTTCTGCTGCATGTATGGACGGATGTAGTCTTTGTAGATTTGAGGTGTTTCAGTAACCATGCGCATAGTTTGAGCAGAGTACTTGCGAATATGTTGCGCGGTACAGGGCCAAATGAGATTTATCTTCAGGTCAGGTGGGGTGTTTGTGTCGCTGGTTGATGGTGGTGACGAACTCGCCATGTACCATTTGTAAATGTCATTGTCGCCTAGATTGCGCACTTGAGATATACTGGAATGAAATGCTCTTAGGACTTCGAGGGACTCTGTTGCGAATGCTGCACGTTCGGCTATGAGAATGCCTTGCTTGCCGTCGATGTTGCCGAGCAGTGCAATGCGACGATCACTCTGATCTTTGTTAAACATTAGTCAAGGTACCAGAAGAATAAATGTGAGAGTGAAAATGAGACATCACATAGGTAAGTGAGCTCACCTTGATTAAGCAATTTCTCGATCTGGAATCGAGGTATGAGCGATTCTGCCACAGATTTGTCTGCCATTGTGCAAGAAGAAATTCAAGAATTGCTGGTACGTTGTCAGGGTGTGAACCAGATTTCTTAGAAAGATTATCCTTGAGAGGGTGTCGATGTGAAAGTTGTTTGGAGGGACAAAAGTGTGTCTATGTACCTGACCGCCTTATCGATAAGAGATAAGAGGCACCTAATATCACTGACGCTAACTACATCAGGAAACGCTGGCCTAAAGTGAGCCTCAATCTGATTGCTTGATCCTCTCCCAATTTGTTGATAAATTCTTCTGTGGTTGATGCCAATACAATGGGTCTCAGCTCAACCAGGGCTAAGTTTCACTGAGCAGACTTACAAGAAGTTTGAGGCCTCAGGTGTCAAGTTTGCCCAGCATCTCGCCAAGCTTTTTAGAAGAATATGTTGCCTGAGACTTCAACGTTCTCTTTCCTGGATCTCTCCTAGATAGCCCTGCAACTTGACTCTTGTCGTCATGGCATTTTTCAGCTAGTTTCTTGTTTTCAGGTTTTGGGAAAATTATGACTGATTCTATCCAGTCCACATACTACATGTTCACCTTGCCTGGCTCACAGAGGTACAGACTGACTACTGATACCGTTAAGCGAACAAAGAGTCGAGACGTGACTTAGGGTTTGACATTATGGACATAGTTGTTAGTTTACAACAGAAAAGGACCGAGCATAGCCGCTGATGCGCTCATATGTGGTCAATATAGTCCAATCATAATTAACCATGGCGTATCACACTCAGCCGCATCCGCAGCTCTCAAGGCTGTATTTCAAGATGGGGGGGGGCAGTGCCACATACATAATTATCATAAGTCAAGCATCAACGCACCCACTTTCAGTTCTGCCTCTAGCTTATAGAATCTTTATCGAATGACTCGAGAAGGCTTCGAGAATGTATTAATGCATGTGATTCTTACAGAGCCTGATAAGGCGTTTATTAGCATGTACCGCGTATGGTTGGTCATGCTGTGTCTGCGGATGCCCTAACTTGGGAGCTGATGATCCATGGATGGTGACATGGCTCTCTGTGCCAGAGTAAATGGGGGTCAAAGAGGATATCAAAGTCAACCTCATCGTCGATACAGACTTGCGAAAATGTGTATAAAGTCGTGGTAATTCCCTTCACTGACTGTGATACACCTTGACATTAACCCTCAACCACAAGACTCTACCAATCCAAGTAATAATCTCAACATCCGATATCGACACCCCTCACAGTTCCACTTTATCTATCAATTTCCCTCGACTCACTTAATCTTTGAGACAACTACTTCTTGAATAATTATTGAAAAATGCCTCTCCTTCTCCCTCCATCCCCAAGCATCTCGAGCAACAAACTCAAACTCTCAACCCTGACCTTCGTAACCTCCAATGCCGACAAGATTCGCGAAGTCACCTCAATCTGCAAGGACTATGGCATTACAGTCAATGTTAGAAGTATTGATCTGCCGGAATTGCAAGGGTCAATTGAAGAGGTGGCCAGGGAGAAATGTCGTCAGGCTGCTTTAGCGGTACGTCTAATCTTCTTCTACCTATGGTAAATGTACTAATGGATTGCCAATGAACAGGTCAACGGTCCTGTTTTGATAGAAGATAGTGCGGTCATATTCCATGCTCTGAATGGATTGCCGGGTCCTTATATGTACGTTTCCTTGCCTCCCTATCTTCTTTAATCCCACATCCCTGACACCCTGGATGAAACAGAAAGTGGTTCTACCATTCCTTAGGCCTTTCAGGTCTCAATCGTATCTTGGCTGGCCACGAGGACAAATCTGCCGCTGCCGTGTGCACGTTCGCTTTCTCCTGGGGTCCTCGTCCAGCTCAAGAGGATAGCCATAATGGCAGCGACAGCGACAGCGGCAATGATGCCAGTAGTAGCAGCAGTGAACCGGAGGTATTCCTCTTCCAAGGACGGAATGAAGGGCAAATCGTTCCTGCACGAGGAGAATTTGGATTCGGTTAGTTATTTCACACATATCCTCGATGCCCGATTTTGATATTGACATCAGAGGAAAAACAGCATATGATTTCATTTTTGAATATGAAGGAAAGACATATTCAGAGCTCCGGCCTGAGATCAAGGTGTGCCAGTCCCATTTTTTGCAAGGACTACGTGTTTTCATGGTCTCAATAGCTAACACGTTTGACGCCCCTACAGAATCAAGTTTCGGATCGATCCAAGGCGTTGACCAAGTTTATTGATTGGTTGGCTAGTTGATTGACGTTTTATACCAGCTTCATTATTTTTTGATTGCCAATATGTATTTCTACGTGATAGGTATGAGGAGGCGACAAGTTCAGCGTTCAACCGAAGATTTTCCGTATCACTGTGATGAGTGGAGGTCGGTTGGTTACGTGCTTTTGAAGTGAATTAGTTAGAGGAAGTCGGTGAATTGCAATGTCGTGATATTTTTACGCTTCATGTTCAAGCCTCGTACTGTATGCATGCAAAATAGACTCATAGAAAGAAGTAGAAGAAGCGGACGTCAGATGAAAGACGTTGAAAGGTGGAATTTTGATACATAAGAAAATTCTGATCCATGAAGACAACTCGTCGCCACAAAAAAGAAGTGATAAATCAAAAACATCGAACAATAAGTAATTTCCAAACGAATGACCGTTAACAACTCATCATATCCTTGCCTCCTACCATACGATCCAGCGCCGGTTTGAAGTCAAGGCCGTAAGTAATACGAAAATAGAAGGGGAAAAAATTGCATACATGGATAGATGATCGCTTTTTGATGATAGAAGATGTGAAGAAAGAAAAATGAAAATGTTTTTACAAACAAAATCTATATGGATGGGATAAGAGCGTATTGGGTCTCAATAATGAGTCAGGTACTCAGTGCTATTCGCGAATGTTAGTTAGAATGCAACAAATGTAGTATTATTGTGGATAAAGACTTACGCGTCCACGTCGACCAGCCCCAGCCTGGTTCGGGATGGCTTGGGCCTGGGGGTAGTATTGAGGTGAATATTGGTACATTTGAGCCGGGTTTAGAACAGGGCTGAATTGAGGAGGTGCAAAGGCAGGCTGCCCTAAAATAGCGTTCGTGTTCACTTGAGACGGTCCAGGTATTGCGCCAGCACCCTGAAGACCCCTCATACTGTCCATGGCCCCAGCATATCCCTGATAGACGTTTCCGCCTATGTTTCCGGGATACATTCCAGTTTGGGGCATGCCACGGGATTGAAGGTACGCTTGATATTGCATTTGTTGCTGCTGCACAGAAAGCACATTGTCCTGACCGAAGCCTGGCCCAGCATTCATGCCACCAAGGCCATTCATGCTGTTGGTAGCGCCCATGC
The DNA here is from genome assembly GCF_009556855.1 of Talaromyces marneffei. NCBI lineage: Eukaryota > Fungi > Ascomycota > Eurotiomycetes > Eurotiales > Trichocomaceae > Talaromyces > Talaromyces marneffei. Next base: position 2,119,037 of record NC_072351.1, on the reverse strand, counting down.
CATTCGAAGCAAAGTCGTAAGGTTGCTGCTCACCTAGTCGGCCTATTGAGGCGCCATTTTCAATACCCGAGGGTGTCGAGTATTGTGCACCAAATTGCCTGTCGGCCTGCTGCTGATTCTGGTAATTGGAGCTAGCCGGGCGTGACGTGGGGCGGTGCTGTTTCTCGCCATTGGTGCCGTGGCCAGTGCTTCCATCCCTGGCAGCGTGATGGTCACGAGAACTTGCTCGAGAAGACAGCCCGACTTCATCCATAAGTCGTTTATAGCCTTGGCTCGGGGTCGCTTTCAGCTTGGTCAAGACCTTGGATACGTTCTTGACGACCTCGGAACGCATCGATTCATCAAAGAAAGGTGTGGTAAGAACTTTGAATATCAATGTGGCGCCCGAGCTGGGATCACTAAGAATGCGCTCAAGAGCTTCATCGTTTGGACTGAAGAAAAGTGCCTTCAAAACAATCTCTCGCGCTTCGGGCTCGTTCCGCTGATTAATGACTTTCAAGACAGTCAAGTAAGCAACTTTGTGTGTACAGAGATGTACCAGGTGAGGAACGAGGCGAGGAGCAAGTACAGTCCTTCGACGAGGGAAGGTGCAGGTGTCGAGAAACCAGGTTAGCAGCAAGGCACCATTAGCGTTGGTAGCAAGCTGAACGCTGTGCAAAGCAATAGCGGCAGCCAACATTCGCTGTTGATCTTTGGTAGCATGGTGGCTCTCTAGACAAGCACGCATAGCACGGGCACCAAAACGTCCTTGGGACACTTCCCACATCCTACTGAGCATGGTCTCGAAGATAAAGTCGTTGTGTGGACTGCCGAATCGCAGACAGCACTGTAGCACGTAATTGCCGTACTGGTCGAGGAAAAGCGGAACTGTGTAGGGGCGCAGACTATCCACAATCATTTGCATTTGACTTGGCGCTTTTGCAACATCGATAATCTTCTGAGCTGCCCATGTTCCATTCTTGTGAACACCAATCTCAGCAAGATGTGGTGAGATTTGGAGTAGCATCTGTTCCTTTGTCTGCTCCGAGCAGAACTCGAATAACTTCTGAATAACAGTGTTTCCTAGGTAGTCTGATGAGAGTTCGGCGATTTCAGGCAGCATGCCGTTGGCTGTTTCCTCAATTTCCTGCACGGAGCAAAGACCATTGTCAATCCGCTTGCGAATGTCGCGAAGTTTTGGCGCATCATGCATCCTCGTAGCACTTGGTTCAGGAACGGCAGGAATTTCGTCGTCGAATGCCTGGAAAGCAATTGATCGTTGGACGCTAGCAGTGATCGCTTGGACGTCCGCATCAGTGGCCCCAAACTCTTTCACTATTTCGGCCATTTCCTGTTTCAAGTCTGTCAAAGGAGGAACTCGCGGGGTATCTGTACCAACCCGGTCTGGCTTTGATGCATCAATAGCCCCGTGCTCTCCCAAAGCGGTATGTGGATCGGGCGTTGGCGAGAGATGTGTACCGTTGCCACCAGGTGTTCCAGAGGCAGAAGCACCTGGAACTTTAGCATAGCCAATTCGTACCGGTCCAGCACCTGGGAAAATTTCTTTGCCATTCAGTAAGTTCTTCGCCTGAACAGCGCTCTCGAGGCGTTCAAAATTGACAAAACCGCAGTTTTTGTGGGTGAGAACTCGTGTTGACTCAATTTTGCCGTACATGCTGAAGATGGCGTCCAAAGAAGTGACTGTTGTCGAGACTGGAATGCTACCGATCCACAAGGCCCTCGTTGGGCCTTCGATACTACCCTCATCTGCGACTTCCACCGGAGCACGAAGGTTTGGATTGGCGCCATTTGCTCCACCTAGATGCATCATTTGAACTGCTTCAGATAGTTCATCATACTCACCACCTTCTGCGATTCCAAGATCCGCGGCACTTATACTATTTTCCAATCGAGAGGGAGTTGCGAGATAGTTGCGAATAGAAGAGCGTTGTGGTGGGGTGTCAAGAATACCTGCAGTGCGAGCGCGAGGACGACTTGCGGAAGCGTGGTTGGCAAAAGCCTGGACAGCAAGATTGTGTTGATGGATCTGCGCCTGGGTAGCAGCGAGCTGAGCGGCGGTCGCGGCGGCGGATGGCGTCAGAGTGCCTGATGACACTTGGGGATAAGGAGAGCCGTATTCCTCATCATCTTCCGCGTATTTCTCCTTGGCGTTGACCGAGTAGGATCTGAATCTGTTATTGCTCTTTATCATGGCGAGTTCCGCGAGAAGTGGAGGCAGGGAAGATTGTTGTTGCTGCTGTTGGAGTAAAGCTTCAACAGACGAGTGGGCAAGTGTAGAGTTGTGTTGCTGTGGAGTCTCGGCCAAACCCAGGTAGTCTAGGGTCTTTACGTCGCTGTCGGCGAGACCGCCGCCTGAGAATGATGATTGGGAAGGAGAAGTTGGGCCCTCCGAGGACCGAATGCTTGTCAAGGTTGTAGCTCGATCCCGCCCTGATGCCCAGCTCGTAGAGAATACAGAGGGTCCGAATGGATTCGAGGATCCTAGGAAGCTGTTTGGGCGCTGAGGCATTGAACCTGCTCGCAAGCGAGACAAAACGGTCGTGTTAGGACCGGCGCCTGAAGTTACAGTTCTTCCGCTGGTATCGATACCGGACAAGCCTGGCGGACGAAACGGGCTGGTAGACGGCGTAGGCCTTGACGTTTTAGACATTAGAGACGGTGCCTGAGAGGTTGCGTTTAGAGTGCCAACAGCTGGGAATCGCGATGGTACAGTGCCAGCTCTCGCCCTTCGCGCAGGGCTGCTCAATGTAGGCTCTGAGGGGATCAGGTCGGGAAATCCATCCTGACTGGGAGATTCAGGAATATTTTCACGCAGCGGTGTTGAGTGGCCGCTCGTGGGTGGTCCCCAGATGCTTGTGGGAACACCTTCTTGGGCTTGAATTTCACGTGCTCTATTTTGTGATAAACCATAAGCATTTGCTGATAACAAAATCCAAAAAATCCAACTGAGAGATGGGTGCTTACCGTTTCGAATACAGGCGAGTACCCAGCTCGTGAGAGGGGGATCCAGCCCCTATGCGTGTGCTACCTAATGAACCTGGAGTAGTCCCCAGTCCATTGGCGGTACCAAACGGAGACTTGCCTAGATTTCCGCCCAACTCGTTTGGAGAGTTACTGCCCGTCGACGTCCCTGACATTGGCTGAGAAACTGGGATGTAGTTGAGATTGAGATGGCCATCTGGCCGCGACACTGGAACCATTATAGATTATAAAAATATCTGATCCGAGCTTTTATAGCTGATGGTGTAATTTTCGCGATAAACGAAAGACGGAGCACTTCGACTGATGGTTCCGGGAGGATCCTCGAAGTAGATTGCTCGGTAAAGACGGAAGGCACTATGAAAAACCCATAAGATAGTGAGATGGCGTTAAAGGTACTTGTCCGTGCCAATCTCAATCGATGATCTCGCCCGTCTCCTCTAAATATCTGTCCACGAAGGAATCCGATGATTCCTGGGCGTTCTCGCGACCGGACGGGCGATATGTGCAATCAACCAACCACGCAGTGGTGGATCTTTAGCAGCAAGATGTTAACTGCACGATAGAACTTATTCAGATTCAAAGCAGAATCGCACACGGACGAATTCGAATTATGATGGCCTCAAAAATCGCAAGTCGATTGTGTCACGGGACGCGGCTGGCAACGGCAACAGACAAGGACATGCGAAAATCGGTGAGCGCACAGAATGTAATTCCAGGCCGAATTAATGGAATTAGAGGTATTATAAAGGATATCCCTATAAAATGAATTCCCGGATACGGCAGAAGATCAATTGTCGTCGAGACACAACCGCCGAGAAGAAGAACCGACAAAGAGCGTTTCGAGGAGTCAGTACAAAAGGACTGGACAGGGTGGCAGGACGTGTGGAGAAGGAGAGCTGATGGAAAGCACGGAGGACGAAACGAATCAATGGATAAAGACAATTCTTCAGAAGAAAGATATTAATAGACTAATATTATCAAAGCCTCCTAGCTAGAAGGAGATAGGGAAAGGAAGAGAATGAGGAGAGAGGATGGAGGATAAAGAGAGGATAAGATAGAGAAGAAAGTGTAAAGGTAATATGGATGTCGTCGCCAGGAGAAAGAGCGAAGACGCTACTCAGCCCGTTGGACTAGGCTAGGGCCGCCCACAACTACGAAGTTGCTGGTAAGGTAATGTAATTACAGTGGGCAGATTTCCAAATATCTAACTTCGGCGTATGATCGGTAGGAGACCACCATCGGCAGATGGAGCCAATTAATTGAAGTCAGTCAATTTCAATCTCTTAGCACCATAGTCAGCGATAATGTGAGGAAGTATTGCATAGGAAACGATTACTGAAGCAGCGCATGCCAACGTGATTCATGAACAGTGTACCGTCATTGTAATGCTAGGCCAATCACTAAGTTACCTCAGTATGGTACTGGCTGAAATCCTCCGATTCCGTATTGTTAGCGTTATTATGATACGCGAATACCGTTGACAGCCAACGTTCCATGGTCGATGCATCTAGATAAAATCGAGTCGAGAAACATATCAGGCTTAATAGAAGACACGACTCCATAGGATGATAATCAAGACCCGGTGCCTAGTATGTATTTAACTGAGTCTGAAGACTCAGCAGCCAGTTCAAATTCCGGAACACTGCCTGAATCTGATCGATGGTCAAACCAAGGCTCCCACTGTAAGTTCGGTTTGCATAGCGCTTGATGAGGGGGGTCGTGTGTCAAGGGAATGCTGAGCGACTAGACAATGACGATTGCCAAGTCAAGAGTCAAGCGAGACCGGGTGGGTTGATATCATCCCAAATATAGAAAGCCTTGCTAGCTTGTGTGCTATTGGTAAGAACTTAGAACAACAACAGTAAGGGGCTATCTATCACCCAACACATGATTCGTCGAGATATCCGGCATATGTTCCCTTGTGCTTGAGATCCGCGAGATCAGCTGTGTGTACACAGACATCAAGATTCAATCAGAAGACCTTGACAACTAAGCTATGCTGTACGTAGTTAATCTTGACAGAATAATAGAATGATAAATGCCGCAGGTCCAAATCCGTCGTAGCAGCCCCACAAAGATGTTTCTGTTTCTGTTTCGCAGCTGTCACGGATCACTCAGAATTCAGGAAAGCCGTATGATACTATCTTACCCCGTTCTTTAGTACTTGAACTCACTTCGACTTACTGCTTAGTTGGTCTCCAGTGATTTTGACCAACCGACTCTCCGCGCTGCTTGCCATCTGAAACAGATGGTCGATTCATCCTCCTATGAGTATATATATAGAAGATTGCCTGGTTTGGGTACCTGCATTAGTTAGTTAGTTATGCTGTGGTCACGTGCTGCAAGAGCTGCCAATGAGTCATGTGACCTGGAGACTGCCAAGACATTACTTGACCGTTGACGCGGTGTGAGCTTGCTTCCCGTTCTCCAACAATCTCGGTGCTGATTGCACGCCACTGGAAAAGTCGTCACATCAACACCTGCACTTGTGATTGGATTGACATATTTTTTTAATCGAATGCCGGCACTCGATACATTCTATTTTACATTTCTCGTTGAGTATTGTGGGAAGATTCGCGCAGCCGCGCGATCTTCGTCAGACGACAATTATGGCAACTCCAGATGAGACATCTTCTTTTACCGGGGCGGACACTTCTGAAGATGAGGTCGTTGAAACACTGGTCTCTGGTCGACAGAAACGAAGCACAGCCGGCAGGAACATGTCATCTTTGCTCGATGCCGCTGCTGACGACGATCTCACGCTTCTGTTCGCCGAAGATGAGAACGATGACGAATTTGACCAGGATGAAGGAGCCGACGGGGAGTTTGATGACATGCGCTTAGATTCTTCATCAGAAGATGAAGATGACAAGGGACCTAATGCGGCGGATGATGATCTGGAAGGAGAAAAAGAGCTGGAGAAACAAGCGAGAGTCGATCGGAAAAAGCGCAAAGCTCAGGAATCTTTGAGACTTACGGCTCTACGCAAAAAAGTCAAGATAGACTCACCAGCTTTGTCGAAAGTATCTACCGCCACACCGCGTCCGAAGAAAAAGTCAGAACGAGTGTCTTGGCTACCGACGCCCGAAGAAGGACCAGTTCGATCGTCCTCCCGTCGCCAGACTATGCAAAATAAAGAGCTTACGCACGCTAGGCTGAAGGACAGTGAACAAAGGCGAATCAAACTTATTGCAAATATGGAGGAAGCTGCCAAGAGGAAGCAGAGATTGAAGCCAAAGATCATGACCCAGGAGGAACGATTGGCCGAAGCAGCAAAGATTGAGCGGCTGAACAGTAAAAGTCTGAATCGGTGGGAGGAGATGGAGAAACGAAAAGCTGAAGAACGCAAGGCTAAGCTCGAGGCTTTACAAAATCGTCGTCTCGAAGGACCTGTCATGTCATGGTGGAGTGGGATTGCCAGGTGGGTTAACGGGAGGTTGGTGCGTGTGGGCAATGTCGAAGTTCAAGCCAAAGTTGAGGAAAAGGAACCTGAGCGTAAGAAGAAGTCGAAGGATGCAGCAGCGGATGCAGTCAAGACGGATTCACCGGGCTCCGTTCCTACGACAAGTTTACCTACGGCTCCTACGATTGACAATGGAGAAACTTCAACTACGCAACCGAGCAATATCAACGCAGAGGCACAGCAGATTGAGAAAGTGACGAGCGTTCCAGGACTTCTTGATGGCATCCATGAGTATGCGTCAGCATCCACTACACCAGCACCAGAGAAACCAGAGCCACAAGTCCAATCTGTACCGGAGTTGTCACCGGGTACGGAACCTATGAGCGAAAAGACTCAGGCTGATGGTTCCAAGCCTGAAAACGACGGAATAGTGAACAGTGAAAACGAAGAGAAGATTGCGGATGACGATACCACTGTTGTTGCGGTAGAGGAGCAATTAAAAACTTCCTTGGAAGCGGAGAGCGCTCGGTCTGATTCCAAACCAGCTGATAAAGCACCCGAGTCAGAAGCACCCGAGTCGGAAGCACAATCAATGCCAGCTGCGCCTGATGCAGCTGATTCCGTACAGGTAGCACAGCCGGAGAAGCCGGTGGAGGCAAAAGCCGCAGAGGCGACAGGACAAGATGCACCATCGACCACCGCACAAACAGATGCCATTGACAAGGTCGCGGTACAAGACATTCAGTCCACCGAGCCTGCTACGGCAATCTCTGTGGGACCCATTTCAGAACAGACCGACCAAACTAATGTGTCTATGCAAGACACTCTTCCGACGGAAATCAACCAGACCACACCCGCGGCACCAACAGCAAGCGAAATTGAAACGGCAGCACGGCCCGAGGATATTGAAGAAACGGGTCGGAATCTACTCGTACTAGAAAATTTCGACAATGCGACCATACAAAGCCGAGAGTATAGTATCTACTTCAACGCGAAGAAGCCACCGCGTTTGACCAGTACGTCCCTTTCCACAATCAGATTTTATACAGTGAATATTTCCTAATATGATTATAGAAATATCCCAACACCTCTGCCCAATAACATCTCAGTTATCACGATACCGCGACCCAGACACGTGTCTCCCCTTTGCAAACGTCGTTGGGTATCGAGAAATTCGCAACCTGACCGAGCAAAAGTACACATGGAGTGGAATGCTAGGATGCTATGTAGGTAGTGCAACGGTGGCGGCAAAGGGAGTTCCGGAACAGTTCATTACAGGGGTGAAGCCGGAAAGAAAGGTAGAAGAGCCGACTGGCTCTGGTGACGGCCCTGATGACAAGGGTAAGGCTAAGGACAATAGCCAGAGTGAAGCCATGGAGGTGGACGGGCCATAGTAATTGTTTGATTAGTTGATGTATTATTATTATATCTGCATGTGCGGCGTTTGACTAGATACCCAAAATGTTTTCTTCGTTTACCTGATTCCTTTCTTCATTCGGCCCATAAACCCTAACCCTACTTCCTTATTGTCGAAGGATCGCGACGACGAATGAAGTAAACGAATAATGAGGCCTCGCATTTTGTGTCACCCAGAACAGTTCCCTCAAAAAGCCCTCATACATATGGCATCATACCAGTGAGTGATTTTACGTGTTGCGCAACCCAAGTCCTTACTTGACGCTACCAAGGGATATTCTACACACAGAAATGTTGCCATATGATTGACGTCAACCACTACGATGTAGTCTCCACCAAGGCACGTAACATGACAAGTACTTTTAAAATAGAAATGGACAAGACCATGGACGAAGTAGCCGTGGGTACCTTTTTCCGTCATAAGTTTCCAGGTTTTGATTCGTTCTAGATTGGACGACTACGTATTATTTTGACCGCAAATACTCCACAATAACAGGAAAAGCGACGAAAGAAGAAAGAAAACAAAGAAAAAAGCTTGACAGGGCTGTTGTGTACCAGTGGTACAATGTATGGCGATGATGTGCAACGGCAACCCTAACCCCGGGCGGCGTTGCCCCTCCACTCCACACCATCCCTCCATTTACCCGTGCCGCCAAGCCCACGACCTCGCACTGTGATTTCATCCAACTACTCCGTCTACGGAGTACGTGCTCCGTATCTATAATAGTATTTGGGCTGGAAAAAGTGGACGAAACCGAAGAATTTGGCCTGTCACCGAACTCGTTCTAGACCACACACCACAGGCCTGAGACAGGCAGGGACGATCGGAATATCCGGAAGCGGTACTCCGTGAGTCGGTAGTGATCTTAGAATGATCTGAGGGCCCCACACATGACTAGGCACTGCCACAATCACATCGAGATTTGTCGATTGATCTTTTTCTACGCTCGCACGAGTTACTACTATGTATCTACTCTGGAATATGTTGTCGTGTGGGTAGGTTGTCGTATACTTGTGACTGACGAGTTAGTAACGAGAGGTCTAGCCTCGTGCCTCAGACACGGTGGGCTGATGGGCTCGGATAGATCGACTTGTCAACGCAGTCGCATCAACGTGCATGATTCGTTCGTTATCTTTCGTTTCTTTCTGTCAAGCGCGATAGTAAGAGAGAATAATAATTCCGCTAATAAAAATCCAGATCATCTGCTGTGCTCTGTAGGTAGCAGTTCGTTGTTCTAGAATCTGAGTTAGGGTTAATAGAGTAGAACAGTTACCGCATCCGGTTAGACAATGTTGCGTGCTGGGCTGTGGGCCTAGTATTCGTCAGAGTCGAGAACGATCGGATTCGCATCGGATGGGTCAATCGATTCTTCGGTTTGGATCATCCTCTTATTTATTATTTAACTATTGGAATCAATCCTTTGGATTTTTTTTATAGATTTCAAGATTCTCTTTCTGCACAGTGCACACCGCTCCCTGCTCCTTGTACTGCTTGCTTATCTCCTCCTTATCGAGCATACTTTCTTTATCTTTTACTCCGTACTTGGGCTACTACTCTATCGTCTTCAGCGGCTCAGTCAGCTGCGATAGATAGACTGATAACGAGAAAACCCACCATTAGTTAGTTAAAATACCCCGTGAGTCATCATTAAAGATCCGTTCTTGCTCTTTCCTTTTTTTTTCCTCTTTTTTTTTTTTCTTTTTCTGACCCTATCCCTGTTAGTAGAGCGATCTGTGTACCCCGCGAGCAATTCGCCTCGTGTACCTGCATCTCACAAAATTACCTCAACATCACGGTCACATTCGATTAATTCAATCGACTCAAAACGACCCAAATCCCTCATTCTTCTACATTCGTCCTACCTTGTGTGAAACAGCATAATATTCGTCTATCTATCTGATTCATCCCTTTGATCCACAATCAGGATCAACGGGTGGGTCTGTACATATCTTGCCGATAAGGGCCTCAATCATGCATCGCCATCAAAAGCCTCATACTAGAGGCGCCGCGTCGAATCATAATAATAATAATGAAACTACTTCACCGCCATCCATGAAACGACATCCTTTTCACCGCCACGCTCCTTTCTCTACTTCTTCTACTCCCACAAACAAAACCACTCCTCCTCCTCCTCCTACATCTACAGCTAGGAAAGGATCGACCATCAAATCCCCACGGGCCCCCGTTTATCACCACCGCAAAAGCGCTTCAGCACATCAATTCCACCACCGAAACACATCACACCAATCACTGGCTAAATTATTAGGAGCAGGCTCTGGTCCTGCCAGTCACTCCGTTAACCCGGAAGACGAACAATTGGAGATGGCGACTAGTTTTTTGCAATACTGGTATGTTCGACAATCCTTGTCCCTGTCTGCTTATCTATGACTGCGTCTATGCGGCCCCGCCTCATTTTTGTTCCTTGTTCTTGTTTGTCTCACATTCCACGGCATATATGCCCTGCTGTACTCTCACTCCGTAACTTATCTGTTTGCTGGCTGTGTACGTACATGGCTGACGTTCCTATCTTAGCGCCATGTGTGAGAAGCAGATAACGGTGCCTAGCAACTCGGTTCTGTATTGCAGTGAAAGGTATGTATATCTAACACCGCCCAGATATAATATATTTTAAATGTCTCTCAATTCTAACATCTTTGCCATATAGCTGCCGTCGCAAAGACTCTTGCAAGCCTCTCTCGGCTTCCTCATACACATATACAATTACTCCTCCTCCCTCACCTATCAACACTTACACCAATATGGAATCATCATCCTCATCAACCACATTCCCCTCCAAACCCATCGCAGTCATCCACCACAACCTCCCTCTCGGCAGGATACCCTCCGACCTGCACGACTCCAAATCGGATCTTGATCCCACCGAATGGAAGCCCATCATATCCGGGCGTCACGGACGAAACGGATCATTGACCTCGCTCGCGTCGAGCGATGCATGGATCTATCTCTCGCAGTTCCATTATCATCGCGAGGATTCCCGAATTTCATCGTCGACGCCATCGTCTCATGTGATGCCATTCCGTCGTCAGCCCACGACTCGGGACAGTACCACCAGTCTGTCGGCGATGGGTACATCCTCCCTCGTCAATACTCCCAGCTTGACACCCGCCTCGTCCTCCGTGGCTAGTAGCCCCCCTTCATCTTCCGGGGACTACATCAGCGCTACTACGACTACTACTAAATCCTACAGCTACGGAGGGGCATACGCCTACGCCGCTGATTCGGTTGCTGCCGCTGCTATCATAGATCCGGGTCGTCCGTTGCCGCCACGACACAACCCTTCCTTTTCGAGTGCAGGCGCTACCAAGGGGGTGGAATTAGTTGTGCCGCATATTATTACTTCGGCCGAGGAGGATGGTCATGCTCATACTCATGAGGGACTTTGGATGAAGGCTTGATTAGCATTCTACGAGAAAGAGTTTTCCATAGATGACTCTGACGTTATTTTTTTCTCAGATCGTGTGCTGATGTGATACATGAAAGAATCTCCTAATTCAGTAATCTTTCAAACTGAACATTCAATCATCATAAATAATTCCATGTAGAAAAAATCTTTATTTTTATCAAAATACTAGGCATCCCGCAAATTGCTCATCATCAAACTATGGAGTGCATCGGCCCGTGAATCGTGGATACAAGCAGCATTCACGGACAGTGTAGCGGCCGCAAATCCAGGCCAAAAATCGCTCAAGACCCAGTCCATAACCTCCGTGAGGCGATGTTCCGTACCTGATAGATCTCTGTTAGTAAATGCTTCCTTCAACGAGTAAAGACAAGGAGGGGGAAAACTGACTTTCGTTGATCGGTGTACCAGTAGTATGGCGACGGATCCATCTCCTCTCGCTTGTACGCGGCAATAAGTTCATCCCAGTCGTCAATACGGCAACTTCCTCCCACAATCTCACCAACACCAGGCATGAGCACGTCAACACTCTCAGTGACACGAGGGTCCTGTGGGTCCTTCTTCATGTAGAAAGCCTTAATCTCCGCGGGGAAGTGGGTAAGGAAAATAGGCTGGTTGATGATATCCGTCATCCTACGCTCGGCGGCTTCGGCAATGTCGTCACCGAATTGATGAGGTTGGCCTTCTTCGTTTGGAATGTCGTGTTCGCGCAGCCAGTCAATTGCGTCGGAGTATCGCATGCGTCTGAATGGGCGAGAAGGCACTTTGAAGTCTGGGTTGAGTTCCTTAATGAGTTTAGCGGTTTGCTCGTCTGCGAGCAACTCTTCGATGACTCGGGAGATGACCTCTTCCAAGTGTTCGAGAAGGTCGTCAAAAGTGATGAAATCTAGCTCGGCTTCGATGTGAGTGTACTCGGACAAATGACGACGGGTAAGTGACTTTTCTGCTCGGAAAGATGGGCAGATACAAAACACATCTCCCAGAGACGCCAGGCATGTCTCGAGGTACAATTGCGAAGATTGTGTCAAGTATGCTGGCTCGCCGTAGTAGTCGAACGAGAACAATGTGCTACCACCTTCGACCTGTGTCTGCACCATAGAAGGAGGAGTAACCTCCAGCATTCTGGACGCTTCAAATGTTTTTCTAAACGCCTTCAAAGTTGCTGCGCGCACTTTCATGACTGAAGATGAGGTCTCGCCACGGAGAACCAAGTGTCGGTTGTCGTAGAGGGTCTGAGGATCGGCATCTGGTGCCACGCGGCTAGTGATGGCCTCCTTGTCACCGGCTGCCTTGCCAATAATTGTGAAAAAGTCGGCGTGCAATTCTCGGTCGTTGGGAGCGTGCTGCTTAGGGGGAACGGCACGCATCTCTCCGTGGATCGCAATAGAAGTCTCCAAAGTCAAGGTCATCATGTCGTAGGTTTTGACCATATCTCCCGTCATAATACACTGAAGGTATCCGTATCCATCGGTAAGCGTGATGAAAATGACATCCTTTTGTGATCGCAGACGATGGACGCGACCGAGCACACGAACACGAGTTCCAGGCTCGTCTGATTCTGGAGTGCGCAGCTTGACAATAGCTGGATCGGTGACATCGAGTCGGATGCGCACTGGCTTAGGAAGAGAGGGGTCCTCTTTGATGACCACCTTCTTGGCCTCCTCGAGCACGACCTGACGCTTCTCGGCCTCTGCCTTTTCACGAATCGCAATTTCCTGTGCCTTGGCCGCCTTTTTCTGTGCTCCTTCAAACAATCTGGTCGACTTCTTAACTGCCGAGGCGGATGGTGCCTTCCACTCGAGGCGGGCGGCTTCGTTGCCCTCTTCGACGGGGCCGGTGACCGATTTGCGGGTCAGGTACTTGATTCCTTCGGTGGTGGGAGCATGTTGCAACATGGCATGGAGGAGAGATTTGTAGGGAGCGGCTTCAGTACCGTTAGCCGAAGCGTCGTCTTTGCCGACATCTTCGTCGATGTAGATGTGCTGTTCGGGAGCCGCCATGTTGACGTCGAACGGCGTTGCTTCAGCTGTATTCAAGATTGGTTCTGATTGCCTGTTCAGAGAGTCTGGTTAATTGAGGTTTAAATGAAATAAGTTCAAACCAGACGACAGTTAAACTTTGTATGCTTGTTGACGTAGATCGAGTGCGACAAGCGTTGTGTGGCCCGAGGGCTATGACTCAGAGATAAAAGAAAAGAACTGACCAATTAGAAGCAATTGTGAAACTTGCAAGCAGACCTCTGTCGAGCAATGGCAATAGTCAATTCCTGCTCCAGGAATGTACTGTTGCGTGTCGACGTCGAAGCAGAAAGCGAGAAGGTGAGGGGTTGAAAATAATTAGATAACTTAGGTGGACGACTCTGAACGCACAAACGCGACTAGGCGGAAAGAGGCCGATGAGGGGCTGTCTGTTCCTTATCTTGATCTTGAAGCCTTACATAATACAGATCTGGCAGAAACGTACATTAACTTAGTTAAGTTATTTGGTTACCTACACCATAACTTTTACAACAATACGAGATAATTTAAAGTTACACTGCGATCAATAAGTTGGATTAGTGTTATTCATGCCATCCAAATTTATGGTCATGGCCATCATTGACAGCCATCTATCAGTTTGAGACGTCCGTATGCCATCCGAACTCTATCGTACCAGACATTGAGGTCGATTTGCTATCAATCATTGATTCGACCCCGATGCAAGTCTTTCAACAGCCTATTATTTGATAATGTTGAGAAGTCAATGGTCGTTCTCAGTTGAGTCACCCTTGCGGAATGCAACTAGGACTCCTTTGGCATGAAGCATAGTTATTGGAAGTGGCTTGGTGTGTGCGCTCTCTAAAATTAGAGTAATATGAGCCAACGCTCGGTCAATGAGCATATGAGAAGGCAAAGGATTCCCTCGTGGGCCACTACACTATTGATGAATGATAGCAACCTCGACAATGAAAGCCAGGTTTTGAAAGAATCGAGATAAAGATCATACAAGATCACATGACCGTTTCCGGAAGCTAACCATATTAATATTAGCGCCGCCTGCGTCTAGTCAGGGGCTGGGTCCACCGGGATCCCTTCAAAAACATCAAGACAAACAGTCAATTTCAATACATATGCACGTCGTCGTGCTTGCAGGTTTGGAAGCACGATATGTCTACCAGCCACCGGAGCATACATTGATGGCATGCAGTGACCGAGATCAAATCCACGTCCTCCGCTTTGTCGATTCGATATTCGTCTTATAAGAGCTCTTTCCAAGTATCGACTGCTCGCCTCGCTAAATTGACTCGATATAACGTGCACTCGTCGTGCAGGCGGCTGATCTGACCAGTCAGCATGTACAAGTCCAACAAGCAGCGAACCTCGCTTTGTTTCCGGTTCAATAGTGAACACGTTCTTTACTCCATACTAATGCTCTGCTAGGATTCATAAGCGGGTTGAGCACGAAAGTCGACAGTGCTGTAGTCTTGTCTCTTGAGCTATCGTTGTTGCGTACTTTGTATCAATGGATATTGCCATTTCACATACACATTTTACACAGAGTGAAATATTCGAGTACGTACTCAAATCTAGCATTCATCTGAAGTTGAAACTTTGGATGAAGATGCTAGGAGAGCCGTTCATTGGACAAACAAGGCACAAGAATGGGGCCATTCCCGGCAGTCATCGCCAGATTGCTCCTTTTAATTCCCGTGCTAGCCGCTTCGGGCTGTTCATTAGCTACTCTCACTAACCAAGCTGGAAATTTTCTCGTAGACTTGCCCCTGGCTGGAAAACTGGGAATAGTTCAATGACCAGATTTCGAAATCTTGATTGTCAAAGGTACGCCTTGGAAGTCATAAACATCTACTCCATACATATTTGCGTCGTGTGTTCAAGGTTGGTCCATGGAATCTTACCCCTGATCCCTAGAGTCAACCCTGTCTACCTGGGCAAATCCACTAGGGACTCCGTATAAGTCACTACCAAGCTATCGGCACATGAATCAAGCCATTAGTTAACCACAGTACATATGCGCATTGAATTTTCTAGTCAATTACAAATAAATATATAGGTAGCGTCCGATTACCGAACATCAATACGTACGTAAAACAGATTCCAATATTGCCCGAGAAAAGCCTCAGCTTCAGAACTCGTCTATTTAATCGATTATACTCTATCTCGTCTCTAATTATGTGCATAGAGACGTTAAGGAACGATTTGATAATCCCCACCAACTGGGATCGTCCCAGTAATCAGCCTAGCGAAGCCCTACCCATAGTATAATTACTGGAAGAGTCTTAGTTTGTAAAGGTACTGTCCAAATTCCGTACGTACTCGTATCCTTCAGGTCCTGTTTATACTCGGTGAGTTGGTGCAGTTCGCTCAAGTCGCAACGTTCAGAATGATGAATTAAATCATTTCAATGCATTTCTGAAATGAAGACGATATAAACTGAAGAATCGCTATGATAAAATAAACAGGTTCTGTGATAATTGTCGAGTCAAGGTTGAATCAATAATACACAGTAGCCACTGGTCTAGCCCGTTTCGTCGCAGCTTCCTTCCTTCCTCCGCTCCTCCTTTCCCGCCTTCCTTGTCAATAATTATTGTTTGTTCTCTTCTGATCTTTTCCCCCCTTCTTCACTCACTTCTCGTCATCTTCATCTCTTCTTCTCTTTCTTACATACCTTTCTCCCATTCCTTACTTTCCACGTTCGCTTGCTCGTTCGTTTCTTTCGTTTCTTTTCTTTTCCTCCCCAGGCTCACCACCTAATTTCATATTTCTTTCTTTCTGTTGCCACTATCTGGGACGCAGTTATCTGTTATAATCTCAATTTCCCGAACGCCGCTCTCCTTCGATATAATTGTGTTCGATTCAATCTGGGGAAAGGTAAACAACGACAACAACACCTAGTTTTATTTTCATTGTCCAATTCGTCTGATTTTCGTTTCACCTCAGTCAATCATTATTTTAGCCTATTCTTACCTCGAAGTTACGAGACCTTCTTTAGCTAGCGTGCGCGCTAGCTCTTCGATTCTTCGACTCCATAATAATTCATCGCTTCGTCATAACCTCACGTTCGCTTGATTCTTATAATTCCGTCGCGACCTCGCGAAACCGAACCGAGAGCGCTCATACATTCTGGCAATATATATTCACGAAAGACACTGATCTCATTTGAGGCTTGGTCCATTCGTTGATTATACATACAATTCAGTTTTGGGATACGTCTGTTATCTTTGTCGACGCGCTTAATCCGATTCAGATACCTTTCAACGTGTGCTTCATTTTATAGTACACTATCAACCCGCGAGTCTATTATACAAGCTATATCCGTAATACTAATCCGCCTCACTCATCTCTTGCGTGACTGTGTCCGGTGATATCAGGGTCTGGGCCTCGTCTTTCAAAACGGCTTTACTTACGTCTAATATACAGGACAAGCTTGTCCTACCGCCGCACATGCTCGCCATGCAAACTGCGGATTCTAAAAACTCGCGTTTACCGTCAATGTCGAAATTCTCTGGATTCAGCGCAGACCAGACAGGCTTCTCTCACGGCGCCTTCACTTCCAACAATCCCTCTGTTCAAAGCTTCGGAAACCGCGATTCTCGACGAGCCAACATCCCTTCTATAAACACTGGATCTGGCCTTCACAACGGTAACGATTTAGGTGCCCCTGGATCTGGCTTCGATATGAACGTTACACCTCTCCTTCCTTCCCAGCTTTTGCTCGGAAGCCCCTTCCAACCTGGAACTCCGTCCGCTTTTGCGTCTCCTCAATTCGCCAGCTTCGGCGGATTCTCTCAAGCAAACTCAGCACATAATCAAAATGCCCAGAATCCATTGAGCAGTCCAACTCAGGCGCAGCAAAACGCTTTGTCTCCTCAGTTGTACCCCGGATTGGTTTCTGCAGATGGATTTGCTGGATCTCAGCTGTTAGGAGGGCCACAGTCACCAATTGGTGGGTTCCCTGGTTTGACAAATGCTACTTTTGGTGCCTCTAACGCTTCGGTCCATCTCGGGCCGCAAATACTTTCAGGCACCAGCCGCACCGTGTACCTTGGCAACATCCCGGCGGAAACGTCGGCAGAAGAGATTCTGAACCACGTTCGCAGTGGGCAAATTGAGTCCGTTCGTTTGCTGCCGGACAAGAACTGCGCTTTCATATCATTCCTCGACAGTAGCTCTGCTACGCACTTCCATTCCGATGCTATTCTCAAGAAATTGGCGATCAAGGGCAACGATATCAAGATCGGCTGGGGTAAACCCTCTCAGGTCCCAACTTCAGTTGCTGTAGCAGTTCAGCAATCAGGTGCTTCTCGAAATGTTTACTTGGGAAGTCTCCCTGAAGATATCACAGAGGAGGAATTACGTGAAGAGCTAGGAAAATTTGGCCCAATTGACACCGTGAAGCTAGTCAAGGAAAAAGCCATTGGCTTTGTTCATTTCTTGTCGATCAGCAACGCCATCAAAGCCGTTGCTCAGCTTCCTCAAGAAGCCAAATGGCAAGCCCCTCGTCGAGTCTTCTATGGAAAGGACCGCTGTGCCTACGTGTCAAAGACCCAACAGCAAAATGCCGCTCAGTACCTAGGTATCGCTCCAGGTTATGCTCATGTTCTCAACAGCGCAGACCGTGATTTGATTTCCAATGCGCTTGCCCAGCAATCCGTTGCCGCAGCTGCTGTTGCAACTACTGCTGGTGGTGTCAACAACCTTGGAAATCGCACCATATATCTGGGTAACATTCATCCAGAGACCACTATCGAAGAGATTTGCAATGTGGTCCGCGGTGGTCTATTGCACCATATCCGTTATATCCCTGACAAGCATATCTGCTTTGTCACATTCATTGACCCAACTTCCGCGGCTTCGTTCTACGCTCTCAGCAACCTTCAGGGGTTGATGATCCACAACAGACGGCTTAAGATTGGCTGGGGTAAGCACTCTGGCGCTCTACCCCCAGCTATCGCGCTAGCAGTCAGTGGAGGAGCTTCGCGAAACGTATATATTGGCAATCTGGATGAGACATGGACCGAGGAGCGTCTTCGTCAGGATTTCTCCGAGTATGGTGAGATTGAGCTCGTCAATACTTTGAGGGAAAAGAGTTGTGCTTTTGTGAACTTTACGAACATTGCCAATGCTATCAAAGCTATTGAAGCAATGCGAAGCCGCGAGGAATATAAGCGATTCAAAATCAATTTTGGTAAAGACCGATGCGGCAACGCCCCTCGTCAAGTGAACAACAACAATCAACAAAACCGAAATGGCTTGGAAGAGCAGTCACCGTCCCCATTGAACGGCTTCAAGCAGAGCAACAGCCAGAGCGGCTCTCAGCCAAGCCCAACACGACCAGCCTTGTCGCCTGCTCCAGGATCGACAGGCTCTCAGGGCGGACAACAAAATCGACCTCCTCTACAAAACCTGTCATCTCCTTCCTCCATTCTCAACACTGGAAACAACAACCCGCTGACAATGTACTTGAATCACGTGTCTCAGCAAGGGCAAGACCAGGAAAACCACTTGACGGATCCGATCACTTTAGCGACCCTTCAGCAACAGCAACAGCAGGCTCTTGCCAATCAGCAGGCTGCTTTGTACAACGGAGCAGCTTCTAACGAAATACCTAACGGTAGCATCGAAAGCTCTCTTCACCAACGAAAGACCTCCAACGGCTTTTTGAATGTATCCAACGGCCATGCCGGAGCTACTCACAGCTCTGCCAATAGTCTCAGTGTTCCTCGAATCCAGCACTCTCGAGCTGTCAGCCTTCCTTCATTTTCTCAAGAACCCTTTGGACCAAATATTAGCCAGACTTCTCACGGCCGCTCAGGATTGTCTCATCAACCTCAAGGAAGCTTTTCCAGCTTTGGCTCCGCGCTAGGCGGGTTGAACCACAATGGCTTTGGTCTAGCCATTCAAAATGAGTCCTCCCTTCCTGGCTGGGCTGAAGAGGAGATTGGAGCGAAATAGGACAGAAAAATAGTGCTTCTTCATATGTTTTTGATCTACGGTGGTGCATCTTAATTCTTCATCTATGTGTTTTAACAACTAATTCTCTTCTCTTTCTTCTCTTTTTTCTTCTCTTCTTGATATGTCATGCCCCATTTTACTGATACTTTAGTACCCTTTTTCTTCTGATTCATGTATTCGTTTTGATCTTATGCATTGTCCAAATGGTTTTTCCCTTTTTATTCCACGACAGGGTTTATCCCGTTTGATCTAATTCATTTCTTAATAAGCCTTTTCTTTAAACCTTGTATTGCTAGCTGGCTAACGAAAGCTTCTTGGCAAAACCTCGAGATATGGAGAGACTCGACTGGATTTGGGGCTGGTGCTCAGTTTTGTTCTGTTTTATCAACATGTGTTTCCTTCGTTTCTTCATAAAGAAAGACCAAAAAAGCACGATTGGGCTAGGGTTTGGGATGGTTGAGGGGAAGGGGGGGAGGGGGGAGGCTCTGTATAATAGCTCGTTTATTCTTCATTATATCACTATGTGGCATCATCCAAGCAGAATAATCTGAAATATTGCGATTTGACAAGTTTTCATGAAGCCAGTGCTTTCTAGTTGATATGGCATATAGTGAAAATCCCTGGATTTTAACCCTAATTTGTTGAGCAAATCATACGTGCTTTCCAACCAGCAACAACATTGAGACACATCTCTCTTTCTTACGCCTACCAGAGCCCAAGCAACGTCCTTAAACAAGCTTATCATGTCATATATGACAGTTTACCTTGAAAGTTCCGAGTCGAGCCACCCCTTTGCTCTGATGGGCGACTGTCTGCCTGTGCGTTTGAAATCAACGGAGGCGGTTTATACTTAAGAAGAAAATTAGCAGCCTACGATTAAGTGTACCATAATAATAATACTTAGGGATTATACATATTCGAATGAAAAATAACGTCGTAGATATACTTGACGACTACTTCGGGGCAAGGAATATCATCGTTGGGTCTTAGGGCTAGGGCTTATCACCGAAGGAGCCTTTGGTCGGTAACGTTCAAGCTAATTCAATCAAAGTTTGGGATCTGACCAACAAAACAGAGTAGTCTATAAGAATTCAGAAAGCTATTTTAGTTTGCTATTCCATAATTGGATGTTTCCCGCCCCCATTTGCTCTCATATTTGTTAGGGTTAGGGCTAAATTCAACTGCATTCCAATCGGTTCTCTGCTCATCACGTGACTCGTCCTATAAATATTTCCCGCCACTGGCTGTAGGCTTTTCGAGTCTTGTAACAACAACCCATATAACACTCCAAGGGAGAATTTCTTCGTGGCGCAAAACTCACAAAGAAGTCGAATTGAAAATGGCTTCGAACGATAGATTGTTGCCTCCTGAACAATTTCATATCAAGCGTCGACGAGAGGAGGAGCCTGTTGACACGCTTTGTAAGTTTACTTTTACCCCACGCCTTGCATATGACCATGTATAACATTTTTGTATACGGGGGAAAACTCAAATCTACAAATCTTTTATCTTTTTAAAGACATGAACTGACGATTTACTAGACATCCAATCTGAGCTGCAACAAAAAAAGCGGCGTTTTACAGACTTTGTCTTTCAAAGAGTCAAAATCCCAAGTGATTCTGCTGCGCGCGACAGTGCTGGAGATGATGTCCCGTCGTCATCACCATCAGCTGCTGCAACTGCAGTTATTCAGGACCGCTTACGCAGTCCCAGATCTGTAAGCACATCTGGCTTTCCGAGTAGCAGTCGACTCAGACCTGCCGGAATCCCAGCAGGAATAAGTGGTATCCCCACTGTTCGAGCAACTTCGCCGGGTGCAGAGTTCCGGAGTGAACATGCTGCCGCCGATTCTCGACGTCAAGAATTTGACACAAAACGTAAGCGGCTTGAAGAGCCTATCAGTAAATTCTTAGGGGTTTCGGATGGACTTTCAGATCGAGAGAATGAGAAATCTGCGACTAGTTCTAGGACTGGGACGCCTACATCGTCGATTCAGATGCCGCCTCTCAGTGCGAATCCTGCACCATTCCCGACGTCTCTTCGTCGATTCCACATCTCGCGCCCCAGTACTCCGCTGAGCGTGGCTGCTGGAAGTGGAGTGTCCAAAGGCAATGCGCCCAGTCGAGCTCGAGCCATTCTCGTCGAGAAACTTACTCGTGCCCCTTCTCTTAGAGGTGTTTCAGTTCTTGAGACACTGGAGAAGACAGCCGGAACCGATTCTGAGATAGATACAGTGGTTCAATCCCAGCTAGCCAAAACACAACCCGAGGAAGAAGCAGTGCCAGCAAGGAGAAAGCGACCTATCGTCAATAAGGCAGAGAAGCAATGGAGAGAACAGCAAAAATCAACCATTTCCGCTGCCAAGGAACATTTGACGACCAAGTATGAGCCTCAGTCGGACGATCTGGACAGGTTGGCGAAAGAGCTTGAAGAGGTCATGCTCGATATTGAAGCGGAGGAGAACCGGATGGATATTCATCATGGGCCACCATCTGCACCAGCCCCTGTTGATGTACCGCAGCGACCAAAGGGGCCGTTGAAATACAAGCCCCGTAATCCGGTTGCTCGAAAGACAGCTCCAACCGAGGTACCGCGCGTGGCTGAGGCACAGCCTGATAAATTGGAGCAAGAAGCAGAGCCAGAAATGGATAGTGACGGCGACTACGTCTACGATACTTATATCCGTGTCCCGATCCACACATTCTCATCCTCGGTTGCAGCATCTACACCACAATCAGACCTTACAGGCCACAATGATCCATTATCCGAGGCAAATATACTAGGCGGCATCAGCATCGATCCTACACGCACCGATATCGGTGTTGTGATCATTACATCCGATGACGAAGATATCTGGGATCAATATCTAGAAGAAGACCAGGACTCCGAGGTAGATTGGGACGGCGATGATGTCGATTCTAACGGTACGACCCTCTATGCCCCCTAAAAACTTTTACAAATATACTAATTTGAGCAACCAGCCGAGGATAATCCTGCAAACGACTACCCGGACGACGAACTCTCGTCTGCAGATGAGTACGACGATAATCCGAGTATTTACCGTCGCTATCGGACTGCGAACTCTGATGATGAAGAGTTTGATATCGATGAGTTTGATGATGGGGCCGATGATGCTGATTATAGAAAGTACATGTATGACTACATTGGGGATGACGATGATGAAGATTGAACGAGTCGCCGCCTGTTAGTGGAATGATATAGGTAGTTATTTAGCTCTGCTTAATCACAAATTTACGTGAATTAAAGACTCTAGCTTGCGCTTTCCATGGATAGAATATTTGGGAATAACCTTGTTTTTTTTATCAATTGCTTGATTTTCACATGTACGTAACATATATAATCGTTACCTCGAGAGGGTAAAATGGAAGATATAATCAAGTGCATGTGGCAACACGAAAAAGCAGAAAGAAAAGAAAAACAACCAACCCAGAACAAAGGCCACAGAGCAAACAAGAATCAACCTTGGAAACAATGACAAATATTTGGTTATAGAGATAAAGGAAAAAGCCACCGCCGAGACCCATCAACATCAACATCAAAGGAACATAGAAACACGACAATTATCCACCAACAAACATGTGCATTGAAAAAGGAAAACGGAAAAGCAAAAGACCGCTCGAGCTGGAAAACGAGAACAAAGGCTCCTTTCGAAGGTCCAGTCCTGCCTAACTAGCCTTCTAGATACATTTTTCTGAATAGAAGAACAGCACAAGAAGAAAAAGAGGGGACAACAGAAACCCCAACTCTGAAAAACAGACGAAGGCAAGGAGCAAGCAAAAGAGCAAAAGAACGAGTTTGCCACCGAGCCCGAACGATGCAGTAACGACAGATAGCCTCTCCAGAAATTGAACATGAGCGCATATTTGAATGGTTGATAGGAATAGTAATGTAGGAGGTACAAGAATTGAACGTGTAGTAGGTATTGAGTAGGTAGAAGGATGTAAGAATGAACATTGCGAGGGAGAAGAAAGAAGTTGATGGAGTTGAGAATCGAGGGAGAGATGTCTTTCTTTGAAATTTGTAATGAATAGATCTGCGTTTGAATTCATTCAAGCGACTATCTCCTCTTCACTGACAATATCATCCGAATAGGAGCTAGGTGTATACGGTTCCGGCGTCGAGGCTTCCGAAGACAAAACCGACGCCGCCGACGAAGAAATCGATGACTGACTATACGTCCTCATCATCTGCTCATCATCAGACGTCTTTGAAATGCTCTGATTCTGTTGCAGCGGCTCAATTGGATGTAATTGCGGACCAGGATGAAGACCAGCAATAGCATGCTCAGCCCTCATCCAGGGGTACCAAACTTGGCACCATTCCACAACGCCAAATTTGGGCAATAACCTCCCTCGCGTCGATCGGCCACGAACCATAAACTCTCCATCTTTTAGTCGTCGCTGCTCCCGTACTGTGGGACACTTTTTAGCATTAATGAAACGGTAGAATTTGCATTGAATTCCCTGCGTGTTTCGTTCGGAGCGACCTTGGCCCGGGAATTGTTTGTTGAAGGCCTCTGTGCAATCTCGCCATTCTTCATCGAGGTCTACGCGGTGGTACCAAATGAAGTACATTTCTTCATCAGTGTATTTGGGTCGAGGCGCTCTTCGGCGTTCACTTATTGTCGTTGAGGAGGTGCTGGAGACGGAGGCGAAGCGTTCATAACGGTATCCCGTTGAGCCTTGCTGTTGTAGTTGGTTTTTGGTGTCATCTGTAATTGTTGGTGATCGGTGTCCTTCGCTGCTGGTGTAATGTATCCTTTTTGAAGTTTGCTGTCGGTAATCAGCCTGTTTGTAGTGAATGGTATTCGTGTCATCGAGTTGCATTTGTCGAAGTGGGAGGTCGAGATGTTGCCGCGTGTTGATATCGGCATTCTGTTGCTGCGGATTCAGGAGCGCGCTGATAGACATTGGGGTCTTGACAGCCGCCATGGTTGCTATATATTTGTGATATCGTCGGTCTAAGCTGCCAGGAAGATGGACAGTATGATAGTCTGATAGCGAGAGAAAATGTGCGTGTGGTGACCAAAGTCCTAGGTAATAGAGACGTTCGGATCGATTAGGGCTTCTGGCTCAACATCCAGCCAAAAGAACAAAACCAAACAGACACAAAAGCCACCGATAGATATATGATTGTAAGAAAGAGTAATCAAGATTGACGAGCAAGTCGGGTAAAGGACTGTAACAGTCAATGAGCGAGAAAGTCCTAGTATCTTATACTATCCCGGAAAGGATGTGGTCGAGTCCCTCCCAGAGAAATTGGAGCAGTGCAACGCTAGTCGGTCCCAAACGGAGAAATTTTTTTTAGCAATCTCTCTTCTGATGCATGTCTTGACTGGAATGAACAGTAAAGACAAGGATCTCTTTAATTATTTTGCAAGGCCCTTTCCTGGGGAGGGTGGGGATTGATGAGCAGAATAGACGGCCGTCAATGGTTGTGATCGGGGAGATAGATTAAGGTGATTTGCCGAGTACAGAGGGAAATTAACGAGATGAGATTAATGGAGTGGAAAGTCAATCAAACAAAGACATGAATGGGTGCATCTGTTTTATGAAATCGCAGATATGCGAAGCATGTCTGTACTGGGCAAGGCAGAACTGAATAATGAACAATCCTCACTACTCTTAATATTTCCTTCATCTAGTAGGAGTATCGACTATCG
The DNA here is from genome assembly GCF_009556855.1 of Talaromyces marneffei. Taxonomy (NCBI): domain Eukaryota; kingdom Fungi; phylum Ascomycota; class Eurotiomycetes; order Eurotiales; family Trichocomaceae; genus Talaromyces; species Talaromyces marneffei. The sequence goes on along the minus strand of NC_072351.1, from coordinate 2,094,179 downwards.
AGAGTGGGGGGGGGAGAGAGAAAGTAGGAAAGACAAGGAAATCAGTGTCTCGGCCAAAGAAAGAAAGCCCGACGTTAAATGCGGCGCATCATTTCACTTCTGCATAAAGTTGAACCTATAAATCGGACTAGGTCTGGTTTTATCTGACGCTGATAGGGCCTGCATGACTAGGCGCAGCAATACTAAGAGAAATAGGACCAGGTAGGCTCAGGGTCTGCTATGCCAGGTTGACCAACATGGATGCCGCTGTCAAATTCTGGACCCAACGTGCATTGTGAGAATCATCCGATCCAGTCCTGATACGTAGATCTGTGAGCAGGCTGGATCCATCCGGTGGAGAGTGAGAGCAGCGCTAGATTTACTTTACCCCCGTTCTGTTCTGCTAGCTAGAAAGGATTGTCTGTGTCGTTCTATTTTTTGCGCGTCACAGACACAGCCTGCAAGTGTTGCACCTGGCATGCAGCAGGGCCACCACAAATAGCATAGTAAAAAATAAATAAAATAAAATAAAATAAAAACTGCTTGATTAATTTAGATCCTGGCTAGGAAGTGAAAAGGACAGGGGGGTGTGGGATGGTGAGGAAGGGAACACCAACCCTGGGTGCTAGAACCGGTGGCTAGCCGGATGCCCGTTATCTTTTCTCCGTTACCAACCTCGCCGAAGAGACAGATAAATTGTGCGGTCTGAAAATGGCAACAAGTGGGAGGGCGCAAGGAGGGATAATGGGCAATGCACTCAAAAAGAATAATGATGGCGGACCAAATATGCGTCCTTTGAGGCCTTTTCACATCCGGTTTTTTTCGTCATTGAGGGGCGAGAGTAACAGAGAACATGAGGGGAGTCGAATGAGCTGACAGGAAAACGTCTGGCAAACGACCACTCCTCCTCCTATGCACGACCAACATCAGCAGGACAGGTCGATTGGGTGCTAAACACCACCAAGTTGCACCAGTTTTTAGCTTACCGTTCTGCTGGGATTTTTGAACGAATAGCAGCGACGAGCACAACTGCTCGGTGCAACCACGAAAAGATAATCCCCCTCCCCCCTTCTGTCCCGTAACAGCCTCCCCGTCAGGACAGATTACTGCCAGCACATCGTTGCATCGACTGCTGCACCATATGTACGTCGAGATCGAGGATATGTCGGTGGTTAAGATTCTGATATATACATATAAATATATATATATCAGAGAAGCGGTGCGGTCAGACCGCATGCAACAGGAGCTGGCCAGGCTGTAATTCGTCAACCAACCGCGGAATGGCCCCTTAATTCGGCAAGAAACTACGTCCGACTAGCCATGGCGAAAGTGGCAGGAAGATTGCGATGAGGGTGATGAATAGAGTTTGGGCGGCGGTGATTGGAGGCCACTACGCTCCTGCGCCGCCTCGCTTCCAAATTCGATATGTTCTAGTGAGAAATTAGCGCGGTTCTTAGTCGCACGGTAGACTCATGTCTCTTTGTTTGGCAGCGGGGACATAGGGCCACTAGAGAAAGAGTACACGAATTGTGTTCACAGAGCAGACAGGGATACGGAGCCGGAAGTACCATGTCCGTGCCGCCAGTGTAGTCGCTGCTACGTTGGTCCAACTCGGTCGAGTAAATCCCTAGTTAACTAGTTAGCTAGTTAGTACTTCGTAGTGCCTAATACTATTATTAATCGGTTCATTGCTCATTGCACAGCTGTACTACGTACGTTGAGGGTGTACATAAATTGAGCGAGCGCTTGACGGTGAATGCAGGTGGATCCGTCGTTCAGCGTAGTATCGTGTACGAACCCAACGGACTGAGGCTCTGGCGCGGCAAATGATGGCAACATGTGGTATCACCGAATGCGCACGGAGTGCCTGGACAGGCATACAAAATGACACCGTGCTACCTGACCCTCAAGAATGTCTGTCAGTGTCAGAGTCTGACCAGTCAGGTCGTTGTGGGGAGTGGAGAGGCCGTTAGCCTTTGATCGGTCAGTGGCCAGGGGTTCTGAACAAGCGCCGGCGACAAAGAAGCCGACCAGACCCGTGAGGAAATCGAAGAAGGTTGGACGATCGTCTGATCCTCGCGTGTGTGTACGGGAGACTCCGTGCGGGCGGCGTATGTGCTCTGTCTGTGCTTTAGAGTCGACATGGATGACGAGTACGAAGTCCAGACGGAGTACTCCGTAGAGTATGGATGAGAGAAGGCGGGAGAGGAAGAGACGAAATAAGAAATTTTCGTGGGATGGATGCTCTATGAAATTCGCGCGGAGGAAGGAGCTCTTTCCGCTTATGGCACTTGCCTCTTGCCTTCTGTCTCTCTGTTGCTGTCCGTCGCTCTTTCCTTCTGTCGACTAGTCACTAACTAGCTAAATTACTGTGACTACTCGAACAGTGTATGAGCCACCTTGCACCTTCCTATCTCGTTCCCTCGTAGGCAGCACTATCCTCTCTCATCGTCAAAGAACAAAGACAACTGTTCGGTCCAGCTCGCTCTCGATAGAGTCTTGCATGTCCATACTACGTACATACTACATCGCAGCTAACTGGGCATAACTCGGCTTTCTTTCATCTACATGCCACCAGCCCACATCAACGACTGCAATCTTGCCTCTTCGGCCAAGGGTGAACCTTAAACGCCCCGGAGTGGATGCACTATCGCTTCGCCCGTGCGGCCATAGGCCATGAAGAACAAGATTGAGCTTTTGGAAGGGCCTGCAAGAAAAAGCAAAATGAATTACTCAGGCACAAGACCGACTTAGCGGCCGGCTAGCAAGCGACAGACCACGGGGGGAATGACTGAAAGAGGCATGCCATCGAGTCGTTCCTCAGACACATTCACCGATCCTCCGCCACTATCGTATAAATTACAAATCCTCTCGTCCAATAGATTTGGGCTTGAGTCATTATTTCACGCTATCCCGATCCCTGATTGCTCGGAATATCCTCGATAATTCAGCCGCTAGCCGCCCTGCTCGGAGGATTTCATTTACTGTGACCCTGGAAAAGTGGTATTTTCTTTGTTTGAGCCGTTGCCGCGCCGCATGATGAGACGATCAGGTGACTTCGACCAATGGAGTCGTATCTTGCAATTCAGACTCATGAAAGAATCCTGAATTAATCCCATTGACAAAATACGCCAGGCCGAGGCATATTACAGAGTACGATCGACTTCGGTTGCAAATCCGCGACCCGCTCCCGTGAGGGTATTCAAAGCAACCATGACTCGCAAGTCTGACAAATTATATTAGATTGACTGAACAGTAAATACTGAAGAAGGCTTTGTGTGTGTTGATCAACTTAACTATTGGCTTTTATCGACATGAAGAAGCAGTGCTCCTGTCACAGCTTCGTCATAACACCTCAAGGAGTCAACAAAGCAACGCGCACCATATTAAAGATTTAGAAGTCCGTTCACGTCGCAGAAAATTAATCAGAATTGTATCGTAGAATGTTTCAGTGGGCACTTGTGCAGGGCGTACGAGGCATGTGTCCAATCAGAATTACACAAATTTACTTATTTTCTGGTGTCTCCAGAACGTTCCAGACTAAAGAAGAGATTGAGTCAATCGACGATTAAAAACAGGACGGGGCTGCGGTTGTTCTTAGCTGAGTACGGAGCACGGAGATACAACAGTCAACAACCCTGAACCCTGAATATTCATCCTCGACAAATTGAGACGTGCGCGAGTCAATCCTAAGCACTAGTTAACTTCCACTAAGAAATGAATTAATCCAACAGGCCAGTCAAATTTTAGCAACTTGGTTGCCGAACTTGCCGAGCACTCCATGGTAGTAGTACTAACGATGTAAAACGCGTCATATCAGTTGGCGTACCAGAAAGATTTCTACAAAATGGGTTATCAACTTGTATTTCCAGTAACAGTGCATGGTATCTACGTGTGGTCTTGTTGAAAGACGAATGGCTTCAAAGATTAAGCAGGTGCGTACGTACCATGGCGAAAACCCCCTAATGTCAAAATCCATAACTCATCCCGATATTGATATTTACAAAACGGAGGACTTCGGCCGTATCTCAGCAAGAAAAAAATTACTACACCCTATTATAACTAGATAGGTCAATAAGATCAGTCTTATTACTGTCACTAAATGATAATCACTTTTAAGTTTTAATCACACTTCGGATTAGCCCTAATTCGACCTAAACGGGATACAAACCCATGGAAATGCATTTCCATTTGACCCTTTCGAAACGAACCTGCTTTTAATAGATGCGTGCTGAATCATGGAACACAACGATATTTTATATTGATCCCGGACGATTCCTTTGTATGATTGCCCTCGGTGTACGGGGTAAGAGGGCAAGGACTTATCCTGAACCATTGAATCGATCTCTACGTTCGGATTCACTCCTGAATAGACCTCACAATCTAAAAGACTCAAGAATTAGATCATTTACAATATTAAACGCGGCTCATTTCATTGTTACTACCTATCTACTACCTAACTAGGGTATGGGTATCACCAAGCCCTGACCCCCGAATACTACAAACGTGCATATCTCCGCAATCCACCAGACTTTTACCCATTTTTGGAGTGATGCTTATCCAGTTATGAGAAATGAGAAAGAAAAAACGGTCGAGGGGGGGGAGGAGAGAATCGACAGATATCACTCGCAGTCAACAACCGTTTGTGCGAGCGTAGTAACGTAACAAGCATTGAATATAACATTTGAACGGATTTCACAAATGTGGCACAGGTGTTCCTAAATATATCGCAATTCCCATAGGTACGTGCCATGCATGGTGCTTGGATCATGGGCATATTGAGTACTTGCTGATCTAGGTATAAGCATAGTCCAAGTTAGATGAAGAGATACATGTATCACAAGATCGTTGTTCTCATGATGATAAAGCAGATGAACGGTGTGCAGACATGAGAGAGTCGAAGTTGAAGAGCCATGATGGAGGCAACCGCATGATATCAAATGAATGAGAGGGCTTTGGTTTGGAAAAAAAAATCCCAACGTCCTAGCATGATTTGCAGGGATATAGCAAGTCCTGCATTGATTTATGAACGTTCACTTCAATTGGTTTATCATTTTATAGTCACCTACATCTCGAAAGTCTCGAATGACTTACCTGCATGTACGTAGTAACAACGAATGATTCTCCAAATATACCTGAAAAGGAATAAAATGCCGACACAAGCTGGCAAACTCGTCTAGCTCAATAGCTAGCGTCAAAATCTCTCCGAGAGCCGAGCAACATCATTCTAGTGGAAATCAAATCACTCCCTTCATGATATGTATTCAAATCACGGAAATCGCATTATTTCCCCCAGATAATATTTACGCACGCACCTCTCTCGAGCTTCCTTTTCAGTGCTTACAAATGCTATAGACCCATGTTACGTATCTGCCTAATCCCCATTTTCATCCACAAATTCATGGATCGCATCACAACTACTCTACTTTTGTGGTAGTAGCTCGCCTGCGCCGCATTTTTCAGGGATTAATCAAGATAGCCCCCGTAGGCCAGACCCCGCCACAACAATTTAGCAAATAAATCTGATATTAAAATTACATGATTATGTATATTTTCATATGCAAAGTAGAGAGTTACATGCATGTGCATAATAAGTCGGGATGTTATTAATTTAGTTTGTACGTACTATGTATGTACCTAGGTATGGTCAGTGCTCTGCTCTTCGTTTTGGTCATCTTTTTGGGGGGGTTGTTTGATCTTCGAGCTGCCTATTTCTAGGTGGTATTAGGTATTTGGAGCTATGTAGCAGGGTAGTACTTAGCCACCAGTTGGTTAGGAGGTACTACTATGTACGGAGTAGCTACTAGCTAGGTTGCCTGGTTAGTATGTATGACCTGCGCTGGGCATATGATCAACGTGTAACAAATGTGTGACATCCGATGTAGGTAATTGATTATGGTGCTCATGTTTTTCTAAGAGTGTCTCAGCTGATAAAACATATGCTCAGGGCCTAATATATTCCACGTTTGAAGGATGTTGCCGCCTCCGCATAGCCCTAATTATTATCGTATATAGCAATTAGGGCTTAGGGTTCATCTCTAGAGCCGTGGAAAGCTATCAAATAATCATATTACATGTCGCTAGATTGATCAATTGATATATAAAATAAACGTTCAAAGGATGTAGAATGAGTCAATATTCATATCATGAATATATATATACACGTCTACTCAGCCGACCAAACTTCTAACTATACCTCCAACTTACGGTCAACACGCCTACTCAACTCCTCCGACCGATAGTAACGAACATACTTACCAACTTGCTTCGCCAATTTTGCCATATCTAAATCATCAACAAGAAGATCCACATCCTCCTCAGCTTTTTCCAAAGCAGTGGCTAACATCTCACAGTCCCAGCACAAACAAACCGAGTATTCCTGCCCAAACCGGGTGCGGAATAAATGCTTTGTCTCGTTGGCACCATGACCAAGCTTTTCCTTGCCGATTTTGTCATCATGGTTGACATAACGTCCCGTCCTTGTTCGCATAGTCTCTTCGTATGAGACTGCAGAGCATTGGTGCGTGTGCCAGACAAGGTCGATATCCAGGGTTGGCACCAGAGTCTTACCTGGATGTAGTACAAAGAGTTTGAGAAACTTGTTATATCGATCAATGGCACGACATAATGTACCGCTGACAGCAGGGCTGCAGATCCAAAGATGATTGTGCATCTTATCGACAAACGAAGCCTGACGCTTGACGTTTTCGGTGAGCTGCAATATCGCTTCTTGCTGCAACCCTACCTGAATTTCAACCAGGTTTTTGACGAATTGGTTCTCGCGTTCGCTGAGTACCATCTGTTTCAAAGTTTCCCAGAGACTTCAGACTTGTTCTTTAGGGTCCCCAAAGCGGGACAGTGTGCTGGCGACGGGGCTGGATGTTGCTCCGACGTCCTCTAGATATTGATATAAATCGGGCTCTATTTGGCATTCGTATTTGGTCCATTCTCGTGATTCTTCGGGGAATTTATAGGACCAAGTCTTTGTATTTATTGCTTTTTGCTTGTATAAAGTCAGTTTAGGCATCTCTAAAGATTATAAAAAGTAACGTACAATTCCTTCCCATGGAAATTCCACACGGCGAATGGCGTTCAACTTCTTGTCACAGCAATAAGTCTGAAAATCGATGGGATTCAATAGAAAGGCGTGCCAGACCATGAGAATATCTGACCGAAAATAACGCTGTTAGCTTGACATTCCACATTTCCACATAATTGCTTATAAGATAGTGACATACCCAAAGGAGGCAAACAAGGCAAAGAAAAAACACCCCCCTTCTCCCTCGCATGCTCTTCAACTGCTTTATTAGAAGCCTTTATCCAAGTCCCAAACCTCACCACCGCAATCTTCAAGTAAAAATCCCACTTCTCTCTCCTCCGATCTTGGTACGTATCGTCTCGCAAGGTTGTCTTTTTGTAGATATACGCCCCCATTCGTTGGTCAAACTTCTTCCTGTATACGATCTTATTGTTGACTTTGATTCCAAATGTCGCGTCTAGTGCGGCTGAATTGACGATGTTGTAGCGTAAGGCAAAGAATACCTCCAGAAGTTCAAGGTGAGTTGCACATTTGCCTATGGTTGGTATAGGTCCTCCATTCTCTGTCGTAGGACTTGAGGTATTGGTGATGGTGGTCAAAGACTTGAATAGACTCGGTGCGGGAATGAGCTGCCTTCCATCGAGCTTGTTCGTGTCTCCTACTTCGAGCAGGCTCCAGTGATCGTCTAGGGGATCTTTACTATAATTGTCTCGCCACTGCTTGAGATCCTTGATCTCTACTTCAGCGGCTCGGTGGAGATTCTGAATTGTAGAAGTGGTGGTTAACGACATGTCGTTAGGGCGGCACAGGGACTGGAAATTGTGTTCTAGGATCCAATCTGCTAGCCCAGTAGTAAAGTAAACAACAAAAGACTCGACCGGATTTTAAATTGATGTCCATAAAGTTATCTAATGTCATTACATGGCTACATGATCGGAGTCGTTAATTGTTGGTATTTACACAGCCACCGAAGATAGACTTCAGGCGTTTTTCACTATATTGCGGGTGCGTAATGTTAGGGCTAGCACAGCCTAGCCCTGATTGCGACTTAACATCCCCTTAACTTTGCCATTTACAGTATCTTATTACGAACTTTGCCTTCCCAAATGATTGAATATGAATATTATCAAACCTAGTCTAAGATTCGGCCACTGTATAGAAATTAGCTACCACAACTACTGCACCCTGATCCACAACTGCTGCCACAACTACTACTCCCTCCACTGCCTCCCCCACAGCTGCTTTCCCCTCCTCCTCCTCCTCCTCCTCCACTACTACTCCCACAGCTACTAGTATTGGTATTTCCATTGCTTGTACTACCCGTACTAGGATAGGAGGTAGCACTGACCACGCCTCCACAGCTGCTATTCCCACAGCCCGAGGCACAAGTTGCTCCACAAGCCACTGCACACCCTGCTGCATGCCTATACACAGTATCAAGGAGGGTGAGTGCAGCATCCATGTCAATCTCAAACTTCTCGGCTGCATCGTTCGAAGTATCTTTCGAATCTCTCCTGTATCGGGTGGTGTAACCGACTGCGTCTTCGGCTAGTAGTGGTAGTTCGATATCGGCACGGTTGATACGCTTTCGTCGTGCTATTTCATAAGCCTCAATTTGCTGGGGTAAAGGCCTAATTCCCCAGTGTGCCATGAAGAAGCTGCTGTAATATATCTTGTCATCGAAGAGGAGGTGACTAAAAGGCTGAGCGCGGTGGATGCCGCCTAGCTTGACGCGTGCTAGAGATGGGTCGAGAGACCGCAGCTCCGATCCTGGATTGGAGGATGGTGATAACCAAGCTGTTGCCGAGCGGAATATCTCTGTTTTGGCCATGGCTGCGGCGGCACGGCAGAGTATTGCTGACGCACTCAACACGTTGAGGCGATTGCGCATCCAGGCCTGGGAGGTAGGTTTTGTGGTATCCATGGGCTCGGAGAGTGAGGACGGCGCATACATGTGTTGATCTCGAGTTAGGTGGTGGGATACTATAGACCAGGAATCAAAAGGAAAGGCCCGAACGTGTTTGGACAGATTGCAGTCTCCGCAGCAGGTTGGATATCGACCGTATGCCTCAGTGCAGTCCCACGGAAAGATATTTTGATACTTGTATATGGGTCCCCCGAAAGCCCCCCAGTCGTACCAGTATTCCTGATATGTATCAATAATTTCGGAGTCCTTAACAGTAGAATGACCGAAGTAGAACTGGGAAATGTAGTCCTGTGTTAGTCCAGTTGGGACGCTGAACTTGCTTAGAACTGGCGGTCGCATGTAACCCTCGTCTGGGCAGACGAAGCTCATAAGGTAGAGAGGGTAAGCCAAACCGCTGGTCAAAGGCCCGAAAATGTCATGGTCTATGAGTGAATTGCAAAAATGTTGGTAATTGTTCTGCGTGGCGTTCCTTGCCAGACGTGTCGCTGGATTCAATAGTCGTTCCGCTATGCTATCAATATATATCTGCACGCGGCTACCCATTATGTTCCTGAGACTCCCGAGTAACTTATCAAATGACTGTCCGAGGTCTGCCCCCGTGCTAGATAGCGATTGACTTGCATCAAGAATGTCGCAGACTAACGCACGCTCAGGGTCTTGTGGTAAAAGACCGCTGAAAGGCGCGCCGACAACTTGTTTCATGACAGCCTTGTAGTTCGTCAGATGCCGGGCAGGTTGAACAAATTGCCAAACATTTTGGTCCTCGGAGCCTGTGACTAGAAGGCATCGCTTTTCGTTGCCAGAGATGCCTAGACGTTGATGAAAAACGGGCGTTTCCCGCAATGTGATAAGCGCGCCGTCCTCAGTACTACCGAAGCATGAGTTAGCATGTATCATTTTATTCGTCCCAAGCTTGACCTACAGCGATATATCGTTCCTAATAATCAAGGGTCCAACACGGAGTCTCACGTGCACATTAGCAAATGGATCCTTATCAACATGTGCTTTGAAAAATGCTGGAACATCCGGGTCCTCTTGCGGGTCGGTGACTATTTTGTCCAGAATCGCCAGGGAATGCAAATTTTGATCTAGTCATTCACTGCTTGTCTTTGATGATGATTTCCTGAGCTTGCTGAATGTACTCGAGCTCGATTTCTCTGCTTGAGGTTGGCGGTGTTGAAGCTTCATAGTTGCATCGACAACCGAGTTCGGGTTTCTTTCCCTCTTGGTTTCTTTGATACCTGCTGCTTTACGCAATGCCTTGTACTTTGAAATTGCGACAAGGTCATCGAGGGCGTCTAGCTCACATTTCTTACTAGATGTTGTGTATTTTTGATGCCGAGCATCCCAGGGTACCGGAAATAGTGCCAGTGGCTTATCACCATTGAAATGAGGGACCGAGTAGCAAGGACACATCCTCCGGCTTTCCTCTGGAGTGATCGCCTCGGGCAGGATGGAATGCTTGTACTGTTTGACATAGGAATCCTTGCCGTAGAAAAAGCGGAAGTAGCAATCTTCACATACGACACGGGGCTCCTTAGGATCGTCAGATTTGAACATGCTTCCAGTGATTATGGCGTTGCAATGAGCATTGGCGCAATGCATGGGATAGAAGTCAAGAGGCCTGCCCTTGGAGAAGTCCACTAAGGAAAAGTTAGATGCATCGACTGCCCCTGTTAAAGCTTGCATACATACGTTGTGGAACAACCGGTCGTTTCTGCTTCTTGGTTGCTGGTCGGTCTTCTATTAGCTTTTCAATATCAAGAAATCCTGCACTCGGTTTAGCATTCATTGATATTATGACGTTCATCATTGAATAACATACCGGCTGCCTGGAGCAACACCCACGCTCGCTTTTCTATTCCAGTAAAACTCGGCATATCTATGCTTGGTGTTAGTGGCTACGAGCTAAGTAATAATTGACGGAAATAGTCTAGGTACATACCCTCCATAGTTTGGCGCACGGCTGATTTGATCTTTGAGCTGATAGACTCGGCCCTCCGGTCCGTTGCAGCGTCATTCAGGGACTTCATGTAGCTCGGCGGTGGTGCATCGATCAACTTTCGAGACAGGTCCATATTCTCGATGCGTTTTTTGTCTGTCATCTGTGTTAGCTTTCTTTAATCAAGCTCTAATATTCTGGTCCATACTATATCTGATCGCATGTTCTCTTGCATGTTGGCTAACCTGGTCCACAAAGGTGTCGAATCCATGAATAAAATCATCATTTTCATCTGGCACTAAGACGTCGGCAAACTCCGGTTGCTGCCATATAGCTAGAGGGCGAATGATGTTTTCTAGCTCATCTCGGACACCCTCCCAATACATGTCCTCGAGTGCTCGTTGCAGGGACTCTCTGCTATTCGCGATCGGAGACCATTCCTCGTGGTGTACTGCGGGCACTCGTGTACTCTGTGCACTTGACTTCGATTTGGAGATGCTGAGGCGAATGTCTCGAAAGCGAGACATGATGACTTATCTTGAATTGGTCACCAAACAGACAACAAACAGATAGATAGTAGAATGAAGTGGCTTATTACAAGTCCGTCCATTGTTACCCATTATGAGCTTGGTGATGGGTTTAAATTCTACGAGCAGGGTCATTAGGCCAACTACCTAGGCAATCTGATTATGTGTGTTAGGTTGAAAAACGCCTTGAGGCCCATCGTGTATTTTCTATGGTGGCTGTGCAAACGCCAATAACCTCAAGATACGAATACTGGTAGTCTTGCACTTTGGCCGCGGTATCTCCTAATATATTAATTACCGCCTCGGAAAATTTAACAAAAAATAGTAATAATTCAGACCTCAGACAGACCTCTTGGGAAAGAAGAGAGAAAAAGAAAAAAATGCAAAAGAGATGGGTGATGGGATGAATCGGGATCGAACCGATGACCTCACGATATAATCAGTAGCTGAAGTTAATTACTTCAGTCGTGCTATCTCCCAACTGATATATCACCCCATTGGGAAATTGGCCCGAAATAATGTCTCATAGGTGGGAAATTTCACAAAGCGTGTAATGAAGAAAAAAGAAACAAAAAAGATGGGCGATGGGATGAATCGGGATCGAACCGATGACCTCACGATATAATCAGTAGCTGAAGTTAATTACTTCAGTCGTGCTATCTCCCAACTGATATATCACCCCATTGGTGAATATCGAGCAAAATTAATGTCATATAAAGGCCTCTCCGCAGCAATTATATACAATCGCGATGTTCCTCGGGATGGGAGATCATATAGATATTATGACCAGTGCTAATACGGTCTCTCGCTGCCTGTTGCACGGTCTAATAATTTATATCTATTTCTAGAAGCTAATAGTGCTTTTGATCTTTGCTGGCCTCGGTATCGTCGCCTGTAGTCATACATGTATCATCTCATATGTGAAGATCGTTACCTGGTCAGTCAAGATCAATATATAAATAAATGACACCTGGTTTCAAATGTTGAGTCAGTCATGTGGCTACAACTAACTACAATGCCCAGCCATAACCCCGCATAAACCCCCCCTCGAGAGGGTTCCAATGTTGGGTTATGCTTCCTTTTATCACATCTTACTTTTGGTGAAGACCAGATCAACTACTATCTGGGACGAAAAAATGTCCGACTACCAGTTCCTCAACTCGTCCCAACCAGTTCCCTACGCAAGGGACCTCCCAACCACTTTCTCCATCAGAGCGCCTCCTTCCTCGGATGTTTGGGCCAAACCACCCGCAACACACCGATTCAATGCGCCTATATTGTACAAAACCCTACCCCTGAGATCGTTCCAACGGGCGCGAGTATCAGTCGTTGCGGAATGGAAGGTCCTCTATGACCAGGGCGGGTTGATTATTGTAATCAACGGCCAAAAAGACGAAGCGCAGCGGCAATGGATCAAGTGCGGGATCGAACTCACAAACGATAAACCGCATATCAGCGTTGTTGTCAAGGATCGATGGGCAGATTGGAGTCTGCTTGCGGTCCCATCTGGTGGACAGGCAGCTACAATTGAACTCGTAAGGGAAGCTGATAATACGCTGTGGGTGTATCTGGTCGAAGGTGTTTCACGTGTTCCATTGCGAGAGGTTACGTGGGCATTCGAACAGGAGGAGACGGCCGAGTGTTGGGTTGGCTCGTATGCTGCGAGACCTGCTTCTTCTGTGACTGACGAGCTTGTTGTTGATTTTAGCCAATTGGCCGTGGAAAGTCGTTGATACTCCTGTATATAGTCATATATATATATATATACACAAACGTATTCCGATACAAATAATCTAAACAAATACAAAGAATAGATCTCTCTTGATTGCAACCGAGTCCTGGCCATGTCACCCAGGGATTGTCATTGGTCCTAGCAAGTGGATCGTCTCATTCCAAGTTAATCAGTCCATGCTCTATCACTTGATCGAAGATCTTCAATCCGCGCAGACTCCAGAGTACTATGTACACGAGAAAATATTACCAATATAGTTTCCTAAACATGACACCACAGCAAGCTAGCTAAGGCCAATTCTGACTCACAGCTAGAAGTTAATTGTGTTCAGTTGGTATAGCACTGCATAGACTAGTCGCTAGCCATGCAGAAGCGTGGGTTGAGGCACACACACCATCGGTGATACTAGCTAGAGTCGCACAGATTCTAGCCCTAAAAACAATGAAATAAAGAGACCATTGTTCGTGTTACATCTTACATGCCATTTAAAGAAGTTTTACTTAAAGGGGCGTTGTCATTGCGGACAGTCGAGTCCTTCGGCGTGTAACCGCGGGCCCCAAGATCTTATCTGATCAGATTACGTTGTATGGTTCCCGGCGTTTGGTCCCCACCATCGTCGACTTGGAGCTTAGCTAACTTGACTTCGTGCACCGACTTCCACCATCGTTGCCTTTTCATTCATCAACTTGGATTTTAATCTTGCTTAGATCCACACAACTGCTTTTTCGTGCACCCGCTGGGCTAGTTACTAGCAAATAGTGCAAGCACTACTCCGTCCTCCGACCGATATCGTACGCCGTACACCGTTGGCCGCTCTTGCCTCCGGATTAAGTCGGCTTGTCTAGCTTGACTCGAATTCTTCGCTCAGTATAACTATAACCATACCCCATCGGCTTGTCGATCTGGGTGATTGTGATTCATCTCTATTTCTATGTGGTCAACACAACAACTTACCTCCTGAACGTTTCCTATCGCTCGGCTTCCGTTTCCGTCCTCACCTCCGTTACCGTCCAAACCGACCGACACCGATTCACAGAACATACCTCATATGGACTCCACATAAAATCCTGCACATAAAAGGAAACGATACTACCACTTAGTTGCAACGAATGTACTCAACTATTTGTCGGTATGACCTTGTTGGAAACCACCTCGAATATCATTTCGTATGGAACAGTAAACACCGATAATTCGATGGGGGACCAAGAGGAAGACCGGCTACTGTACCCTCATTCGGTGTATGAGCCGGACACTGATATCAGCACTGAGGACGAGGGAAGTACAGAGAGCAATGTGCAGGATGGAGTGAGGAAGATAGAGGCTATTAACCTGACTTGGACGCAGCGGTCTTTGATGATTGCATATCTGGGGTAGGCCACTTCGATGTAAATGGTCGTCGGCAGCAACTGACAGTTTATTTGCAGGATATTTCTCATGGCGTTTTGTACTTCACTCGAAGGCCAAACTGTGGCTTCGCTCGCGGTATATGCTACCAGTTCGTTTAAGAAACATTCTTTGATTTCTACCGTACTGGTTGTACAGAATGTTGTCAATGGTATGTCTGACTCTTATTCCTTTTCGTTTCAAATAACATACTTATAGCTACGGATAGCTGTGATCAAACCGCCCATGGCAAAAGTTGCAGATGTATTCGGCCGGTTCGAAGCATTCTGTGTCAGTATCGTTATTTACACTCTTGGATATATTCAAATGGCTGCTTCGAACAACGTTCAGACATATGCTTCTGCCCAAATATTCTACGCCGCTGGATCGACTGGCCTTCAAATCCTCCAACAAGTATTTATCGCCGATAGTAGCGATCTTTTAAATCGAGCGCTCTTCGCCCTTTTACCCGAGTTTCCCTTCTTGGTCACAGTCTGGATTGGCCCGACAATAGCGGATGCAGTACTCCGCCATTCCTCATGGCGCTGGGGTTATGGTATGTGGGCGATCATATTACCTGCAACATTTCTCCCACTCGCCCTATCATTGCTTTTCAATCAACGGAAAGCCAAGAAGCTGCGACCAATCAAACAGAAACATCGCAAGAAAAATCGCACTTTTTATCAGTCACTACGATCGGTATGGTATGAATTGGATATGTTTGGATTAATCCTTCTTTCTACCGCCGTTTCTCTGTTGTTGATCCCGCTTACCTTGGCCGCCAACTCGAAAAATGGATGGCACGACGATCGTATTATTGTCATGTTGGCTCTGGGCTGTATTTGTCTGGTTCTGTTTTTTGCATGGGAGTCATCGCAGAAACTCGCCCCGAAGCCGTTGCTCTCTTTGCATCTGCTCACCGAACGAACCGCTCTGGCAGGATGCGCATTGGCATTTTTCTACTTTATGGCGTTTTACTTTTCCGTCCAGCCATATCTATATTCCTACTTGCAAGTCGTCCAGAACTACGATATTGCCGTCGCAGGACGGGTTACGCAGACATTCTCATTCACCTCCACAATCGCAGCATTCGTGGTTTCGATTCTGATCAAGTATACTCGCCGTTATCGGATTTTTGTCACAACGGGAACGATTGTGTATATTTTGGGCTTGGTGGCCATGCTGCTCTACCGTCAAGAAGGTAGCTCTTTTCTCCAAATTCTAGGTACACAGATACTCGTTGGCACTGGTGGAGGGTTAGTCAACGTTCCTGTACAGCTCGGCGTGCAGGCATCAGCACAACACCAAGAAGTCGCAGGTGCAACCGCTATATTCCTAACCGCGCTTGAAATGGGAGGTGCAGTTGGAGCTGCAATCTCGGGCGCAGTCTGGACGCATCAGATACCGAAGCGATTGCGCGAATACCTTCCAGCCGAGAGTCAAGACCAAGTCGAAGAGATTTTTGGTAAACTTACTACGGCTTTATCCTATCCGATGGGCTCGGAGACGCGTATAGCGATCAATCGTGCATACCAGGAGACGATGAACAATCTTTTGTGTCTGGCTATTTTGGCTGCTTTGCCGATTATTCCGTTGAGTTTGATTATGAGGGAATATCAACTGGATAAGGTAATCTTTCTCTCAAATATGTACCCGAGTGCTTTTCTTTGCTGACAATAAATAGATGGGCCACACGAGAAAGCGTAGACACTCGGTGCATGCGCATGCGAGCGAAACTTCTGCTCGGCCATCCCTGGAGGACGACAACAGACTATGATGGCATTGATATGGATTTGCATTTTGCATCAAGCATAAGAACATGAATATGAATTACGAATCATGACTGATCCTTGTAGGGTCTTGTGTGTACAGAACAGAAACAAACAGTAGTCGCATAAGAGGATGGGAGATGAAATATGATGTGCTTTTTTTTAGTGTTGAAAAGGTCAATGGTAATAAGTTCAGTCGTAGTAATGACTGTAAAACAACGCGAATACAAACATAGTACCGCTTCATCCAATCTCTTTAGGTCAAGTTGGACGACGACTAGCATCACATCTGATCCGAGACCAGAGTTGTAGAATTGATGCAGCTTCTGGCTACCCCGGGGATTAAGGAGTGCTATCTAGATCTACCTAGCAAAATGAATAAATAGCACAAAAAAAAAGGGAGTCCTCTATCTTTCATGACTGGAAAACCAAAAAAAAAGGTAAAAGAAAGGGAGCAGAGTGGATCGAACACCCGACTTGAAGATGAAAAGCTTGAAACTGCAATCTCCCACTCTACCACTGAGTTATACCCCCGTTGTGCCAGATTTTCGCCGGGATCAGACAATAACTGCTGCATCACGCTGTAATCTTTTGCTGGCTTATCTTTTGGTTGGCGTATTACATTAGTTACTGTATGGTAACATTTGGGACTAGATGAGTATACTCCCTACTGACCGCCTAGATGGCTAGGAGCTGGGACAGACTATACATTGAAGGAGAGAGCCACCAAAGAATACTTAATAATACTTCTACTTCAATATCAGCATGCACACCATACTGAGTTATATACCATTAGACTCTAATCCTAGAAGACGAAGAAGAGTGAGTTCATGAAGATGAGAACCCCACATGAAACTGATACTTGTGAGGAGGTGACTAACGACCAACGGGACTGGGACCACGACTGACTAGGAAAGTAACTAACCTAACCTAACCTAACTACTCCTTGTCTATCTCTCTCACTGCCTCTCTGACACCTCCCCATCACGCTCTCCTCTTCCTTCGCTGCTGCACCCCTTATCTATCCATCTCGCTCTGTGTTTCTCTTCTGTTCATTCTATTTACTATCCAAGGGTCTAGTTTCTTATTCCTTACAACTGCAGCGTCAGGTAGTACGCAGTTGCTACTTGCCTCGCCCCCCTCGGGTTGATTGACCGTTTCAATTCTATTTAATTCTCCTTGACGATTACAACCGCCCCCCTACGTCCCCGCCGACTACTATCGCAGACTAAATCGAAATTATTGATTCGAGAGAAACGTTGGTTTTGAAAATATGGTTGTGGCTACAATTAAGTGCGTTCATTCTGCCGAGCATACAAGTCGCGTTCATGATATCAAGCTTGTGGCGCGCAGCTCTACAGCTCGATTATATATACTGACGGATCGTTATCAGATGTGTCGTCGTTGGTGACGGTGCGGTCGGAAAGACTTGCTTATTGATTTCGTATACGACAAATAAATTTCCATCGGAATATGTTCCTACTGTTTTCGATAATTATGCCGTGACTGTCATGTAAGATGTCCGAAAGAAAAGCGATCCGGTCATCTTTATCTGACAGCATCAACAGGATCGGCGATGAGCCTTATACCCTCGGCCTCTTCGATACCGCCGGACAAGAAGATTACGACCGCCTGCGCCCTCTCTCCTACCCTCAAACCGATGTCTTCCTTGTCTGCTTCTCCGTCACTTCCCCAGCCTCATTTGAGAACGTGCGAGAGAAATGGTTTCCAGAAGTCCATCATCACTGTCCCGGTGTTCCCTGCCTGATTGTCGGCACCCAGACCGATTTGCGAGATGATCCTGCGGTGCGCGAGAAGCTGGCGAAACAGAAGATGCAGCCCGTGCGTAAGGAGGATGGTGATCGGATGGCAAAGGAGTTGGGTGCCGTCAAGTACGTGGAATGTTCAGCTTTGACGCAGTATAAGCTGAAGGATGTTTTTGATGAGGTTTGTTGTCTTTCTACAGATGAGGTGCCGTTGCGGCGGTAGCTGTAGCTTGCAACTTTTTTTTCCGTGACACTGACATCATCTAGGCTATCGTTGCTGCTCTCGAACCCGCCCCAAAGAAGAGACCCAAGTGCGTTGTTCTATAAACAATCGACAGACAGAAAATTCAACAACTTGCGGGGATGAGCCAAACAGAAGAACTGCGAAACAACTACTCTTCAAACCAAATCCGACTCATCAATCACAATACCTTTCCACCGTCCCTCCAACGCAATTGAAACCACAAGTGGTCTGAATGATACGGTTTTAAACCAGATTTGATATCATGTGGCGTCCGGATTTTCATTTTTCTATTTTTGCCCAATTTCCCACTCGTTTTCCTTTTTGTTTGCTCTATCCTGATTCTTTTTTATACTCCAATATCAGTGAACCCAAAGCCAGAGTCAGAAATCAAAGAAACAGATTCAATTTTTTCTCTTCTTCTCCCAGAATCCCTGCCCATGATCGTGCGCCGCTTCAAAGCTTTTTCTATTCTACGTTGATCTTGTCCGTCTGGCGCAGGCTGGTGATGAAGCGAATCCAATCTATTTGATAGAAGAAACAATTACGCCTACTTGCGCGTAAACATGGCCTATGTACATAGCATGGTTCTCCATCCGAATTACTATCAACGACGGGATTTTTTGAACCCGATTGCTCCCCTTTCAGTCAATGTCATTACATTTGGAATATCTAATCTAAAAAATTTCTTTGCATTGCTTGATGTACTATCTCGCCTGTCATGTTATCATTGAAATTTCAGTCATCCCCTGTGCATGTTGTGGAGGTCCTTGCCTTGAATGAGAACGACGAGTGTGTTCAGCTTGTATACATGTATTTTACTTCTCTTTCTTCCCTCTCTTCTATAGTCTGCTTCGGCCGTATTCTCACGGGGCGCTGTTGTATCTGGATCTGGAGACTGTGCAGATACCTTGCTAATAACAACTTGGCGACACTTGTTCCTTTGGATCAGAGGCAGCAAGCAAATTGTCAGGTCCCCTCCGAGTACATCACATGTAATGTTAGGAATCCCGCCTCATTTCGCCAGATAACTGCTGTCATTTCGAATGGCCTCGGCAGACTCGCCATAAATCTGATAATCAATGCGCGTTGGCTGCCTGACATAATAATACCTGGATGACGCGTTATCCATCAAGTCTTTCAAATCTTGAAGCATATAACATACCAGGCATGTTTCGGATTTTGCTCGTCAAGTGTGCCGTCTACATAGCTACATATCCTGATATCGCCATCTTAAACGATATCAGAAATAGAAACACCACATCCCACTAATTTTCTGCGTACTTCTTCCTGGTGTCATAGTTTTTTGGTCAACTGATGACATGCCAGGGCATTGATTCAGACACTGGGAGCGAGACGCTTCATTTTTGGCACCCTTTTTGGTATTCTTGGGTAACATCTCTTGCCTGGGGGTGATTGTCTGGGCATCAATTATTTTGTTGACGTATAATATATTATATGACTGTAGGGTTCTCTGGTGGTCGTCTTCCTTTTTGGATACTTGGCTTTCGTGATTTCACTTTAAGAATATCGCATAAACAACCAACGTCGAGAGGTCTTTTTTTTTTCTCTCGAGTATTCTCAGTTACATGTGCAGTATTGACCAAGAATTCAAATAAACATATGTACTTTATTTCGTATTTTGAATTTATATACGTTAGATACCTGCGAATTCAAACAACCTGACTGATTGCGACTCGTCATTGCATATACGCCTCATATGATCATAACTCATCCTTCCCCTTCTCAAAAACCTCATCATCCTTCTTCCCATACCAGCCACCCAACTCCTTCCCTGACCCAGACTTAACCATGCTCGTAATAATCTCAAACACAACCTGCGCCGCAGCCAACGCAGTCGTTTCTCCCACATTATCATAACTGGGGCTAACCTCCACGATATCCGCGCCCACAAGATTCAACTTCTCGATCCCTCTCAAAATACGGATCATTTCTCGAGTTGTCCAACCACCTGGTTCAGGGGTTCCGGTACCTGGTGCTGTGCCGGGGTCAAGGACGTCAATATCCACCGACAAATAAACTGGTTGATCAGGATCAAGACCAATGCGGTTGATGATTGAATCAATCACGCCGCTTGTACCGATATCATCAATATCATCGGCATGGATACGCATGAACCCCTGCTCAGGGCCAGGGTTGGTATAATCCCCATCATCGATACCAGTCAATCTCGTCCTGATCCCGGCATGCGCAGAGGTAGTATTCGAAATCAACCCTTCGGTGCTGGCAATATGGAAGAAACTTCCATGATTGAACCGAGATTGCTCCGAAAGCCAATACGATGCATATCGCACGGGATTCCAGGTATCCAAATGCGCATCAAAATGCAGAACCGTGATGGGCTTTTGATATATCTGATACAATGCTCGTAGCGCCGGTAGGGCTATGCTATGGTCTCCTCCTAGAGTGACTAATTTCGGTTTTCCGGCTGCTATACCCTTGTTATTTGGGGCTGCGGGTGTCTTTGCAGGACGGGTGCCCAACTCGAGAAAGGCTTCGTACATTTGTCGTTCGGCAAGGGCGTTGTCGAAGGGTGTGATGGGGATGTCGCCGCAGTCGAGGATCGTGGCCCATGATTTGTACGGGTTGATGGCAGCGCGGGCGTTATAGCTTGTTCCTGGGAGTTGGCGGCCGCTGGCGGCGCGGATTGCGCGAGGGCCGAATCGTGCGCCTTCAGTCTGTAAGTAGGATGTTCTCATACACAGATGCTGGAGGAAACTCACCTGGTCGATAACTGACGGCTGTATCGAACGGGGCCCCGATAACAGCAATGTCGTACCGCTCATCCGGCTCAATGAGACATTTGACCGTTTTCATATGCGCAAATGTAGAAATGCCAGAGAATCCCCACTGTTGTGTTTTCAATCGTTAGCACTTGTTCTTTGAGCATTGAGCAGGAACTAGGCATATGTACTTCTTGCTCCCATTTCATCAAAAGCTCCTCCTTTTTGCTTTGTGAAAGAACTATTTCTTCATCTTCACCGTGATGATGGCCGGAGTGGCCCTGTACGCTGGTCGTACCCAGAGCCAAAAGGCCGAGAACGATGACGTTTTTGATAGAGATAGCCATTTCGACAGGGTCGTGAGAAGAATCTCAATTGACAGGGATAAGAAAAAGTGAGGGGAAAACAGGCTTATATGGAGTTATCTAGCCATTGTACAACTTGAACCACCCAGGGCCTGCGTCTATAGTAGAAAAATGGAGAAGAAGCTGTCTGATTGAGTCAGGTAGACTTGGTATAGCATCGACTTTCCTCTTCCGGATATCGGGGGCCCCACCGGACATCTATCTTATCGCGTGCTTATCTGCGCTGTCCGATAGAGATCCCATTACATACGTGCTGTAGTTAGTGAATGGATAGTTAGTTATGAGTATATAGGATGAGTAATAATATAGCAATGATAGTCATCGTTGTCACTAACTAGCGGATTCACTATACACCCTGTATAGTATGTACTCTGTAGTATGTATGTAGAAGAGAAGAAAAGAAAATAATGACTCGCCATTCGATATCTCCACACTAGACCACTTCCGGTATAGCGTACCGTCCATCGTGCAGACTTTCCTTTCTCGATCAGCGCTTGGCTTTTCCATCCTTCATCCTTGGGTTGACTGTAAATGTTTGATTGACAACCCACTTCTACCGGCCAACTAGTAACTGCTTATTCTATCAGATCCATTAATCCGCTCGGCTGTCAACTAACTGTCAGCCTTGTCCGACCTCGTGCGCTATCTCGAACTAACCGATCTCTAGCCACCTGCCCAAAGGAGAAAGAGCAAGCGGTTTGACAGGCTAGCCGGATCAAGTATTTTGTATACAGAACTTGTTCATTCTTCTTTCGTCTTCCATTATTATACCTTAGCGGCATAATGCAATGCGGAGGGTGGTCGTAACCGGTCTGGGAGCGGTGACACCGCTTGGTGTTGGTATGCCTGCTACACCCTTTCTACACCATATCCGATATAGTTCTAATCGTCAAAAGGCATTCGCCGTACCTGGTCCCGTCTCCTTGATGGCCACTGCGGCATCGTGAATGTAGCAGATCGTCATCCGCGATTCGCTGAAATCCCAGCCCAGATTGCCGCTGTAGTCCCTGACGGGACTCGCAAAGAGGGCGGATGGACGGCCTCGGAATGGTTGAGTCGCGATGTACGTATCATTTTCTCCCCTGAAATAAAACTAGACTAGAATGCTGACGATCGCAAAGGAGGAGCGAAAAATGGCACGATTCGCGCAATTTGCTATCGCTGCTACTGAAGAAGCGCTCGAGGATGCTGCGTGGCGACCTACTACTGATGAGCAGCGTGAAGCTACAGTATGCCATTTAGCCTTCCCCTCTGAGTTTATGCTGCAAACGCTGATTGTCGTAGGGGGTCTGCTTGGGATCTGGTATTGGCAATTTTGATCAAATCTATAATACCGTTGTAGATTTTGAGAAAAATGTGAGACCGACGTAGTTGATATGTCTTTTCACAATTTGAACTAATGCTTTAGTAGGGTTATAAAAAAGTCTCTCCTCTATTTGTACCGAAATTACTCATCAATCTGGGAGCCGGACACATTTCCATGAAGTACGGCTTTATGGTGAGATTTTATCATAACCAAAACTTCCGTTTTCAATACTAACGTTATATAGGGCCCAAACCATGCCGCAACGACGGCATGTACTACTGGAGCACACTCCGTTGGAGATGCTGCTCGCTTCATTGCTTTCGGCGATGCAGATGTCATGGTCACGGGCGGTGCTGAATCTTGTATTCATCCTTTGGCAATAGGCGGCTTTGCGCGAGCAAGAAGCCTGGCGACTAATTATAACGAGCAACCTACCAAAGCATCCCGACCATTTGATGCGGATCGACAAGGGTTTGTTGTTGGTGAAGGTGCTGCTGTAATGGTTCTTGAAGTATGTATCCCCCGCTCCTTGAGATGTTATACTTCTATCTTTATTGCTGACAACTATTAAGGAACTTGAACACGCCAAAGCAAGAGGCGCCCATATATACGCCGAATTTAGAGGATACGGCACGTCTGGAGACGCATTTCACATTACCTCACCTAAAGAGAACGGTGCCGGTGCTCTAGCAGCAATGAGAAAAGCGCTCAAGCATGCCAACATCCCCCCCTCGGCTGTCGACTATATCAATGCCCATGCCACATCGACTGTCGTTGGTGATGCCGCCGAAAACGCCGCCATCAAGGCTTTGTTACTAGATAATACAGGAGGACAGGGGAAACAGAAGCCTGCTGATATCAATGTAAGTGGTACCAAAGGTGCCATTGGACATTTACTAGGAGGTTCTGGAGCTATTGAGGCTATCTTCTCCGTTCTGGCCATTCACGAGGTATGGAGCACCTTAATTGGTAATAGATGCCACAACTGACGACTTCATATTATAGAACATTATGCCACCTACCATCAATCTAGAAACTACAACAGCCGAATTCGACTGCAACTACGCTGCAAACGAGGCGCAGGAACGGAAGATAGATGCAGCCTTGACGAACAGTTTTGGCTTTGGAGGGACAAATAGCAGTCTGTGCTTTGCACGATATCAATAACATGTACTATTAGCTAGCTTGTACAATATGTATCAACAATAAAAGAGTAATCCTAACAATTCACAGTTAACAATTATATAGTGTAGCATCACGTGACCACTGGGCACGGAAGCAGGCTGGCCTAATATGGATGATGCTCGATCGATTAAGCAACTCCGCTTTCCCCGGGATATCAAGCAAGCCACCGACCAACCCAACATTTTCTCTTTACTCAACTCTCGCACTAGCCCGGTATCTTGCAATAGTCTCAGGAGACTTATGCACTGGTGCTAGAAATTTTCTTCATTTATCTCTTCGTTCTTGGTGTATCGAGTCTCCTCGTCGAAGGACCATGGCGACGGGTCAAAGTTCGTCTCATGTCTGGCTCAGTGAAGTTTAATCATGCTGATAAGATTCTTTTGTATAGCATCTTCGAGCTCGAGTATTAGTTTTGTGGACGCGTCGGGATACAAGTTCTCCGAGAAAGACTCCAAACCTGGCAAGATCAAGCTGAAGAAGCAGGCTTCTGGAAAGGGCGCCAAGACCGGGAATAAATCGGAGCCACAAGGTCAGCATCATGATCTATACACTTTTCACGTCTTTAAAAAGCGGTCTTTTTTGTGTGTGTTAATATTAACTGTTATATGTGTACTAGGAGGCGATGGCGATGCTCCAGGTTCACCCGATGGCTCTCCTGTCCTTCCACAAATGGACGCCAAAACGATCGCGGCTTTTCCATCCGGCAGACCGCGCGAAGAGGAACTCGAGACCGTGATATGCAAACACTGCAAGCGACCACAGCTGAAATCAACCGCTATTGAACATATTCGGGAATGTCTAAGAGCCAAGCAGGAGAAAGCGCGTAAGAAGAAGGAGGCTCGTGATGCGAAGAATCAAGCCAAGTTCGCCGATACCAAGGATGGCGACGACAAAGATGACGATAAGGATGAAGATGGAATCAGTGGACAAAAAACCGCGAAAAAGGGTGCGGTGAAGGGCATGGCGGATGATGGGCCAAAGAAAGGGAAGAAACGCAAAGCAACAGAGGGCGAAGATGAAAAAGACAAGGAACCGAAAAAGAAGAAAAAGAAGGAAGAGCCGAAACCAAAAGTGCCTAAACCAAAAGGTCCTGTGGATGTTGAGAAACAATGTGGTGTACCTTTGCCGAATGGCTCCCAGTGTGCCCGATCGCTCACTTGCAAGAGCCATTCTATGGGGGCGAAACGTGCGGTTCCTGGACGTTCGCTTCCCTATGATATGCTTTTGCAAGCATATCAGAAGAAGAATCAGGCTCGTCAACAAAGTCAGACTCCTATACCACGCTCGTTCTGTCTGTGGTTGGTGTACTAACTGGATTATAGAAGCTGCTATCGACGCCAATGCCCCTCTGCAAGATGACTTTGAAACCAACGGCCCGGTTGACTCGGATGAAGAGCGTGATGCCGTCATGGCTGCCATCTCACGATCGCGTCCAACACCATTGGCTGTTCATACTCTAATGCCGACCCGAAAAAAGTATCATTACGTACGCATGAAGGAGATGCTTTCAAACGTACTCGGCGGCGTTCGTGGAGGTGGTTTATTCTCTACCGGACCCACGACAAACGGAGAATCAAATGGACTCTTTCAAACTGAGAGTCCAACCATGGCTTCTGCTACTGGCACAT
The DNA here is from genome assembly GCF_009556855.1 of Talaromyces marneffei. Lineage (NCBI taxonomy): Eukaryota > Fungi > Ascomycota > Eurotiomycetes > Eurotiales > Trichocomaceae > Talaromyces > Talaromyces marneffei. The sequence continues at coordinate 2,068,646 of NC_072351.1, read as the reverse complement.
CTTCATCTACTTTACAGGATTCGTCTGCTGGCACAGATGCAGCGTCAAAGAAACAGGCTAATACTCAGACTACGCCTATCAACCGTCCTCCGAGTGTAGCCACTACTCCCAAGACGGCGGTAGCAGCTACATCGTAGCAGTAGTTGCCATTCTGTCTTACACCTGACGTTTTTCTCTTCTGCTTTCTCTCTTTTGGATCCGACTTTATTAATGTGATTATTATTCGGTCACGGCGGCGTTACGGGCGGGTGGTTTGATATCGAGAACGATCATATGATACCCTTATATACGCATTGATGTATTCTTATATTTATTATATTTTAGAATTGAATATATTCTTATAATTCTATTCATTTGACTTGGAACAGCCAGGAGATTAGCCTGTCAGATTTCATTTGAGACTCGCCTTGAGCTTGTTTGAGATAAAACCGATTGCTGCCTGAGGCAACGATGAATTCGGGACTTGAAGCTCTCTCTCAACTTCACCTTTGAACATCGCTCATTAATACTTCAACATTTCCGCGCCGACAGATCACACTCACTTAATATAATCGCTTTTGAAAAGCAAATAACTGGTTTAATATCTAATTTTATTTATCTACCTGCCTCGGGTTCATCTCGATCGTTACCTTTCCCTCGGATACCAAACTATTTGCGCAACTGGTCGAGATCAATCCTCACATACAAGTCAGCCAACCGACACTTCACACACGCCCTTAGCCGTGTATATACAGACCCCAAACCCGTCAAAATGGGCCACCCAGTACCCGACCTCGATGAGATAGGCATCAAAGCCGAACCCGAGCTCGCAGATCAATTCCGTCACGAAGTCGCACAGCTCCTCGACCGCAAAAACATCAACTTCCCGGGCGCCCAGCCCGTCTCTTTTTCCGCAAAACACCTCGTCGAACTGCAAAAAGAAGATTACTACGTATGCGAAAAGACCGATGGGATCAGGTGCTTGATGTATTTCACCAGCGGGGACCCAGATTCCGATACGCCCGAGGTTCATTATTTGATTGATCGAAAGAATGATTATCGATATGTGCCGCAATTGCATTTTCCGCTGCCTAATGATGAGACTTTCCAGTCCTTTCATACAGACACGCTTGTGGACGGGGAGTTGGTACTGGACACATACGAGGATGGGTCGACGCAGTTGAAATATCTAGTTTTTGACTGCATGGTCCTCGACGGAAAGAAGCTGATGCACCGAACACTCGACAAACGACTAGCATATTTCAAGGAAAACGTCCTCAAACCTTATAACGCCATGTACAAGAAATTTCCCGAGGAAAAACAACATCGAATATTCGCAGTGGAGGATAAATCGACTCAATTCAGTTATGGTATTGAAATGATGTTTCGCGAAATCATCCCAAAAGTGAAGAAAATTCATGGGAATGACGGGTTGATTTTTACATGTCGAAGCACGCCTTACAAAATCGGTACGGATGAGCATATATTGAAATGGAAGCCGCCTTCGGAAAACACCATTGATTTTCGAATGAGGCTTGAATTTCCGTTGCTAGAACCAGATACAGATGATGAGGCAGATGGGGTCGTTGAACCATACTACGACTATGACGCCATGCCTGTTTTCCACCTTTTCGTCCTCCATAATAACAATGAATATCGCATCTTTAACGAGATGTACGTTACGCAATCAGAATGGGAAGGATTGAAGGCTCTCCAGATACCACTAGACGATACGATAGTTGAATGTTACCAGGACGATCAGGGACGATGGCGCTATATGCGATTTCGAGAAGATAAAAAGGATGCCAACCACATCTCAACGGCGGAAAAAGTCTTAGAGTCGATCCAGGATCGTGTCACGGAGGAAGATCTCATTCGTGCTGCGCCAGCAATCAAAACTGCTTGGAAGAAGCGCCAGGCGCAGGGTGAGCGGAAACCTGGTCCTCCGGCTTCGGTTTCAGCAGCGTCGGCATCGGTATCAGCACCATCAGGAGCGGTGCCCAATGGGAATGGAGTGAAGAGAAAGTTTGTTGAGGAGTAGGCCAAATATCTTTGGCTGTTTCGAAATTTTTTTTTTTTTTTTTTTTTTTTTTTTGGATTTGCTTGTTCTTCTATATTAGCAACTTTATATCACATAATCCATGTACACGGGGTAGATGGATGGTCCCGGTGTTTATTTGATTACGACGAAATGCTTTGCTTCAAATTGCTTTGTCTTTCGAGAATCGCAGGGGTGTTGGTACTGGCGTCAGTCATGGGGCGACTTGGGGTTATTTCTTGGTTTATTAATCCTCCAGCTGCAGTGGAAATCTAGATACATTATCTTCTCCCGCTCGGCAGGTTTGGCTTTTTGTCTGAATCCATTCAACAATTTCACGAAGATAAATGTGCATGCAGATACTGCTGATAATCCCGTCGCCGCCGCAGTGTGAGTGCTGTGGAAATTAGTAGTTTTCATATTATGACATCGTGTAGAGCACATTGGAAATGCCCCAATACCGAATCTACGTCGGTAATCTCGTATTCGGACTGCTCTTCTCTTATTTGAGGAGGACGGCATCAGGAACATCGTCACAATATTTATTCAGGGCAATCATACAAGTAGATACAGTAGTGAATTGAAGACGAAACAAACGCTGGCATCCCAGATATAATGAACACCAATGTGACACTAATACTCAAAATCATCGTCAACACCTCCCTTTCCTGCGGTCTCCTTGGCTACAGCCTCTTGACGACGGTACATCTCCGCCACAGCTCGAGTGGTAGTCGCCTGCTCAGGCTTCTTGTCATCACGTGCTTTGATATATCGAGGGAAACGCAGCGAGATACCCTTGCCATCTGCGCCGGATGTGCCAACAACTTCCTCCGAGGCGGCCTTGTAGCGTGGACTCAAGGTAAGATCTGCAGCTTTGACTTCCCAGACTAGACGAGGTTCGAACCAGACATCTGGTTGGTCTTTGGGGACAGTGGAGTGCTCATAGAAAGGTTTAGGGCGGTCGATGACAAGAGGGGAGAGTTCTTTGTGAAGCTCTTCGAGTAAGGCTTCAGAGAAACCGGTACCGATATTGCAGATTGTTTCAAAGCTTTGCTTGCTAGCATTGTATGCTGCTAATAAGAACGCACCGTAGACTGAAGTTCTCTTTCCTCGGCCAAAGTATGCTCCCAAGACGACGAGGTCGAGGGAGTCACCAAGACCTTGAAGATAATCTTTCTTGACCTGTAAAACCCCCGTTAGAACACCAGTACAAAAATAAGAGTGATGCTGGATTCGATTTACCTTGAGCCAATTGCGACTTCGTTTACTGGGTTCGTAGCCACTTTCTTCCGTGTCAAGCATCTTGACCATGAGACCCTCACAAGATGCTTTCACACTGTCCTCTAACAGACTTTGAATCTCGTCAAGCTCGTTGGTGTTGGAATGTTGAGCAAATGCGAACTCGCCCTCAGTGGGCTGGAAAGCCTCATGCAGGAGCTGGCGACGCTCACGAAGAGACTTTTTCACTGTTGGTTCGCCATTCAAGAACAACAGATCGAATGCAAAGACACAGACTTTGACTTTGACATCTTCGGCCTTGACGTCTTTTCGCTTTCGGGTCATCAATTGCTGAAATGGAAGCACCTTCTTGTTTGCCATATCCCAGGCAACTGTTTCACAGTCGAGAACAAAACTAGAAACACCTGGCTTAATCCAGGTATCAAGCTTTGCCAAGATATCGGGGTATTTCTTGGATAGATCTTCTGAATTTCGCGAGAAGATTGAACTGAGGCCCTTGGCATCTTTCTGGAGAGTGGTGGCTGCGTTAGGAAATTGATGAATTGAATCCGGTGAGACGTAGTGGATTTGAGCTCGTTCACCATCATATTTATATTCACAGGTGAACTCTTTACCCTCGAATCTGTTTAGGACTTCAGTGATGGACTTGGTTGGCTTAGCCAACATGGGCTTCAACGGGACACCAGGCTGTAGCTTGCAGACATCTGGTAGATTGAAAATACCCTCTTTCAACATAGCGGGAATAATGACTTCATAAGCTGGAAGTTCGCTATACACCTGCTTTAGCAGAGACTCTCCCTGCGCAAGGCGTTCGGCGCTGGCAGACTTTCCGCCTTCGAGTTCTGCTTCATGGGCAACCACTGCTTGGGCAAGAGCAACGAGAACCGTCTTCTCAGCTAGACCGAGTCTCAGCTTTCCTTCAAGAAATCTGATGAGGAATTTTGCTTCACTTGGGCCTCCTTTATTCTGCTTGATATCAATTCCCTTGGCTCCCTTGCCTGCCGTGGCGGCATCAGCTGCTGACAAAAGTTTTTTGATACCTGAAATCTTCTTGTCCTGAGATCCATGGCCTTGAACCTTGGCAATCGCGAGCAGGCCTTCGTGGACGCCCCTGACGGTCAGCGGTTTTGGTTTGAACATGGTAGGCTGGTTTGATCGGCTTTTTGCTGCAACCAGGCCCAGATCGCCAATTTCATGCTGATCAGCTTTGATCACGGCCAAACTTCGTCCGGTGGTTTCTCCAATTGCTTTCATGATCAAAGACTCTCCAATGCCCAGTTCGATACCCGAATAGTCAGCTGCCAACTTGTTAATCATCAGCTGAACAGTTGGTAATAAATCCTCCGGTGTGAGTCTAAGGACCTGTCGCAGGAAAAGCGAAGCATGCGCCAAAATTATCAAACGCTTGGTCGTCATTTCTATAAGAGAAAATGTCGTGCAGAGAGCGGCGTATGGAACAGGCTCACCCGCCTTCCAGTCAGGATACGGATCGTTGCCGGTGCTTTTTAGTGTTGCCTGAACCTTCTCAATCTGCTTCTTCTTGATTTCGGGTTTCTCATCTTCATCCTCTTCGCTGGCGGAGGGGTCTTCTGCTGGTTCATCGGCGTCTTCTTCCACGGGTGTCACTTCACCAGAGGCCTTTTTCGATACCTTAGGCGACGATGGACGCTCGGCGACGATTTCTTTGGCAGACTTCCTGGGACGGGGGCTTTTGGCGTTCTTCCTCCGTTTCTTGGTGGCGGGCTGGATATCTGAATCATCGCTTTCTTCTGCTTCCGCAGACTGGTCTCTCTTGACACCTTTTGTAGGCGATGTCGACCCATTGTTGGCTGCGCTTGCGTCTCCATTCAAGTCCATGTCATCTTGGCCCTCACTTTCTTTCGGCTCCTTCACGGGCTTGTCACTCGTGGTTTTTTCTTTTCTCCTGTTCCCATTGGAGAAGGACAGTGTGGTTTGACGCTTCGCGGCATCTGTGGAATTTTGTCTGTCAGACCCGAAGAATTTCCTGTTCGTCCATGAAATCTTTTGTCAGCCTTGGTCAACAATCGGCATCGTCTACTATCACTATCGCGCTCTAGTAGTACAGCGACAACCAGACGCACCAGATCGTGGACTGCGGATCTCTGACATACCCCAGCGTAGCTTGCCTCGTGCCAGTCTTTTCCGGCATATTTAATATTGGACGTTGCGTCCACACCGAAATGTCACGAAAACGCACTGTCTGATAACTTATTGTCGAGATATTTACCGGTGTAGTCGCATGAATGAAATCAGATCGTCTCGAAAGGAGGCTAGAAAGTGGACCGCGATTCCTTGAACTGGGAGAGGACCAATGCAGGACAGAGAAACGCAAGGATTGCCGCATAGAAGAATATATCAATTGTTTGAAAGAAATAGGAACCACAGAGTTGAAAACCTCCAGGGAATGCTGGGGGAGATGAGATGCCTTTCGGCGTGAATGAGGCTGTAACGTCCTTTCAGCCTGGGAGTCTCCCAAACTTTCTGAGACGCGTCAAGGGAAGTGACGCGTTAATTAGTTATGGCGTCACGTGCGGTGCTGCCTAGAATGTCGATTGTTGTTCGCGAATAGCTCAGCAATCAGTCATCGTACAAGTAATTGGAATTATCAGGAGTGTTTATTTGGGATATTCTACTGAGAAGTAAAATAATATCTCAATTGCTTTTAATGAACACATTCAACTTTCTTGCCTTGGAGGTTGTAATGCAACAACAAAGGCGGTCAGTATCATAAAGACCGCCTAAAATAAATACGGCAGAAAATGTGACGGGATAGAAAGAGATGACATGTTTGGACTCTTTTGAATGCTACAACTACGGTGAATATATTCTCTTATTCATTGAATTGGTGTCGCGGATGGCTTGACAAAATAAACTGTCCAATATTTTTCCATGTATATGAACTAGGCAATCAATGGAAGCTCAAAGACAGGAAGCGTTCAGGAAGGTAGGCCGCTCCTGCGTTTTTCTATGCATCGAAATGTATCTAACTTGACATCATAAAGCTTCGCCCTGTATGCGTCGCGCTGAGCTCCGCAGCTTTAAGTTTCCGTACACGACAGAACCAGCCTAGTGATGTCCAAAAAGCACTAGATGAGTTGTACGCTGTACTTGAGCCTTTGGGAGGTGAGGCTGCCCTGGACGTAAAACTCGCCGAATATGTTTTCTTCCCTCTGTCGCAAGTGTTCAATCAGGCACAGGCTCTACCTCAGAGATGCCTAGAGGTTGCAGTCAAATGCATTACAGTCCTTGTCACGGAGGGATGGCGAACTCAGTTAGCCCCCGAAATGGGGAAACAGTTGCTCATTCTCATGACCATTCTGGTGGGAGGTACGCCAGCCCAGAACCGGGGACAGGTAACTCTAAAACCGGAGTCGGAAGAGCTTTCAGTTGCAAGTTTTATATGCATGGACTCTATCTTTCAAATGCTCCAGGGTCCAGTAGCTGAACGCACCATATTCAATGAGATCGGTTCTGCTACGATCATTGATCAAACTGTCTATCTACTTCTGGAAGGTATTTCAGAAGGGGCTTCGGCTGATGTCCAAATAGCAGCCCTATCCGCACTTCAATCTCTTTTCAGCCGGGTCACAGATAGAGTCATCTTGGCAAGTATAATGCCTCGTGTTGTCTCAGCCTTGACAAAAATCGTGAAACCTACCACCAAGACCCGGAGGAGCTTCAAAGTCCTAGAGGGATCCCTTCGGTTATTGGAGAGTATTCTTAGGAGTGTTCTCAATGATGAAGCTGTGTATGGAGAACAGCAAAAACAAAGTAAAGATGAACCAGGCGACAAACTAGTCCTTGACGAATCATGGCTTAAAGCAACGACTGGACAAATCAAGCTTGCTTTAGCAAATGTGATTCAAATTAGACAGCACGAACGACAAGCAGTGCGCGATGCTCTTCTCAATCTCTGTGTGATGATAATAGAAGAATGTCCAAAGTCTTTGAAGGAATCACTGTCTCTCATCGTAGAGACCATGGTGGTACTCTCAGATGTTGACGATGCTAACACTCCGAACGATGCCTATACCTCATTGCTTCATCTAGCTACGGTACAAGGTCAAACTGTGGACGTCCTCAAGGATCTACTTTATATATGGACGACTTCCTTTCAGAGGATCATGCAAAGCAATGACGAAGCTGCCAAACAAAGGGCTATCAAACAAATCGCCATCGCTTTCCAAATTCTCTCGCAAGTACAATCGAGTTCAACTTTACTAGAAAGCAATGTCGCGCTTGGGCTTTGCGATAGTGTTGCGGCAGTCGTTCAATCATCAAAATCAGTGCCTATGCCTGTGACCTCTTCTTCAGGAGGTGGTCTCGAACTTGCTGTTTTAGGCAGACAGAATACTTCACAGATGTTTCCTCCGGTACTTCTCGAACATCGCAGTCAGCAGCAGACGCTGGCGGATATGACATCCATGGTGACAAGGCTCAATCGCACACAGTCGGGCGAAACCATTACGAGATATATTATCAACCAAGTTTATCAGGCTTCTGGTGATACCATAGTTGCACCTTTATGGCTGGCCTTGCAGTTCTTGAGATCTGAAGGGTCAAGTGGCATCGACGAATTCCTCAATTTTGATACTTCTTCCACCGTTCCGTCTCGAACCACAATGATCGAGGAACTCTATTCCATTGCTCTTCCAACTTTGAACGAGCCACCATCGACCGAACCAAGGGACTGGAGGGTCTCTGCACTTTCATTAGAAGTCGTGGCTTTGCAAGCCCAACAACTCAAAGAAGACTTTCGGCCGGAATTGATAGATGCCTTGTATCCGGTGCTGCAATTCCTTGCTTCGAACAACACTAACCTACAGACGCATGCTATGGCGTGTTTGAATATAATCACACAATCCTGCAATTACCCAGATACACGCACAATGCTGATTGAGAACGTCGACTATCTAGTCAACGCAGTGGCTCTCAAGCTCAATACGTTCGACGTCTCGCCGTATCCCCCACAAGTTCTTTTGATGATGGTCAAGCTTTCTGGGGCCGGTCTTATACCATACTTGGATGATCTTGTGAGCTCTATTTTCGGCATTCTTGATATGTATCACGGATACCCCAGGCTTGTGGAATTGCTGTACTCGAGTCTCGCTGCGATTGTTGAAGAGGGTACCAGAAGCCCTGAATTGCTGGCGATCACCGGGGACGGTCAAGAAAACCTCGTAGAGCACAAAAAACAGGCATACGATCCACTGTCAGTAACAAGATTGGTGAATGATATTTCTCGTAGGAAAATCAAACGAGCACGTATCGAAGAAATCGACTCCCAGCTAGACGAAGAACTATTGCCACACCCTCGACGTCCTTGGACACGCGAACTAGACGGACCTCCGCTTCCCAAAGAAGACGAAGACAAAAACATCGAAGAACTTCTCAACGAGACCATCAACCCTCTAGACGAGCCTGACGAATCTCTCCCTCCACCCAAAGATCCCGAAGACGCCCCCAAGCCTCTCAGCAAATCACACAATCTACTCCTACAAATAGTCAAATCTATACCTCCACATCTAGGCTCACCCTCGCCCTTCCTGAGGCGATCACTCTTATCCCTTCTCAATCAGGCTCTCCCCGTCTTGTCGAAAAATCAGACAAGTTTTCTCCCGCTTATCAATGAGTTATGGCCGCCGGTTAGTTTACGAATTGCGCCTCCTTCTGCCACAGGGTCGGCGTCTATCTACCTTACAACAAAGGCATCGACGACTTCATCGTCGACGGATATTATCTCTCGAACACCCAAACCAGACGATGACAGCATAATCAAAGAAGAAACATTCGTCACCGCCGCAGCCTGTGACGCCGTGACCAGCATGTGCGAACTAGCAGGTGACTTCATGGCGTCGCGCGTAGCAGGCGAATACCCACGCTGGCGCCGCTTATATCTCGACAACTGGAACAAAGTCCTAGTCGACGTAGAAAGGAATCTTGAACGCCAATCCAGATGGCAACAGAAATCAAAGGATACATCATTGGCGTTGTTCAACCCTGCGATTCCGGACCTGAGTTTGTCCAATAGAACCGCCCGCTCTTTTACACAACATCATATCCTCTGGCGCTCCCTTCTGGCCTTGTTCGTGAATGTGCTCGCTCACGTGCGGATTCCACTGTCTATCGGCGATGAACTCTGCGAGTTTCTTGGAGGATGGATTATGAAATTCGTCGGACCAAAATACTACTTTTATTATTACAATCGGATTACATCCCATCAGGGGCAGCAGCAAGCTATCCAACAACTCCCCGAAAGAGGAGAAGAGGATATGCACCTTGTCAATAAGGCGTTGCAGGCGATGGAGGCATGGAATAAGGACCTGACGTGGTTTATTTTTTGGCAAGGGTTGGTATCTGAAAATGCTACGGCGACTGCGATGCCAGGAGAGGTAGATCGTTGGCAATTGCCAAAGGACCTGGGACGGTTTAATGACAATGCTGTTAAGGGAGAGAGATGGAAGTTTGCGTCTGTAGAGGTCGTATAGTCTTTAGCCTACAAGGGGTGAGGTGCACGATACTAGCATACATTTAGATACCATGACTACGATTGAAATGCATATTCTCAAATGAGTGGAGAAATTTGATTTGTGATTAGTTGTCCCCTTTTCGCACGAGAGATCACAGTCAACTCAAACATAACAAGCAATATAGCAATATCAACCGAATCATCATCTGTCGTAGACAAGATGACACCGAGAAGAACAACAAATTGAGTTAGATTGAAATGTCAAGACAGGATTCATGGAGCACATTTAACAAATGAATGTGAACTGTGCTGTGCGCCACGGATGGAATGATTGAGCGATTTTACTCAGACTCTTCCTCACTCTCATCGCTGTCAGCAGTCGAAAGCCACTCTAGGAACTTTTCAGCAGCCTTGCGAACCTTTCGGCTGGTAGGAAGATCGACATACTTCTTACTGCCCTTGCTACCCCAAGCGGTGAGAACGTCCTCGGAAACGAGATCATTCTGGTAAAATCCGAGAAGGATAGCTGGGACCTGAGGGATGAGCTCGGGGTGATCCTTGCCTAGGAAACGTTCGGTACCGCCAAGGAATGCCTTCTCATGACGCTCAGAAGTGATCAACTTCTTGAGCATGGCAGCACGAGATGGGATCTGCTTGACAATCTTGTCGTCGAAGATGGTCTGCGCGAGCACAGTCAAAGTCTTGTGCTTGTTCTCAATGCCAAGCTCCTTGGCCTTCTTGTAGATCTCAATGTCGCCGACCTTTGCGACGCTACCGTTATCTTCGGCTTCTTTGAGGATCCAGCTTCCAAGTTGATCGTAGATGGTAGCACCACCTTCTTCGTCATCGTCCTCACCGCCTTCGATGATCAGAGTGCGCTTAAGATCGTCGGGAAGGTCCTTGGCACGGGCCTTGACAGCCTCCTCGGAGACATCGACGGACCAATGAACCTCTTCTTCATCCTCATCCTCGATGTTGATCTTGTCCGCGCCAGCGACGATTTCGTCATCACTAGCAGCTGGAATCTCGCCGTCGCCGTTTTCGCCGTCGTCAGAAGCATTGCTGTCTCCTGGGCTGCCATTCTTTTCTCCATTGGCTTCGTCCTTGTCTTTCTTCTTGTCACGACGAGACTTCTTGTCCTTTTTACCTCCCTTGGCGGGAGTCTTTCTCAAGATGAAAGTGCTCAGCTTGAGACGAGGATCGACGTCAGAGCGCTGACCGCAAGCTTTGCAGTCCAAAGTGATACGGTTGTCCTTGAGGATGACTTCGGTTTCGGGGTTCTTGCACTTCTTGCAGAGAACGAACTTGTCAATGAAACCGTCCAACAAGTCCTGAAGCTTAGGAGCGTCGTGAGCACCGTTGATGATCCAACGGTCGTCAGTGGGCTTGGCGTTGGCCTGAGCTCCAATTTCGAAACCAAAGTACTTGATGAGGTACTCGGGAGGACGAGCAAGGGACTGAGCGACGGTGTTCAAGTTCACAACGACGGTCTTGATACCGTTGCCTTTTCCCTCAATCTTGGCCTGCAGCTTCTCCATCTTGTAACGGTAGAAGGGATCGGTAACATCACGACGAACGTTGACGGTAGCCATGGTGTCGGTTTGGTGGGTTTATTTTGACAAGACTTTTTCAAGAAGCGAGAATGGGCGGTTTATGCGAAAGGCGGACGACGGGAGACACAACAAAAATTGTTTGGTGGCAAAGATACATGCGGTACAATTTGCCTCAAATTCTTTGTAAAAGAAGAATAGGGGAGTTTGATGATCGTCTAGTAATAGACGGTTCAACCACAGGATCTCGAGTGTATACTACACGGTTTCCGCACGTAGCGAAACGTATGCAGCGTGAGCGGCAAATGGTATTCAAAAGCGTTGACGGAGGGCGAATACATGAACAGACTCTCGACCTCGAGCTGTCTTTGTTCGCTGGCGGTAAACGTTGCGACGGTATTTATATGAATCCAAAAACCAACGAGTGATGGCTTTTGATGAAGTGGGCAGAATCGAGATCTGGAAGATGAGAAAGAGTCAGAACAATGCAATGCTGGTTTGATTCACAACTTTGCTTTGTGTAATCAAAGACAGAGTGGGCGGGATGTTTTAGCTGTATACGCACTTCTGTAGCGAGATGACTAAGAGTCAACTGTATGAAACGATGATAGATTTTGAGATAGTTGCAGGAAGAATGATGCTTTCCAAGTTGTGTGTAAGGAAGAGGAATTTGTAAGAACAAAATCGGGTTGAGAGGGAAAAGGCAATAACGGCCCACAGCGGCCTAACGCCGTCGGGCCAATCAGCGGCCACATTACGCCCACGTATTTTAATTACCAGTACCTGATTTTCTATGGAATTGCTAGCAGCGCTAGGAACAATAAAATACACGCCTCGGAAAAGTACGTACGTCAGCTGACTTCCGGCAAAACGGCAACAGAATTTTCGACCTTAAACAACCCTAAATTACTGTGCACTAACCCAACCAGGCGATTAACTCCGTACTTTGTATGCCAAAATTACATCGTGTATCGCAGTAATTTATTTCCCCTGCGATGACGCTCTTTTCATAGTGGGGGAAATTTTACCGGAGTCATCTTGCATACATTCATGACTCTTGCTCATTGGACGATCTACAATTGCTCTGTCTAAATTTCTTTCAACAACGAACATAATTGACCTTTTTGTATGTAAGTCAGTTCTATATTTTCTGTCTCTATGCAACAATATGGCTTGGTTAGATGTATGGCGGGGTAGAGGTCGATAGCTATATAGCTGTCCACTCAACTATTGATTGGTGATATCGACAAGATATTGGTGTAAATCATTCATATGGGGCTTGAAGACGAAGGAGTTTCGCCATTGATATGCTCATTGATACTGGCAAGACATGCTGACCCCTTTTGTCAACAGATTCATATCCCATACTTAGGGTTATTACGACCCTAGTCGAGCAGGACTAGAGTCTTGATTGTAGCCCTTTATACAGTGTCACTCAAATAACGCCAATTTGTCATAACCTTGATACCGCTACTCTGCTGAATACACAGCATGACGCTCGACCTCAGTCTTTATCTCGTAACAGACTCTACGCCTGCCATACTCGGAAGCCGAGACATCTTTAAAGTTGTCGAGGAAGCATGCAAGGGTGGTACGTTTCTATCAAATTAAGAACTATACGCAAAAAACGAATAATCCACTGACACCCTACTTAGGAGTCACAATCGTCCAATACAGAGACAAAACAAGTGACACAGGAGCCCTCGTGGAAACAGCAACGAGACTTCATGACATTACGAAACGATACAATGTCCCTCTTATTATCAATGACCGCGTGGATGTAGCTATAGCGTCTGGTGCGGAGGGTGTGCATTTGGGCCAGGATGATATGTGTAAGCATTTTATTTATGAAAGTCTAAGGCACGGCGTCACTGATTATGGTTATGATAGCAATAACGGCTGCCAAGAAGATACTGAGCAAAGATGCCATTGTTGGGATCAGCGCATCCACTGTTGAAGAGGCTGTCAAGGCCGTTGAGGAAGGAGCCGATTATCTAGGCATTGGCACACTATTCGCGACTGCGACGTGAGTATTCCGACAAACCTCTTATGAATTGAAAATAGGTCTAAGAAATCTGACAGGAAAACAAACACCAAAAACATAATCGGCACAGAAGGTGTAAAAACCATTCTGGACAGTATCAGCCGCCTCGATCGATCAGTCGGCACAGTCGGAATCGGAGGCATCAATCTGTCCAATGTGCAGCGTGTACTATATCAATCAGCGGCCACAAACAAAGCACTCGGCGGCGTAGCGGTGGTCAGCGCAATCATGGCCGCAGATGACCCCAAATCTGTTGCGGAACAATTCAGGAATGCTATAGCTACACCGCCGGTTTTTGTTACGAGAAGCCCTGATGAGAGCTCTGCTGCTGTTGATGTGAATGCACTCGCTGCTGCTGTTCCGGAAGTAGTGCAGAAGGTGGTCAAATTCCATCCAATTGTGCACAGCATGATTAATTTTGTAGTTGCGAATTTTGTCGCAAATGTCGCTATTTCAGCGTACGTCTTTCTTCCCCTCTCTCAAACAAGTAAATGTCCTTTCTAATCTGTTTATCAGTGGCCTATCACCCATTATGTCCCAATACGGCGACGAAGCCAAAGACCTCGCCGTCCACAAAGGCGGCCTAGTCATCAACATGGGCACATTAACGAGCGCAAGCATCGGTGAATATCTCAAAGCAGTCAAAGCCTACAACAGCAACGGCAACCCCGTCGTCCTTGACCCTGTCGGTGCCGGAGCCACCGCCATTCGTCGAGATGCAGTCAAAACATTGATGGCGGGTGGGTATTTTGATCTTATCAAGGGGAATGAGCGAGAGATTACGCAGATATATGGGAATACCCACAATCTTACTCAGAGGGGTGTTGATAGTGGGCCGAGTGCGTTGAACGATGTGGAAAAGGCTACTTTGGCTAGAGATTTGGCTCGTAGAGAACGTACGTTCGCCGAATTTCTACACTTGGATATTTGATATCACTGACTTTGAATTTGATAGGCAACATTGTCCTTCTTACCGGAAAGATCGACTACCTGAGTGACGGAAATCGCGTTATTGCAGTCAAGAATGGCCATGAACTACTCAGCAAAGCGACCGGAGTAAGATCATCTTTCTATCAAACCCTTTTTAGAAAGAAAATACTGACAAGTACCTAACAAGACCGGCTGCGCTATCGGCACAGTCTGCAGCGCCTACCTAGCAGCTTATCGCGAAAACAAATTCCTCGCAGTGCTTGCAGGATTATTGATGTACGAAATTGCAGCTGAAAACGCAGCAGCAAAGGATACAGTGCATGGACCGGGTACATTCCTACCTGCTTTCCTGGATGAGATTCATTCTATATGGCAAAAGGCTTCTGATGGTGATTTGGCATGGGCCCAGGGACGCGCGAAAATCGAAGAGGTTCAGTTGTAATTCCGGATATAAAGAATTGAATGTACCATTACCACTCACATAATAAGATCAAACAGTATGTAAGCAGTCTAGACGGAGAAAGAGGATGGATCAATATTTACACAACACCTTCAACCCCTCCCTCGTATCGTCTTTAAACTCCTTAATCAACCCATTGATACTCTTAAACCCCGCGCTTTTCGCATCTTTCAACATCTCAAAAATCAAACTCTCACTCGTCGTCACAATAGCGCCTGCATCCCGGAGCCGAGCCAATGCAACGCCTCTTTCTTCCGGGTTTACGCTACTAACGCCGTCAGCGACGATGTAGACTCGATGCCCGGCTTGCAGTAAGTCGAGGGTTGTCTGGGTGACGCAGATGTGTGTTTCGATGCCGACGATGATCGCGTCTAGTTTCTGGTTTGGGTCTGCTTTGTTGTTGGTGGCTGATTGGTATTGAGAGACTAGCTCGTTTGTATACATGCTGAATGCGGTTTTGTCGATGTTGGCAATCACTTTGTTCCCGGGTTGGTTGTCGTTAGGCGCGATGTGAGAAAGGAGTTCGGAGACGGTGTCGCCCAGACGCGCTTTGTTTTGCGTTGTTATGTAGACAGGGACATTGAGAGTGGAGCCTGCCTTGAGGAGCTTTTTGGTTGTTGATACACTGATCCATGGTCAATCGATCGTCTCATTTACAAAAAAAAAGGGTGGTGAAGCATCGGGAAGCAGGACGTACACCTTGGGAAATTCATAGATGTGTTCTCGGAATTTCTCTTGTATATCACATATACTGTAGTGTCGACCAGTTAGTATGCCATATTTCCTCCTAGTCTCAATCTGAACAGTAGAGAAACGTACAATAGCACCGGATTTCCTGATTGATAATAAGACACATGTTCTGTAAGTATTCCATCATCTCGTTCCGATACAATCAAGATAAGAAGTACTTACTGATACGACTCGCCCTTGCAGTCAAACTAGCCATATTTAATTCTTGATGTTTAGGTACGTTCCGTGAGGTTGTGACAGCTGCAGGTTATGAAGAAAGTATCAATCGGCTGTCGGGAGGTTGGACTAACTAATTTGTAAACATCATGCGGGGCAATTCCGAGTTGGGGTAACATGTACGCCGTAGTATGCGGGGAAATTTTGTTGGGGTTAGGGTATTTACGTGCATCCTTGACCTACCTAGTGAACGAGAGACAGAATTGACGAGAAGACTAGTATTGACTAGCTAGGTTATTTTAGAGTAGAATACAATCATGTCAAGAGCAGTATCAGGATTATTCTATACTGGTTGCTTATCGTATTTGAGATCAATCCTCTCATCATCTTCGGCATTTTCAGCCTGAACTGGAAAAAATGAAAGGGTCCATAAAATGAAAGCAATGGAGGACAGGAAAGAATTACGAAGAATTGAGCCAACCGAATGCTGATGCTCCTCCAACAGGGTTACTTGCTCGAGTCTTGCCAGAAGTCGACCATGACCCATCTCCTGATTTGAAACTGGCGCTGCGGCTGGGTGTGGGATGGACAAGGTCTGGTCCAGATGCCTGAGCTGTTGGGTTGTTTTCGCCTCCTTGATATGGCGCAGTAGCAGGCGATGACACAGTCTCGACATTCGAAGCAGCCTGAGCATGATTAGAGGTCGTAGATGGGACCCGTGAGGATATCGATTTTGACGGTCGCAGCACCTTCATTGTTCGTCCACGGTTCGATTTAGCCATACCAATAGCACTGCCATCCGTGCGTCGCCACGATCCCCATGGTCCAGCGGGCTCCGTCTTTGTCGAGACACCAGGATAAGCTTCTTGATCAATCGGCGCACTGCCTTCTCTTGCAGCTTGAATATCGGGCTCGGACTGGCCTCCATCCCTTGTCGTAGGCCGCGACTCACGTCCGTGATCTCCAGGCTCTTCCACCTTGGTAGACGCAATAGAACTGGTATCCTGTGGTCTCGAGACTGGCCGCTCAATCGTACCATGGTCACGTCCATTGACAGTTTCTTGTATTTCAGTGCCGTGTGGTTGTTGAGGTTTGGCGTAAGTCTCGCGCGAGGCGTTGGAGGCGGTGTTGAGATATTTAAACACTGCGTCATTTTCAGGGCGTACAAGAGGAATAGAAACCTTGTTTCTGTCATCGTCGACCATGATAATCTTGTCCTGTGAGAAGAGGATATCTGCATTGTGAGACCGGAGGACGTCGCTTCCAACAATGATCTGAATACTTTTGTCGTCCGGGTTCAGATCATGCACTGCGAACCGAACAGTCACAGCTGGGAGCTGAGGCGTGGGACTACCGGCACGGGAGGATGTTTGATGAATGCTGGCTTCTGGAAGATAAAGTGGAAGCTTGATGTAACGCAAGCCTTCTTCGACAATGATCTGATCCACATACCCAAGCTTCTCGATCAAGCTGCGGCTGAGAGAAGACGTACATGAGCCGGAGCATACGGCTGCATACAGTAGCGAGTCATTCGAAAAGATAGTCGTCAACCAGCAACGTATAATGCAAGGTACAGGTCCCAGCAGGAACAACCCTGGAGGCGGCATGATCGAACTTGCAGGCGACCCGCCACTCGAACCGACTATGCGTGCAGTATCGATTCCCATGCTATTAGTCCGAGCAGAATGATGAGAATGTCCCGAAGAACTCTGTCGACCATCAGAACGATGGGATAGAGAACGTTCGGTCAGAGCATGACTACTCATACCACTTCCCGTCCGGATAGGAAGCTCACTCGTCGAGCGATTGACTTGGCCGTAATACCCGCTGATTGCACTTTCATCAAATCGAACGCTATTGGCCCTGGACGCACCTCGTCGCGGCTCCTCCTCGTTGTCTAGGGTCATGTTCGTGATGATGCTGTGATGATGGCCTTGATCGAACCCTTTGAAAGCGTCGACGGTGGGGGTATAAGATGGCTCTAAAACAAAATTGTTAGAAACGAGCTCAAATGTATACACGACCAAGCAGAACCTTACCTGTGAGTGGGCCAGTCATGGTGCTGGGAAACTGTGAGATTGGACCCCATACACTCTTCAACCGCGCATCATCCTCTCTCCGCCGCTCCAGCCTCGCAATCCGCTCCCCGTGCTCGAGCTGCGTGGAGTACAGGTCCTTAACCTCTTCGAATACACGCCAGATATCTTCACGAGATGCAAACGGGTACTGCGCATCCATTCCCACGGTATCTTAAATCTTGAGTAAGGTGAGAGCACTCTTCGTTCGGTACAATATTGAACTTTGAGGTATTATAGTCGTAATCAACAATCACAAGAGCCGCCTGATGTAAATCCTTTCGTTTGTCCTCCTCAAGTCACCCTCCCTCCAGGACTCAGAGACGGCCCCAAAGGCCGTCTTCCCGGTCTGATTAATCGCTTCCTTCTTAAAAAGTGTTAAGGCCCATTCAAAAATCTCGTTCGAATATTCGTTAATTGATGACACCGATGAGGAGCGTTAATCGAAAAGCTGCTTCTGAACGAGTGTGGATGAACGTTGTTGATGTAGGTTTAGCCGCTGTGGTCTAGACGTCAAGTAGTCCGGGCGAGGGAATGTACGGTGGGGAGGGCAGATCGTAGAGGTTCGTTCGATGTCTCAGTAGACTTGTGAGAGTCGAGTGACAGTTTTTTAGCTTGAGATGGTTTTTCTGAGTGACGTTTAGTCAGGGTGTGACCACACGATAGTAGACGATCAGGAATAAGATGGCTAGTCAAGCGTTGAGGAAGGTGGTGGCGATCAGACTCTTGCTAGCTGTAGCCAGCTTTCGGATGCTTTCACAAGAGACAAACAAGCCAAAAGCGCGGAGCCTTTGCTGATTAGACGACAACAAAGGAACAGTATAAAAAACTGCTAATTTAGCGAAGAATAGGCAGACTGAGCAGTCTATTTATGAGGTATGTTGCAAGTTGCAAGTAATTGATGTTTCAGGGCTCTGTCTGGAGATTTTGCGGAGGGGGACTAGTTAAGTACGTACTTAGTAAAAGTTACTAACTGGAGGCCGCTGCCTCAGGCTGCGGTTTATGTGTCAACGGCCTTACCCTTAGGGTTAATGTTAGACCCGAAATTCTGATTTGGTAAAGAAATACGTCTTGAAAGAATGAAGACACGTGTTTACTCTTTGAAGCAAGTCTAAGGAATGAGAAGGTCGTTGAGTCCAGTATCGCATCGGTCGAGGCCTAATTGATTCTAGGCTAGGGTTGGACAGCCCTAGCATCATCCCAACCTCTCCTCCCTACAAGCTCTTGTTGATATACAACTCTTCCAATTCCTCATACTCCTGCCGCAACTGCACATTAGGATAATACCAATTCAACTTATTCTCCCACCGCTTCAAGATCCCATCGCACTTATCAATCAAATACTCCGTCTCAGACGACCACTTCCAGGCGCGCAAGAACTTCAAATTAGCCCGTTTATCGATCGTCTTACGAATCTCCGGCGGCGCATTGGTGATCTTTTGTATGTTTTCATTATTGAATGAAAGTCCATACAAATTCTCAAAGCCCACTTGGGCAACCTCATAGCGCTGCTGGTCTGTCTCATCGAGGAAATTGAGTGCTTGAATGTCGAGCGCAACATCCGCTCCCTGCAGGATGTAGATGTCTTCCAGGGGAATATGGTCGGTGACTTTGTCCCATATGTTCTCTAGCTCGCTGGCACGAAGGTAGAGAAAATGCGTATCGTGGCCTGCGAGTTGCGCGTCTCGAGCCTTGACGGCTTGGTCGATGGTCTCGAGATTTTTCTCGATATCGTCAAGACGGCGGTTGATGTTGTTTATTTGGACCTTTAGGTTGGTCATTGTCTGCTCAGTTAGGCCGATTTTGTTGCCTAGGATGATCAAGTACTGGGATAGGGTGTCAATGCGATCGGTGAGTTCATCATAGACGCCATAGTGGCTAGAGTCAGAGTCGACTATACTAGCGTTGTCATCCTGGGGTAATGAGTTTTCCGGTTCCATTGCGATGTATCACCTTCTCAAGTGCTAAAGGTTCTAGGAGTGATGGATGTATTCTTGAGAAAGAAGGTCGTTAGGTAGGTTGTTGGTCTTAGACTCTGCAATATGTTTGTCGTTTCGCAAGCTGTGTCATACTGCGGCTATGGCTGGCTTATATCGACTTCAGCTACGCATGTGAAGAGACGGTTTTTACCGTTCCCCTGCCTCGTATGGTATACCATTCTCTCTGAATCCGAACTTGTTGTCCATGATACCTTTTTCCATGGGGAGAATATCATGATGGGACAAGTTGGCTTTCTCAAGGGAAGCTCCATGCAAGTATAGTCTTGCGAAACCCGAATACATTGCGAACCAACGGCCTACCCTGGGGGATACCGGATATATTAATAAAATCTTTGCCCCGACTTTAACTCGATATTGTAGTCTTTCTCCTCCTTTGATATCAAATCCCGGATGTGAATGGACGCTGCGGAAACGTCTAGCAGACTTGGTATGATATCTTACAAAGAACTAACTGCAGAAACTTTCCAAACAAGATGTTCAAAGTCTATGTTAACTGACGTTTCTCGGCATTTTCCTTTATGTGCTAACCATTACAAGCGATGATCGAGCCCTACTCTCTCTCAATTTTGACCGTTCGACATGTTAAATGGGGAGATCTATCCGGCAACATAAACAGTCATGTTACAGGCATTTGTGTAACGGCCGAAGATCATTTGCGGCCAAAAAGTTGCCGATTCCAGAAAATTTCTTGATAGCCCTATCTCACTACATGCTACTAACCATACAGGAATAATACAGTCCAGCGATTGCGATATGTCCATTCGATATCAAGTCCAAGTAAATACATGAGAAGATATAATCAACAATTATTATAACCAATAACCTCATATAACCCAATCGAGTAGTGTATCTATCCATGCGTTACCATGGTAAGGTACCTCATTTAGGAGCAATATCCCAAGGTGGAAAGACTTCGGGCAGATTCTCTGGAGCTTCCTCTGGCCAGGTCGCCCGTATAGTCTTCATGACTTCATCGTACATGAGTTTATAACCATTGCCAGTGAAATGTAGACCTAGATTCGAAGATTAACACACAACGGTCAGAGTCACAATGACTCGAGGACCACGTACCATCAGTCAACATACTCGCCAGCTGATCATTTGCAGGGACATCCTTGCTACCAGTCAGCGGCTGCCCAATCTCCCACCCAGTTGATTTCATAATCGCCATCCAAATATCAGCCACGGGTACACCAAGCGACTGGGCAACGTCACGACACGCATCAGCGTACAGCTTGGTGTTGGCAGCTGTTCGACTGGGGGTGTCAAAGCCCTTTTCTGCATCAAAGAACTGCAATTGGTACTCATTGATCGGGGGAGGGGTCAGAATAATGATTTTGGTGCCGTGTTCCTTGACTGATGGGTGTTCTATGAGGAATTTGAGGTTTTCCTTGTATTGTTCAAGTGGCACTTGTTGTGCATGTGGTGGCAAGACGGCATCATTTGCGCCGAAGAAGATTGTCTGCTTGACATTAGCTTCTCTTGGGAAAGGTTCCAATGCACAGAAGAGTTACCATTAAGCGGACTCGGCCTTCCTGTAATGTAGGAAAGATCTTGGGGAATAGAACTTTGGCATTTGCGGTTGTATAACCGCTACACAGATCAGTCTGTAGTCCAGACAGGGGAAGAGCTTCATATAAGAATTCTTACCTAAATCCTCGATGGACTATATCGAGGCGTCTAGCATAGTCTGTCAACGCAAAATGTTAGAGAACTCTAACTGCTCACCTATGTTCATCTGGCCGAACGCCGGGAGATAACTCACCACTTGTTAGGGCAGCCCCGAAACCAAAGCCCAAGTGCTGATCGTACGAGAATTGGGTGATGGAATCCCCAAAGATGAAGAATTGGTCATATTTTGACCGTCCATTCTGTGATGGGTAAGAAGAAGGCATGGTTGCCGACGGATCTGTTGACATTCCGAATTCTGTAGTTTATCCAAACTAGGGCAGGCCTTCTTTCTATTTATACCTTTGTGTATATAGTCTTGCAGTCCTATTGTCGCGGGGTATCCCCAGCCAGAAGATACGAGTTTCTTGGGTATGGTGTGTGAAACTCGAATGGCAAATGAAAGGGGAAAAGTATCCAGTCAGACAATAGTATTGTGAACACAGATCCTGGTAGTTTACTGATTATTGACTAATGCCTCCTTCAGGAAAAGGAAAAAGAAAAGAGCCGGAAAAGAAAAGAAAATAAGTCGAAGTATCGATAACCCTGGCGCAAAGGGGGTTGCGGAGTGGGAAAGAACCTTTGGAACGGTCTAGGTAGTCTATAGATAGTAACAGATTAGTAAAAAAAGTCTTTCGGTTTTTCTCGTCACTGACCCAAAGATTTAAATATCTGGATCACTAAATAAGTAATCAATCAATGATCCAATATCCAGTATACTGGTCAACCCGATCTCCTGGGTACCTATACAGCATCAACAAAAGAGACGATCGATCACAGGGCACGGTGACAATGGAAGAGCACTGACCTGCATGGAAGTACCTAGTGCTAATTTCCAAGAACGTACGTACTTTTTCTATGTATCAACAGGGCGAGGCCCTCAATTATACGTATTAGTTTTTCCGGAGGCGGCGAGACCTGTAAAAAGTCAAAGTTTTCAGGCTGACTGTATGGTATCCCCGCGGGACATGAGCGGCTGTGGCGGGGAAGTCGATGCTTATTTATTTGGCTATTTAGTGACTATTTAGTATTTAGGCTGCTCTACGTATAGACTCAGAGACCATCCCCACTGCAACCAACCTTGAACCTCGACTTTCTACGCACACATCGCAATGATAATCTACAACACCGAAAACCAACAGACTCTCTTCTTTGGTATGGCTTCTGATTGGAAACTATCCCGGAAAATTTATCCCGCGCATGCAGATAGGCCAAACTCGATGCTTTGCATGACCCGGTGCTGAATGGCGAAGCGGTTGTAATCTGTTCAGAATCCACTAATCACCGGCGAATGCGAATATGCCGAAATGAGATAGATCACCCCAGAAGGTCTGGTATGCACGAGTAGCCGCTGCCTGTAATGCAGTCACTGCGAACAAACGATCAACGTGAAATGGCATTGGGCAGTAATTAGTTAGTTGAAGATGCTTATCATTATTGATGCGGTGGTACTATGTAAGTTAGTTAAATGCACGCATCCCTGCAGCCTCATGGATGGTGGAGGAGGAGACGGAGACACATTGTTCCGATCCGATCATGGTGATCCTGGACACCTCGAAACTAAGGCACCCGTACGCAACTCCGTGTGGCCGCGATGGGCGATCACACGCTTTGTTATTCTGTCTTCCTTGACTGCCTATTCTTTTTATATTTCCTCTATCAGCACGGTGGCCTTAGACTACGGCCACAACACAATCTTCACTCATACGTACTACAGAGGAAATGACTCTGCCAGGTGGGTCTGTCAGATGATACTGACTGACCAATCCCAATGCTCTTTCTCGTGATCTGAGCTCTTAGCTTCCTAGCCTAACCATCTAGCTGACACCTCTAATTGCCGGTTGACGGTCTTTGCTGCTAGGGAGCTAACCATGTGTCTTGGATATGGACTGCACTCATTCGCTTTATCCTTATTGATCTATTTATTGTTTCGTCAGCCAGGCATTCTTCAACGGACCGCTTGAGACAGCCTTATTTATTTGGTGGTTGTGTTTTGTTTATCTCGGCATCGAAACGGACTGACGTAACGGATCAACCCCTCGATAGACTCGTGAAAGGAACAACAATAATACTTGGTCTTGGCCCGATCGAATGCTCGTCAAAGATAGCATGCTATTTTAGATCCCAAAACTTTATAGGGACGGGACATAATACCCGCCATATCACAACATGCCTCGCTCAGCCTACGACCCCCCGTCAGGCTCCCACGACGACGAAGATTCCGACGACTACGAGCGCTACCACGGCCCAGTGACGGCTCCTGTCTCTCCCACCTATCGACGCCGGTTGCCAGCTCATGAGAACGACAGATTGCTCGGGACTGAACGACGAACGACGTATGGTGCTGCAACGAGAGCAGATACATTCTTCAGACACAACACCACCGGCGGCACGCTTCGTCGGTCCCGCCATCACAGCCGTAGGCCATCTGCCCGGTTTGTACCAGGCCAGCGGACTCAGGCTCAGTTAGATGATACCCCCAAGGACTGGAACGACGATGTCATGCAAGGCTCGTCGTTTCTAGACGAACGGCTGTGGTATGATCAGTTTACCTCTATTGATTGGGTTCATGATAGTATCAAGGATGGCATTCGTTTGCGGGAGTTGCGAAGTCGAAAGGATTTTCGGGGTCGAATGCTGGCCCTGTTTGATGGCGCCCAAGGCTGGATTCTCGTAGCCGTCATCGGCTGTATTACTGCAGCCATTGCCTATTTTGTGGATATTGCCGACAAGCATGTGTTTGAGTTGAAGGATGGTATTTGCACAACGTCCTGGCTGTCGACCCACAGAGCATGCTGCGGCGGCGAGAGTTCCTGTGACGCCTGGAATTCATGGTCACAACTAGTTGGATTTTCTCGATTCGACAATGAGTCGGTCGACTTTATTTTCTATGTCTTCTGGGCAATACTGATGGCCATGGGTGCATGCGGGCTCACCATGTTTACCAAGACGGTCGTACCTTCGACCATTGCTTTGTCTACGTTGGATGAGAATCTTGGTGCTGAGAGTAGCAACGCCCCTCAAAGCCCCAGTGGACACTTCGCTAGTCTTCGCAGCAACCCGTCCACTGTCTACTACTCTGCTGCTGGCAGTGGTGTGGCAGAAGTCAAAGTTATTCTTAGCGGCTTCGTTTTGCACGGATATCTAGGATTAAAGACTCTTATATTCAAGACTCTTGCTTTAGTCTTGGCCATATCGTCAGGTATGAGTTTGGGGAAGGAAGGTCCTTATGTGCACATCGCGACATGTGTGGGCAACATTTGCAGTCGCCTGTTTAAGAAATATCGAACCAACGATGCTAAACGCCGAGAAGTTCTTGGAGCTTCAGCGGCTAGCGGCGTGGCAGTCGCTTTTGGGGCGCCTATTGGAGGCGTTCTTTTTGGATTAGAAGAAGTCAGGTATGTATCCCTATCCTTACACGCCTTTTGGGTACTAATTGCTTGCAGCTATTATTTTCCTCCAAAGACTCTTTTCAGGACCTTCTTTTGCTGTATCGTAAGTCATGTCCTACCTTGAAAGGGAGAAGCCAAATTAAGAAACTAACCGATATGCAGGCTTCCGCTTTATCTCTCAAGTTTTTCAACCCCTACGGTACAGGCAAGATTGTGCCATTCCAGGTACGATACGTCTCTGACTGGGAGATCTTTGAGATGGGGCTCTTCATTCTCCTAGGTATTCTAGGTGGAACACTAGGCGCACTGTTTATCAAAGCCACAAACATCTGGGCTAGATCATTTCGCCGAATTTCATTGATCAAAGGGGCACCCATGCTGGAGGTTGTCCTAGTGGCCTTTGTCACTGGCATCGTGAGCTTCTGGAACCGCTATACCAAGCTTGCAGTAACTGAGCTCCTTGAAGAGCTTACTGCACCATGCGATCCTACTGGCGTGACGAAATCTGGTCTCTGCCCAAATGAGAAGGACGATATTCTGCCGGTGGTGAAATATTTGCTCGTGGCTTTTGTCGTCAAGAGTCTGTTGACCACTATCACCTTCGGAATAAAGGTCCCTGCCGGTATATATGTTCCGTCCATGGTTGTAGGTGGTTTGATGGGACGTATTGTCGGACACCTTACGCAGTATTTTGTGGCCACATACCCGGACTTTTTCCTTTTTGCAAGTTGTCCTGCCGTTCCTGGCGTTGAGTCATGTGTTACCCCTGGTGTCTATGCTATGGTAGCTGCCGGAGCAACTATGTGCGGTGTTACTCGACTATCAGTGACGTTGGCTGTTATCTGTTTCGAGCTAACTGGGAGCTTGAATCATGTGCTGCCGTTTTGCATTGCAATTCTATGTGCCAAGTGGACGGCTGATGCTATTGAACCACGGAGTATCTATGTAAGTGAGTCCAACCGAATTTTCGAGGAAAATACTAATGTGATACAGGACTTGCTTACCGACATGAACAACTACCCATTCCTTGACAACAAGGGCAGTCATCCAGCCACCGATCAAACTCTTGGGGACCTCAGTCGATCCACAGGACGACACCGAACCATTAATATTAGCAATTCCCCGCTTGTCAGGGCCAAGGACCTCCGTGGAAAACTCGATTATCTGCTTATGGCCGGTGAACTCGACAGTGGCCTGCCAATTGTGCGAGATACAGTTCTAGTGGGCATGATTGCAGTCACCGATCTCGAATTTGCGTTGGACGGACTTGATGATGAATATGCAGAATTCTGCATTATGTCTCCTGACCATCGGAACTGGCCTGAGCCTAATTATGAAGACGGTGACACAAATGGTGCGGTGCATGATTTCACCATCTACATTGATCCAGTATGTCCCTTTCCTCGGTCCTTCGGTCTAACTCGTATAAAGCTGACAATATATACAGTCCCCCGTTGCTCTCGACGTACATTCCCCATTGGATCTAGTCTACCAATGTTTCGTCAAACTTGGCCTGCGATACGTATGCGTTTTGCAGGATGGTAAGTTCCAGGGACTGGTCCACAAGAAGCAGTTTGTGAAACACATGAGAGAGCTTGAGAAATCTTGACCTTTCTACATTTCATGGCCAAAAACGGTTTTTGTTTACGCATACAAGCGCATGGCGTTTTTGTCTTTGTTCTTAGTTTTGATGTCTTAAACTGTATATATATGTTTGCATTTGTCCATACATACATTGCATAGCATTTCCGAATCAATTCATATCGTTCCGAGCAGGCCATTAAAGCTTAACCTTTTCGTAACCCTCGATCTTAATCGCAACCTCCCCCTCCTCAATCCAGTCCTCCCCAACGCTCTCCCCAACCCAACCAGTCACCTCCTCAGCCCCAGCCCGTCGCCATCCCTTTGTATTTGTGTCGGACAAATCCTCATCCGTAAGCGGAAAGAATGTATCGCACTCGTACTCCTCTTCATCCCGTCTCTTGACTCTCGTCATAAGAATCCTCTTCACAATCTTCGACGATGTCAATGTCGATGACAGCTCCAAGGAAGATTTATATATCTCCCCACCACCAATAACATAGACATGTCCCAAATCCTGCCTTTTCTCAAAAAGTTGACTCAGGGCATCCTCAAGGCTGTGAGCGACGAGGGCATCTCTTTTATCCTCCTTGCCATCGTTTTGGGCCTTTTCCCGCTGCCCCGCGAGATCCCGCTCGACCTCCGCCGCCACAGACCCGGATTCATCCCTCGATATAATGACGTTTAGTCGATCTTTGAGTGGTCGCAGACTCTTGGGGAGGGAGTAATATGTCTTTCGGCCCATGATTATTGCATTCAGCTTCTCTGCTTCTGGAGCTGTTTGTTGCAGGGGAGGTCGTGAGGTAACGCGCGCGAAAAAGTTCATGTCGGATTTTATGCGGGGCCATGGTAGAGTTCCATTCAGGCCTATGCCGAGCAGAGGTTTTGTGGTGGTTGCGGGTGCTTTAGAGATGGGTGTTGTGGCGACGATGAGGGTGAGAGTAATTGTTTTGTTGGCTGCTCTCATTTGGTCTGAGTTGGCGTCTGAGATTGAGGGGGGTGGGAGAGACATTTATTCTTTCTTTTGGCTTTTGCGATGGCTCTGAAGAGGCCTTTTCTGATATGATTTGGTTTCCTGCTCTTCTGTTGTTGAGTGTATTGTCAATCAAGTATCAACTTGACTGTAAGAAGTTTGGAAATTTTAAAGTTGATAAGAACGCGTCTGTACGCGGTGCGGGGAAGAAATTCATGGGCACTGATAAAGCCCTATCATTTAGCCCTATATTCCTGATTCATCGATTCAGATACCTTGCAACTACAGGGACGCATGATATAGATTATCGCGGCAGGGTTATTATGATTTTCTCTTTCTCGTTCATTTATTTGGTTGTGGGTTGTACATATCTTCGTCACGGCTATTGTTGGGGGGAGGGGAACACACTGGTTCGTGACAAGTCTAGCAATGGTACAAGTCTTTGGATATATATATATTAACCGGGTACCTGGCCAAAAATTATATGCAGGTATTTGCTACCATATCATTATTTTTTATACCAATATATCATTTATCATCACAGGCGACATTGAAAACATAAACGCTCCATATCCCATGCATATCAACGCCATATCGAAAGTAAAAACAAATAACCTAGAAGATGCGCCTATAGAGCCCCTCAAACTGGAATAAGAACCCAGAAACCGAGTAGAGTATCACTTCACTTCCCACTATGTAGTCTTATTATCCCCTACAAGCCCTCTCTGAACCGCCTCCTTGACAGCAGCCACATCTTCTTCCAGCTTCTGGTTCCGCCGAGTGTCATGCTCATCCTCACCGACAGTGTTGAGTTTCTCGAAGAGCCATGCTTCTTTCATGAAACGCGTGAGGGAGAGGAGGTCTTCTGCGGCGCGGACCTATTCCACAGATAAGAACAGTTAGTGCCAGAATCGGGAGGAAATTGAAATGGGCTGACTGACGAGAGCTGTCGTTTCGACATTGAGATTGTAGACGCCAACTGCTGTGTAGGCATTATCTGGGTTTTCGACCTGTTCCCGCTATCTTTAGCCCATGGTTGTCACTTATTAGTGGATTTACAAGAATCATACCCTTGAAGGCGCAAGTATATTCTCAAATCGTTGTAGTAACTGCGTGATATCGGTGTTTATGCGGCCTGTATTCGAGCAATTCCCCGCACAGTCGCGCGGGGAAATCGGTGGTTAAGATTATTGCCTGTATGTCGGTCGTAAGATAGAAAAAAAGACTCACTGTGCAGAGCTTTGCCGGTAGCTTGGGAGTCCATTGTGTTTTATTCTGGAGTATGAGTGAGTATTGTTGGAGAAGGAGGTTGATTGTTTGATGCTATCTCAGTTGCTCTCCGCCCAACTTTTCTGCCACTTTCAACACCATGCATGTAAGTCTTATTCCAGCGAGCGGGTTGTATGAAGCAAAACACCTATCACTCGGTACTCCGTACATGATTTAGCGCCCTGAAGCCATCTCGTGCCAATCCCTGAAATTTGACTTCTTGTTGAACTCAGGGACCCTACGCAAGAGCCATCATGGAAACATATTATTATTCGGCCAACTGGCATTCAGTTCAGCTTGATAGGTTCATTTATTTGGATTGTGATCACGGCAAGATGGCCGAGCGGTCTAAGGCGCTAGCTTAAGGTGGCCAATCAGATATCATCAGATCATCTGATTGATCTACGCTAGTCCGAAAGGGCGTGGGTTCGAATCCCACTCTTGTCATCCTCTTTTTTTTGCTCTTTTTCTTTTGCTGTTTGCATTTACATCCTTCTTCCTCCTCTTTTTTTCCTCTGGTAGATCTTATATAACATAGTGGTACAAGGCGAAGAATAGTGTATATCAATATGAGATGATCAGAAGACATGGACAAACTTCATTCAAAAGTCGATGATAAAGAACTATCAAGGAACCCATCAATTCTAAAACGCCAATACCAATCCCATGAGGCACCACATAATCATCGTACATATTTCGACTATCCACAATTAGAGACCATGAATATAATAAGTTCGCTGATAGGAGACAACTCACCATAAATCGTTTATGAAAGTCAGATCGCAGGAGATCCTAAAGAATATGAGTACACGACGTTGTATAACTGAGGGGCAAGACTTACATTGACAAACTCCGGCCCTCTCTTGACTTCACTACCACGTGCTTGATTCTTAAAGACAACGTCATCATCCCAGCGACGCTTGATGTTGAAATCCTGTGGATTCAATAAGGGATTGCCGCGCGCAATTTCATATTCTCGCTGCTCTTGTTCTTTGGCTTCTCTTTCGCGTTCCTATACCACTGTGTCAGGAATAATCGGGAAACTGTGACTGTTGATATGACTAACCTCCTTCTCTTTTTGTTCTTGTCGCTCTCGTTTGATCTTTTCGAGTTCACGCATGAGTTCTGCGGCCTCATCTTCTTCGTCGTCACTGAATCTATGTCAGATTGAACACAGAATCCAAGCTTACATGGAGGTTATGGAGGTACCTCTCTTCTTCACTGCTATCCGAATCCGACCCTATCGAGTCGGCGTCTATATCCCTCGTTTCTTCAAGTATCCTTCGCCTTTTGGCCTCTATATCTTCTGCATCGAGATTGGCTTCTGTATCCTCCTCAAGATCACGTTTGAGCTTCGGAACTGGCTCAGCAGGCACCTCATCCGTGACGCCCTTGAGCTTTGCGAAATGCGCAGCTTCGGCCGCTAATAATTCTGCTCGTAGATCGCGTGGTCC
The DNA here is from genome assembly GCF_009556855.1 of Talaromyces marneffei. Lineage (NCBI taxonomy): Eukaryota > Fungi > Ascomycota > Eurotiomycetes > Eurotiales > Trichocomaceae > Talaromyces > Talaromyces marneffei. The sequence goes on along the minus strand of NC_072351.1, from coordinate 2,038,598 downwards.
ATCGGCTGCGCCGCCTTGTCCTGGTTGACTATTCCGGCATATGTTAGCTGTAGCCTTGTATATTCGTAGCATTGTCTGCGTACCGAGTTTTGAGATGCATGTAAGCTGGCAAGAGTCGTTGATGGTAGGCTGGACCACGAAGGGCCTCTTTGCCTTGAGCAGGGTCGAATGTGGGACGATGGGCTGTAAAATTAGCAAAAGTAGATATAGAATGATTTATCTGGATATTTTACCTGTAGTCATTTTGGCCGATTGTGATTCAATCCCACTTCAGGGTTGTTTATTGTAAGTTGTTGCAGGTCAAGTGAAGATGCGATAGATATGTGGAAGTATTGACAGTGCTGTTCACCGCCCTGGATTGATTGGCCAAAAACATCCCAGTCCGCAGATCTAATTTGATCTGCCGCCAAAAAGTTCTTGGGAGCTTGATCGTTTACTCTTGTTCGTTTTCAATGATCCTGCTAATACACCGTCACTGACCGGCCGAAAATTTGATTCTATATTGACAGCATCTCATAACAAAATCATGTCCAAAGAAACACCGCTGTCGTTAGCAGAGCGGGAATTCATCCTCGAAGCTTTGCTTGAGAATATCCGCGTCGATGGGCGCGATGCCGATGCTTTTCGACCTCTCTCAGTAACATTCGGTGAGGAATATGGACATGTCAAGGTTCAGCTCGGACAGACAAGGTGTGTTACAAATTTGTGCTCCGTATACGATCGTAAACTCATTGAATTGTTTCTAGTCTGGTTGTGCGCATATCCGCCGAAGTATCCAAACCCCGCGACGACCGCCAAAGCGATGGTACATTTTTGATTGCTATGGAGCTTACAGCTATGGGATCTCCTGCTTGGGAAAATCTTCGGTATGCTAGGATCTCTCTCGTGCATCACACATATTTCTAATACTCTCCCAGACAAAGCGAGTTCGAAACTTATGTATCGCGAGTACTTGACCGTGTCATTCGTCATTCTAATGCCCTCGATACGGAATCTTTATGCATTTTAAAAGGCAAAAGCTGCTGGAATATACGAGCCGATGTCCATGTGACTAACTTTGATGGCAACCTAATCGACTCGGCCTGCATTGGCATTATGGCTGGTCTGCAACATTTTCGACGTCCCGATATCGAGGTCAAAGATGGCCAGGTTACAGTATTCGGCATTAACGAACGAGTTCCGGTACCATTGAACATCACCCACAAACCTTTAGCAATCACATTCCAGTCGTTTCATGAAGGAAAGGTTCTTATTTTAGATGCTACGCGCAAAGAGGAACAAGCATCTAAAGGCGATTTGATCATTGCTCTGAACAATACCGGCGAAACATGTGCCGTGTATAAATCTGCGGGCAGTCCAGTGAGCGCGTTGGAAGTCATCAACAAGACCAATCTCGCGCAACAAAAAGTGCTAGAACTCAACGGTATGATAAGCAAGGCGCTTGAAGCCGACCTGGCCCGGCGCGCAAAAGTGAACCGCGCATCAGAAGCCAATGCGGAGAACGATCGTGAAGGATAAGATGAAGCACATCAAACAATTATACAAAATATCATAATAGTTGTGTAAACCCCCGTGTCAGCAACATGACGAGCAAGCTGCCGCAGATCAGCCGCTGGGTTCCGGATGGATAACGCCTCCAAGATTGCTTGTGGAGGCGATGCCCCTGGTTTGAAGGAGTTTCATAGCTGCCTGGGCGGCGATCTTGACCTAGCCCACCTACGAAACTCGTGGCAGCATACATACTACTCTGTACATCCTTTGCCGCAATGGCGATGTAATCCGATCAGTGTATTATTAGAATGCACAGCTTTTTCGCGACGAATAATTCGTTAGTTAGTAACAAAGTTACGAAATACGAAGACTTCAACAGTTCAAAGCGACATTTTGAGTGGAGCAACATAGAAAGCATGAAACTCCGCCAAAATGAACACCACGTACGACAGTACGTACCTTGTATGACTTTGCGTGGCATGACGATCCTCATACGCCGAACCTGCCCCTGAACATCAGCATGAAAAGGAATGTTTTGTAATATTACACTCTCAATACGGTCAAGAGTTTCTAGAAGTGGCTTAGACATTGGATGTCCCCGGGGCGGCTGCTGATTGGCCCCTCCGAGGGCTCTCCGGACCACAGCTTTATTTGTACGGAGACGTAACTTTAGCTGATCTGCTGAGACACTTCTTGTGAACGACAACGCTATTTTCGCATTTAGATTCAAATCTTTACGAGACTTGCTCACTTCCATTTTCTGCTTCTCTGGTTATTGGTATCACAGTCGAAAGTCGATAACTAGATTGTTCGCCATCGTTTCAACGTCCCTTTTGCGACTCATACTTAACTGAAACAACCACTTTCGATCTCGATCTCAATCTCGGCGCCAATGCTTCAGGGGCATTTTTTCTGATTCCACACTTCCCCCCTCCGCCTGCGATAACCCAAAGGCTGTCAGCTCGCCCATCGTACGATGGCCAGCGGTCGGCCTCCTGGAAGTCATCCATCCGCTGGCCGGAATGGCGGCGACTTATTACAGCTAGATGAGAGCAGCAACGCGTCCGTTTACAATACCGGCCAGCATCCGCCGGTAGACGATGACCGACTTTTAGAGCAATATGATATCGATGATTCTGACCAGCCGCGACCGTCAGTTTCTTACGATGACTTTGTTGGAGGCAGACATCCAGCAGGTGCTGGAGCGCATCCAAACGCAGGATTGCATGTTGAACGTCCGGCTGGAAGCGACCCATATCTCGGCGCACCCGCACATCGCACATATTCTCAGACATCCGGTCTGAGTAATTTCCAGAGATACTCGGATATTGACGATTACGAAGATGAGCACATGCACGACTACTACAATGATGTGGATGAGAATATATCAAGTGGTCGGGTACGGCAACAACATGAACGGAATAGCATTTTGAGCTTGGGTGGTGGGTTGATGGGTAAAGCGAAGAACATGCTCGGCATGGGTAATGAGTATTCAGAGATGGATCTCCCTCTGACGGAAGCTGGAGCACGGGGCTCAAGAATTCAAGACGACAACAGCGTCAAAAAGGCAAAGAGACGAAGTTCGGGCTTTCGATTTGGCAGAAGAAAAGTTGATCCCTCGACTCTCGGACCAAGGACCATCATGCTCAACAACGCGCCAGCTAATTCCTCGCAAAAATACGTCGACAATCATATCTCGACAGCCAAATACAACATCATCACCTTTATACCCAAGTTTCTTTACGAGCAATTCTCCAAATACGCCAACTTGTTTTTCTTGTTTACCGCTTGTCTGCAACAGATCCCGAATGTTACGCCCACGAATCGATATACCACGATCGTGCCGTTATGTCTTGTGCTGTTGGTATCGGCTATTAAAGAATTGGTTGAAGATTATAAGCGAAGAGCTTCCGACACCCTGTTGAACACATCCAAAGCTCTAGTCCTCAAGGGCTCTCAGTTTCAAGAAACCAAATGGCTGGATGTCGCTGTAGGTGATATCGTTCGCGTGGAATCTGAACAGCCGTTCCCCGCAGATCTCGTACTCCTGGCAAGTTCCGAGCCCGAGGGTCTTTGTTATATTGAAACCGCCAATCTCGATGGTGAGACCAACCTCAAAGTCAAACAAGCCATTCCAGAAACGGCACATCTTGTGAACCCCAGCGATCTCAGCAGACTGAGTGGACGTCTACGATCTGAACAACCCAACAGTAGCCTCTACACTTATGAGGCTACAATGACAATGCATGCCGGTGGAGGCGAAAAGGAGCTCCCATTGACACCAGAACAACTACTTCTTCGTGGTGCTACCCTCCGTAACACACCCTGGATTCATGGAATTGTCGTGTTTACCGGTCACGAGACAAAGCTGCTGCGGAATGCAACTGCCACCCCTATCAAGAGAACCGCTGTCGAGCATACTGTCAATTTGCAGATTTTGATCCTTGTCGCAATTCTCATCACTTTGAGTGTCATTACATCCGTCGGTGATTTGATTACTCGCAAAACATTGGGCGATAAGCTGTCATATCTATACTACGGTAACTATAATGTCGTCAAGCAGTTCTTCCTGGACATTGCAACAAACTGGGTCCTCTTTTCGAATTTAGTTCCGATTTCGCTTTTCGTCACCATTGAAATCGTCAAGTACTTCCAGGCTCTTCTTATTAATTCGGACTTGGATATTTACTACGACAAAACCGATACTCCAGCAACATGTCGAACGTCATCGTTGGTTGAAGAGCTTGGCCAGATTGAATATATTTTCTCGGACAAAACAGGAACTTTGACCTGCAACATGATGGAATTCAAGCAGTGCTCGATCGGTGGAATCCAGTACGGTGGCGATGTCCCAGAAGACAGGAAAGCGGCCCCAGGTAACGAAATTGGGATTCACGATTTCAAACAGCTGCATGAGAATCTCAAGTCGCACCCAACGGCAGAGATTATTCATCAATTCCTGGCCTTGCTAGCAATCTGCCACACTGTAATCCCGGAAAAGAGAGACGACAGACCTGGTGAAATCAAGTACCAGGCTGCCTCTCCCGATGAGGGTGCATTGGTCGAAGGTGCTGTTATGCTTGGATATCGGTTCACGAATCGTAAGCCACGGACCGTACAGATCACTATAGATGGTCAAGAGTACGAGTACGAACTGTTGGCGGTGTGCGAATTCAACTCAACGAGGAAGAGAATGTCTACCATTTATCGATGCCCAGACGGCAAAGTGAGAGTGTTCTGCAAGGGTGCCGATACCGTCATCTTGGAACGTCTTCACCCAGATAATCCCATTGTTGACGCAACACTGCAGCATCTGGAAGAGTACGCCACTGAGGGTCTACGAACACTGTGTCTGGCAATGCGCGAGGTTCCAGAAGACGAGATTCAGCAATGGCTTCAGATTTACGAGAAGGCTGCAACCACTATCAGTGGTAATCGCCAGGACGAGCTGGACAAGGCATCAGAACTCATTGAAAAGGACTTTTACCTTCTTGGCGCCACGGCTATTGAGGACAGACTTCAAGACGGCGTTCCCGACACGATCCACACTCTCCAGCAAGCTGGTATCAAAGTCTGGGTCTTGACGGGTGATAGACAGGAAACCGCAATCAACATCGGCATGTCCTGCAAATTGATCTCGGAAGATATGTCCCTTTTGATTGTTAACGAGGAAAACTCTGCTGCAACGAATGAGAATTTGACGAAGAAACTGTCCGCAGCTCAGAGTCAAATCAGTTCTGGGGGCGAAATGGAGCCTCTTGCGTTGATTATTGATGGTAAATCGTTGACCTTTGCTCTTGAAAAGGATATGGAAAAACTCTTTTTGGATTTGGCTGTTCTTTGTAAGGCAGTTATTTGCTGGTAAGTACCTTCACATTACAAATTACAACTTACGTGACACGACTAATAATTGTTTCAGTCGAGTCTCGCCTCTTCAGAAAGCTCTCGTCGTCAAGCTTGTCAAGCGTCATAAGAAGGCGCTTCTTTTAGCCATTGGTGACGGCGCTAACGATGTTTCCATGATTCAAGCCGCTCATGTGGGTGTTGGTATTAGTGGTCTTGAAGGTCTTCAGGCTGCTCGTGCCGCCGATATCTCGATTGCCCAATTTCGATTCTTGCGTAAACTTCTTCTTGTTCATGGTTCATGGTCATATCACCGTATTAGTCAAGTCATCTTGTTCTCTTTCTACAAGAACATTGCCTTGAACATGACTCAATTCTGGGTGAGTTTTTTATCCGTCAGCTCATTCAAAGAGACTACTAACACTGTGACAGTATTCCTTCCAAAACGCCTTTTCTGGCGAGGTTATCTATGAATCGTGGACGTTGACCTTCTTCAACGTCATCTTTACCGTTCTCCCGCCATTCGCGCTTGGTATCGTGGATCAATTTGTGTCTGCCAGACTATTGGACCGATATCCCCAACTCTATCAGCTGGGCCAGAAAGGTGTATTCTTTAGAATTCGAAACTTCTGGTCTTGGATTGCCAATGGCTTTTACCACTCATTGATTACGTACATCGTCGGCGAGTGTATCTTCTACGGCGACCTCAAAGAGAAGAATGGTATGGTCACCGGTCACTGGGTCTGGGGCACAGCCATGTACACAGCCGTGCTTGTGACGGTGCTCGGAAAAGCATCTCTAATCACCAACACATGGACCAAATACCATTTGATTGCGATCCCAGGATCTTTGCTACTGTGGCTTGTATTCCTGCCTGCCTACGGTTTCGCAGCACCGGCCATTGGCTTCTCCACAGAATACCACGGCATCATTCCTGTTGTCTTCTCGATCCCACAATTCTACCTCATGGCCGTTTTATTGCCTGTCATGTGCCTCAGCCGCGACTTCGTATGGAAATATGTCAAACGAATGTACAGGCCACAAACATACCACCACGTGCAAGAAATACAAAAATACAACGTGCAAGACTACCGACCTCGCATGGAACAATTCCAAAAGGCCATCCGCAAAGTCCGCCAGGTACAACGCATGCGCAAACAGCGTGGTTATGCGTTTAGTCAGGCCGATGAAGGTGGCCAGCAAATGAGGATTGTCAATGCCTATGATACGACCAAGAGTCGTGGTCGGTATGGTGAGATGGGCAGTTCACGGCCATTGCAATGAAGCGAAAACGACTATTTCTTATAGAGTTATACACATATATCCCCCCTCACCTCTGTCTACTAATTGTCCATGTGTGTTCTTGTTACGATTCAATGGCGCCTGGGGTTAGCGAAATCCTCTGAAAATTCGTATGCTCCTTCTGTGTGTTTGGACTTTATTTTTGTCTTGAGCATGATTTATTTACCATTACTTTATGATTTGTAAAATTGTATTATCTGCACAATATACATACTGTTTCTTATCGATATTTTCTCGTAACTTAACTATGCTGAGTCCTACGGAGTGTGGAATATGGAAGGATGGACGGACGGATGACGCAATGACGCGGGCGCCAACCAAAGTAAGCTTAAATCTTCCCGGGACTCGAGTGGGATTCATCTTCATACACCTACGGAGCACTCCGTTCTCCTGTACTCCGTCCTGGCGACTCTATAACACGACCCACATTTTAAACCACTTGTTTCTGGGTGCACTAGATTCATCTTTCTTGTGATGATTGGCATTGTTGGAGCACAATGCTCGAGTCCTCACGCGACACCATGCAACAGGCCGAACGCACATATTGTTACTCCCGCAGGCTGGCCTATTGTTACCTCGACCAAATGACATGAATATACTCCGATCTATCTATCTATATATATAATACCATACTATTCCTAATATGTCAATAACCGCATCCATTCCCCGAGCACCAACCTCATCACCTCCCGCAAATGACAACGGAGCATTCCCACAGCCCCTCTTCGCGGACTACCCACCCATGTTCGTCCTCCCGACTCGCTTGGCCTTGGAAGAACTGGATACCCTAGAAGATGAACTAGGCAGATCCAAGGCGACCTTGACATATGATGTCTCCGAAGCAAGGATATTTCTGGGCACGATCACTCAACGAAAACGGGCGGCGTTAGAGCTGAGGGCAAGAGGGGTTTGGACGGAGGAGGTTGTTGGGTCTTGGCCTGCGGTGGGTGATTCTAAGAGAGGGACAAAGTCAGCATCGGAGTCGGAGTCGTCGCCGTCGGCGAAGAGGAGACGATTGGTGTCCCCAAAAGGGAAGGGATGGCACCAACAGGATCCTCTTGAGCTGAGTAGTACGGAATCTGAAAGCGTTGGCGTAGACAGTAGGGCCCCGTCGCCGGTACAGGGGAAACCTGGGGGGGCCAACAGACTAGTATCTCAGTCGTCTATTAGTACGATCAAAACGACGACACAACAAGAGCAGGACTCTATTGTGCCGGAAAGTCACGTCAAGGTCGTTAAGCTCGAATGGATCACCCAGTCTATCAAAGCAAGGAGAGCGCTGGATATCGAGCCATTTGTCGTCTATCATGGAAAAGTAACTGTGCGCCCACAAGAGTTGACTTCGGTGAAGAAGTATCTACGTACCTCAGGAGTCAAGGACAGCGAAGGCATCTTAGCCCGAGCTATAGGCGATGCTACATCCGGACCTGCTCCAACTTCTCAATCCTTATACACCTCAAGATTCACCTCATCGTCAAGACATGGAGGGAAGGACAGCTCACAACACTACCACCCACCAACATTGTCCAGACAATCAACATCCGAACACGATGCCACAATTTTGATTCCGCCAGCACCAGACTGGGTGCAAAACCGTGTACTGTACGCCTGCATGCGTTCGGCACCACTCCACCCACCAAACGAAGCATTCATCAACCAGCTCATCAAAATCCGCAAAGTGCGAGAATTGACCCTCGACGAAATTGGGGTACGGGCGTATAGCACCTCGATCGCAGCACTGGCGGCATATCCTTATGAATTAAGGACACCGGTCGAAGTCCTCACCCTACCGGGATGCGACACAAAGATAGCTAATTTATTCGTTGAGTTCCGGAAAAGTGCCGATGGGAAATTGGAGGCTGCCAATGTGCTCGATTCCGACCCGGTGATTAACACCATCCACCAATTCTATAATATTTGGGGTGTGGGCGCAAAGACTGCTAGGGATTTTTATTATCAGCGTCAATGGCGCGATTTGGATGATGTGATTGAGCATGGATGGAATAGCCTGTCTCGTGTACAGCAGATTGGTCTGAAATATTACGATGAGTTTCTAGCTGGTATCCCACGAGCAGAAGTAGCCGAAATTGCAAAGACGATTCATCGACATGCGAATATGGTCCGACCGGGGTGTGAATATGACGGTCAGGGGATTGAGTGTATCATTGTAGGTGGGTATCGTCGTGGAAAAGAAACATCAGGGGATATAGATTTGATATTGAGCCATCGTGATGAGCGCGTTACCAAGGATCTTGTCATCGATGTAGTCGGTAGTCTTGAGAGTGAAGGCTGGATCACACATACGTTAGCTTTGCACATGACGACGTCAAATAGAGAGCAACAAACGCTGCCGTTTCGCGGTGATCCAGGTTCGCATCATTTCGATAGTTTGGATAAAGCGCTTGTTGTTTGGCAGGATCCGAATTTTGAGGCTGCTCCCACCAGCACCAACAACGCTGAAGCTGACGCTGAAGCCGAGCCCGTGAAGAATCCCAACCCCCATCGACGAGTCGATATCATCATCTCTCCCTGGCGCACAGTTGGTTGCGCTGTACTGGGCTGGTCAGGCGATACCACATTTGAGCGAGATTTGAGGCGATATGCCAAAAAGGCGCATGGATGGAAATTCGATTCTAGTGGTGTGCGAGAAAGGACTTCAGGAGGACATGTTATTGATCTGGAAAAGGGGGGAAGGACGTGGGAGGAGAGGGAGAGGTTGGTTATGGAGGGGTTGGGGGTTGGGTGGAGGCCTGCTAGCGAGAGGTGTACTCGATGAATTCTGTATATATATGAGGGAAAGAAAAGGTATTGTACATATATCAGGCTATATACTAAGAATGGTTCGCCTTTATATCTGGTTGAATCACGACCACAGGTGCAGATGTTCCTTGATCAGGCTCAACTCTAAATCCGCTCCCAGTGCCATCTCCTTCTTGCCTCTGAACATCTTCTTCTTGGCTGTCCAGTGCACGACTGCCATCAACATCAACACCAACCCACCTCCTCCACGGCTTATAGCAAGCCACACTCGATAATCCCACAACTACAAAACAGCCACAGATACCACCACCAATTGCATCATAGTAATCACTCGCAGTCTGCACTCCGTCCCAGAACCGGCCCGTGGCCTCCGTGACATTCAGCACAAGATTGAGTACTTGGATCGTACCAATTACCAGGGCTACTATGATGGTTAGAGCTGTGAGGACGATGGAGTAGTAGAGGAATGCTATGGGGTCGCGGTTATTGGATTCAGTGCCGGCAATGATTGTTGTTCTGGGTTGGTCTGCGTTGTCATCTTCGGGGGTTGCAAGTCGGGTTGTCTCTGTATTGGCTTCTGGGTCTCTTTCTTCTCTTACTTTTGTGGGCGGGAGGAAGTTTTTGGCTGGTTGGAGGTATAGGGATAGCATCAATGCGCCATCTGTTGTATCGATAAGACACATTCCCGCTGTGAAATCCGTCAATATAGCCCAAGTATAGAAATAAGTGGGTGGTAATACCAGTAAACAAAAGAGGAAAAATCAGGATAACCCAAAAATTGCTGTGCCGAGTGGCTTCAATGGACGAAATGCCCAACAAAGCAATTTCGGACGAGGTATCAAATCCTAGTCCAAACAGAATTCCAAGGGGATACATCTTCCACGGTCTTAAACAGTCAGTCAGCAATTTATTCACATGTTTCCGAGAGAGAAAATACCTATCAATAAGAACAAACATCTTCTTGAGAACCGCAAACAAGAATCCACCTCCTTCAATCTTCCATATATCGATTTCCTCCTCATTTACTTGCACATCATCCGAAAGCTCGTTTGCACGCTGTCGTCGTCGGTAAAATCGAAGCACTTTGCGCATCTGCTGGACAAGTTTGTACAGAATATACGCATTCATGATTCCCAACAGGATCAGAAACGCGGCGCTGACGGATGTACCTATAATCCCGCCGACGGTGCTGAAACCACCGAATCGGGTTGATACTGCTGCTGCTGTTGCTGCGACTACGATGGAGGTTATGATGACGATTCTGGTTTTGTCAGTCGAGACGTATGAGAGTGTTCTGGCTGGCCTCGGGACTTACGTGGAATGGCCGAGAGAGAAGAATGTTCCTACGGTGACTGGCTTTTGACCGCTTGCGAGTAGTCGGCGAGTCATTAGATCGATTGCCTGATCTATGTAAGTCAAAGCCGATCCAAAGGTTGAGTCTGGTGGATCATACAGAGATATGGTCTGCATCAAGGGCATGGCGCAAACCTAATGAATATGATATTGCGGCCGTGGATATCAACGATCTGTCTCACGTTAGAGTCGGGCATTGGATCTCAACTAGCATAGACAATGGGATAACTCACGGATAAAAATGCTATAAATATCATGTTAGCAGTTCATCCCAAGCCCTATAAGGAAGGAAGGCATACCAACACAACACCACAAACAGCCCAGACCAACATGTTAATCAGAGCTATCAATGAGATCATCCCAATGGCCGATAGTGGTATTTTCTTGATGGCTGGAATCCGACCATGAATCCGTTCAGCTCGAAGAACGAATTTGCTTCTGAACAATGATACACGCATGCCGAGGTTCGGCGCCTCGCTGGCGTGGTTGGTGCCGCCATCGACATCGTTATATTGACACGTTGAGCCAGCCATTTTTCGGTCTTCTCAGCTTCAATATGGACGAAGTAAGGTATCGTACAATTATCCCTCAATAAAAATAAAACATATTTCTTCTTTTCCCTCATCAATGGTAAATGGTGTGTGTGAGAGAGCGGGGATAGCCAAGAATCCGGGACTGGTCGGGACGGTCAAATCAATCAATTGGCCGCTTTCTGGTGATAAATCTCATGCAAAAGAGATTCCTAATACAAAAGATGCATGACAAAATAGTGAAAAGAACCATTGCGATTATCGGCTGGCTCCGAATAGACGAGAAAGCAAGCCAAGGAATGATAGAGAGATTACAGTTCCACGCAAGCCGCAACCATCGGCCATAGGACAACTTCAGGTACGCTACTACCGTCTCCGCTACGATCGTGAAACGAGATCCTATTCGTCAATTAACGATGTGGCTTACATAAGAGTATTCTGCATCAACCCTAACCCTAGCCAATATATATATATGCATATATTTTTTTTTACAAAATCAAACAACCACCTTCTCAATCAGCTCCTTTTGCTTTCGTTCAAGACTGGCTTTGGCAAAATCCTTGATGTTTCGATATGTCAGCGGTGCCTTTGTATGGAGACACAACCGCCAGATAATCATGATGATCAGCGTTGAGGGGATGGTTATGGCCCAGTACAGCCACATTTGTTTGGAGACTTGCAGTCCATCTTCGCCGAAGCTGAAGAACGTTGTGCTGAAGAAGGACTATAATAAATTAGTTAGGGTAGGAAAAAGCAGAGGGGTAGAAGACTCACGGATATAAAGGCGGCAGGAAGGAAGGTCATAGTCAGAAACGCGATTGAGCTCATGGCTCGATTGTCTTGCTGAGCAATACGGTTATATGCCTGTATCAGTTAATTTAGCAGGTTTCTCATATACGTCCCAAGAGGGTTGCATGAGGACATACAACAACAATCTCACTACTCAGCCTCGAATGATTCGAAATAGATCGTTCTCTCAGACTTTTGAGCATCTGAATTTGAAAGTTCAGATACTCATGGGCTCGCTCACGGTACTCTTTACCAAGTACCAGTTTGCCTTCGCTAAGCTTTAGACTTTCGTTGTGCATATACTCTTGTTGCTCTCTCAGAGCCTCAAAGTTCTGGATTGTAACAAGCAACACTTCCGAGATGTGGATCGTGTGTCGAGAGATTTCGTGCATGGACTCAAAGTCTGGACCTGCTGTTGGTCGTCTCTATACGTTCCAAATCAGTCTGACATGATGACATTGACAATAAGGATACAAGGGAGCGCACCTTCTCGATATCCCGAATAGGATGCCTGATAGCCCACACAGACTTATCATTCAACTGCACAACCTGATCTAACAAATGCGCATGCATCGAGAACGGATCCCTGAAATAGTTTTGAGTCATTTGACTCGAATGCTCTAACAACGCTTTCAAAAGCCTCTTGGGAAAGTCTTCCGGTGTATCAATACACAGAATCTGATGTGTTTCTGCAAGCGCGTCCCAGTGACTCAACATGGTCATTTCGTACCATTTGTAGTCCTTGCCGTTCTCGGCGGGTTCTTTGAGGATCATTTTTACGAGGCAGCGCATCCAAGTGCCTGTTTCGTCAGTCTTCTTGTTCCTTTTTGATCGAGGGCCCTGGAAGGCAGCTTACTATAACCCTTTAATCTGTCGTCTTCCTCTTCGTAACTGCTTCTCGATCCAAAATAGCCATTGATTTCCGCACACATTCTCGTAGCCAGCACCGGGGGTGCATTGAAATGGGCCAGTATTGGTATGCGATCCGCCTCTTTTTCGGGATAAGTGTTCACTGAAAGGAATCTATACCGAGCCGTTAATCCTGAGCATATGCGGTCAAATCATTGATAATAATGAAACATACACATAACACCGTTTTGGTAGAATGTCGAACTATGGTAGATCCGTCAGAAATCTGGAAATCGGATGAATCAACACTTGCTTGCTACTTACTTCGAGATTCCTCACATATTTCAACACCCATGTCCTTGAAGCTGAGCTTGTTTAGCGAAATGAAAATATTGGAACAATTCGTATGGAGTGCTCACAATAAAACACGATCCAAGCGGGCATTGTCTGTGAGGGGTGTGGATATGCCATTGCTCGGAGTCTCGCAACTCCTGTACGGTAACCCTATAGGTAGGCCTTTCACATAACAATAATCACGATAGCCTCAATTTGATTGAAAACCTAACGATTTTGAATATATATATGCACGTAAATAAAAAGGAGAGTAAAACGAGTCAGAAACTCGATAAGAATTCCAGATCGGAACATTCAGTTTTCCAGTAATAAGCTCACCCCAGCTAAGTCAAGTCGGAGGCTAGCCAGTCGTCAGGCTAGCCTAATGCACGATAAACGAAACTAAACAACGACCACGATGGGCCAATCGTAGCGCAGCGTGGAGTTTCAATTCAGCCTCGTTTTGTAACCCGGGTATATATATACGCGCTGCTAAGGTGGCTATGCTACTGGGTCAAGTGTACTACATGCGATGAGTCAATGAAATACCCAGGTGAATCGTACTTGGGTACCATAATGCAAAGCTCTAAAGGCAAGAATGTTCTACTTCGTTGAGGATGAAATTTGTGTGTTAAAATTAAAATTGAATTAAAAATAATAAAGGCGAGCAAAAAAAACATGCTCAAGCCTCGATATACATGAAAAATGTTGCTGTGACATGTATACATGTAAAGTTCCCTATGCTATGCTTTCATGATTTTGTTCGTAACTTCGTAGCTGCATCGGCACGTAGCTAGCTCGCTATCTGCGCAGTGGCGAGTGAGGCAGTGCACATATGCAGTTTCAAGACCGCGGTCGACTGAATCCGGGATGTCTCGATGATGTCGTCTTTGACTGACATCAGAGTCTTATCCAATGAATGGATTATCCTCTCAGCGTTCTGTGTTGGGACCACTGAGGTTGGGTTTGAGCAATGGTTTATTGCTCAAGGAGTTGTTAAAGACCATCTCTTTTTTTGGTGGTCACTCAACAAATGACCGACACGGCAGGTGTAGGCACCCACATGGTCACAGTAGGCTTGTTCTGCCAGAACTCAGGACCGATGAGGATATTCCACTCATTTCGGGTGATTGGAGTGACATCGGAGGCTGAGACTGGCGTCTTTGGTCCGCGCCTGGGTGTACCAGCTCGCGAGGGGACGCGAGAAGGAACACGGTAATGGCGTGATACCGGCGACGATGAAGCAGCAGCCATGACGGTTGGTCGGCGGACTCGTGTGTTAGCAGCAGCGGTGCGCATAACCGGTGACTTGCGGGTGGTCTCTTTCTTAATAGTAGTGGTGGCCGCAGGAGGAGCAACTGCGGGAAGTGCCGGTGATGATTTCGGAGTGATGATGACAATGCCTTCCTGGCCATATCGCGCCTTGTATGCCACTGCAACCTTCTTGAGGAGATCGTCGGTAACATTGAGGTGTTCGTAGGCACGGTGAAAGAAGCCGAAGCTAAATGGTCGGCCCTGGCAGCTGGTGATGGTCTTGTTGAGGAGTTGGACACAAGAAGAAAGGTATTTCTCTTCATTCTTGATGCTCTTATCGTTCTGGGCGAGCACACACAATCGTCGCTTCAAGATGTAGATGCGGTCGACATTCAGCAAGGTCAAACCCTCTTGACTGAAGAGGATCTCGTTCTGTCGAAGGGATTGTTCAATGAGGTATTCGTTCTTGACTTGTTGGCGAGCATGTTGGTCAAGAGCGTCGGTCCAGCCCTGGCCAAGAGAGTACTTCTTAGCTCCCTTTTCGACGATCTTGTAGAAGATTTTCCATGATTGCGGGTCGAGCTGTGTGACTGGGATGATGTTGAGATCGGATGATTCGCCGGTGGGCATGGGCTGACCTCGACCGACTAGTAATGTGACGTGTAGTGATTTCTGGGAAAGTTTCTCGGAGATATATTCCAGAGCTGGGAGGGTGGAAGGTGTGAGAGTGTCGGAGTCGAAGTTGAAGTCGGGACTAAGGGGAGGAGAGATCATGCTGGACGTGATAGTCCGTGGAGAGGAGAGAGGCAGTCGTAGACTGACAACCATTTTGTCTATAGTTTGTAGCTTGTTGTAGATTCTGATCTGTTGGTGTTCTGGGAAGTAGAAGATGCCGATTTGCATGAGGAAATCCAAGTTGATATAGACCTCACCCTGGGGACATGCTGGTCCTGTTCTACTCCGCACGTTATCATTGTTGACCACGACTCAGTGGTTCCATAGAGTCTCCTCTTTTCCCGCGTCACTAAAAGTAACTAACAACACTAGCGCAGAATGTCAAGGAGCTTGCATTAGCCAATAGTTTGTCTTAAAAAGGCACTTTCTGCTAAAACAGGTTAGACAATCACGACTTAGCTTTCAATAGCTTCGAAAAAGACAGCAAATTGTGCATATACCACACTGCCATTGGCCCATCCTGCACCGAGTTAATCTCTGCTAATGTATGTGACCAGCCAATCCTGTTACAAATCACACCGTGCCAGTGAATATGGCTGCAGGTGCTGGTGATAATTATGCTGGACGCTGCAGCCGAGAACAGATAAAAATAGGATTTACGTCGATTGTTCTATTCTGGGATATTTTTCTTAGCAGTGATTGGTTGATCGGCCATGGAAGATGCAATAATTAACATCAATTTTGGCCCAAGGTAGTATGGCCGATGCTATTTTTGTATGCCCTCGAGACAAAAATAGATTTAAGAATTTATTGAGTGCTGAAAATAGAGTGAGACGTGATTTATGGCTAATTAGCTTTGCCATGAAAAGGGTCCAGCATATATTAGGGCTTCCTCCCCCACGTGAAGTCTCTCTTCTCAATGCTCACCAACGTATCAAAATGCCTACCATTTCTGGCTTGGGAGTTGACCTAAATTATGGTGAATGTCCTAAATTTACTTCTATTCATGACTCAATAGAGGACCTATTCCTCTCAGCATCACGGTCTAGCTGGCACTACACCGACAACTTACCTTGGGGCACTCTCCAATAACATCAAAACAAAAGTCGCGTGGCTTAATAAATTTGATTACTCAGGAATGAACGAGAGCGAACGAAAGCAAACGGAGTCAAAGTCCTATGAGCGATTTTCAGCTTGATATCTTGTTGTTATGATGTTGATAGATAAGGCTGACTCAATCGCAAATTGTACTTGGGCCAAATCATTCCAAAAGAGGCGAGGGAAAATCAATAGTCCACGCCGCACTCGACAAGATTCTAGATCTGATTGAATGTTTAATTTATTTTCACTGGAACTTTTTTTTCTCTTGTTTATGACCAGGTAGACTGGCCTCGTAACACGAGCGGGGTAGGGAACACTGCATACTAGTGCGTGGTAAATGGCGGCTATCCGATCAACCAGATGGGCTCCCCAACATACCCTAGTCATGCCCATGCGTATTTTGGGTACACTTGGGCCGAAGTGGCTTTTGTCAAGTCAGATATAGGCTAGTTAACTAGTTAACTAGTGTAGATATTGATTACCGTCATCCAGAATGACCAAATATCAGTGGGTGGGCCTATTTGGCCCCAGCGCCATGTCACTAGGTGATTAGATATTCATCCAACGCAACCAACAATAGCGGCAATATATGGATATTTGTAAAGGTCCGGTAAGGCTACATAGAGTGGTCGCACTGTGAGATTACAGCGGGCTAGAAGATAACAGCGCTGTAGTGCATGAGTACGATGATAGTGACATGACAAGTGAGATCACGGTAAGAGGACTATAACGTCACCGACATGATACAGTAATATCACTTGGGTTCCCTATTGATATATTCATAATATTATATATTGTATTATTACGCGTACTTACAAATATGAATCACAACCATGAGAAACGTCAACGTTCTCAGATGTATACAACACCCAAGTCCTACGCCCAAGATATCCAACACCAATTCGTACGTAGGCAGGCTCGCTCGTGGACTCGTTCGTAGGCTAGATGTAGAATTGTGTACTAGATTCATACGTGAGCGTGCGCGTCAGCTATATTGGGGGATTGGGGGATTCGCTCACCAAATTTGACATTACGATGGGGCCTCGTATGGAGGATTATAAACCTAGATTTGTATGCGAGCACGTGTCAACTACATTAAGGATCGGAGGGATTCACGCATTGAATTCAACACTAAAATGAGTTATAGGTAGTAGAACCTAGCTATAACAAACGGAAAGCCTTCCAATGCCCGAACCTGGTATCTAGAAGCCTCAAATCATATAGGAAGGGAGAACACAGTGATTTTGTAACCCATGTAATCAATAACGATTAGGAGCACTCTCCAGATTCATATAAATAATATCTAACCTAATATCAATATAGTGATAAGGGGGCCGTCTGTTCAGAATAACACATGTTCGATGTCTGCAAGAGGAAATGCCCGAGGAAAAGATGACCCTCGATGATAGCATGAGAGACGAGAGGTCTTCCGAGAAAGTCATGGCGCTCTTCATGGTGGTAAATATGTGAAGGGAGTTGGGAAACAGGAGTTTCCTGGACATGGCTCATTAGGTGAGCTGCTCTACTTATGGTTATGTTAGTGAATTGTCAATTATCCGTCTGCAAAGGCTTCTATACTAGGTACCTTGAGATGATATAGCACGAGGAGAGAATGTTGTGCCTAAATAGCGTGCAACCTGATTGCAATCTGCTTTGTTTCCTACCTTCTATGGCCGAGATTCAAGGAGTAACGTACACACTCGCAACCCGCTGTATGGCGTTAACGTCCTCCAATAGATCAATAATTCTTCCATGTATATACTCCATCACAATATACCTCCAACTTCGCTCATCACAAAAGAAATCAAATACGCGTGGGATACGAACTTTCTGGCTGTCCACAAGTTCATACGCTAGCCTTTGATTATCAAATTCTTCTCTGGTAACATCCGGGCCCCATTTCACGACTTGATCATCGGATATTCTAATAATTCGCTTACCGTAGTGGCTTAGGATGTTTCCCGGCAACGGATTTGTACAAGAGGCGACCAACGCGGCTCGTTGCAAATTTTCGAGAGGCGCCATGCTTCTGTAGTCGAGCTGCAAACAGAAAGGAGCAGTATGCTTATTTGTGGACTCCTGCAAACCTGCCCCAAAGTAAGGCAGAGCAAGGGAAGTGAGAAAGGAAAGGTTAGGATTCTGGACTACAGAACATAGCTTTACTAGGGCCGCTTTTGATGACGTAGCATATATGCAGGCCTTGATTGGGCTCTAGGTCAATATTGTCTTTACATACTCTGTATAGACTGTCGAGTATCGTAGGACCTTTGTTAGCGGGAGGTTTGCTCCTGCTTGATGTTTTGCATTGGACATGTTTCTCTTTGCTTGCTAGCTCCTGTAAGAATGCCTAGTCAATCTTAAGCCCCTCTATCGAAGTTGCAAGCTCATTCACAGGCATAATTGCAATCCCCATCGTCTCGCATTCACCTCGCACTACCACTCCTGCCTCCCCTACTGCTATCACTCGAACCACCAGCACTATAGTCCTTCAAATCCCTCTTCCACGCCAACACCACCATCTTAATATCCAGCAACTCTTTGTTGAGACTATTATTCCGACTCTGCAACACCGCCACCTTCTTGTTTTCAACCCTCAACGCTTTCACCCTCGACTCCAAGTCTGCAATATCAACTTCCAGCCCTCGCTGCCGGATACGGGCTCGATCCAGAGTGCGGTGGAGGATTTCGATGCTGACTTCGTTGTAGTCTTGCATGAACTTATTGATTTCATTGGCTTCACTGTCTTTGTCGCTATTGCTGACGTTGCTGGTGCTGTAGCTCCCACCACAGAGTAGGGTATCAGCGTGTAACGTGATAGTCGATAAAATCACCTCTTTGAGATCGTTATAATTCCCCGTTTCGTTGTCAAAGATCTCGCGAGCGGCGGCTACAAACCCTGTTGTCAACCAGTGGCTATAAACCCAGTTCGTGAAGCGGGTTCGGGCTAGATCTTTTAGTGGGTAGATGAGGTATTTGTCCGCAATGGCGTAGACATATAGCGATTTGGGGGGTGAGGTAGGCGATGAGCATTTCCTACTGCTGCTGCTACATTCATGCCCATATCTGCGTGATTGAGAGATATGTCTATCTTCGTCGTCATTACCGTCATGGGTAGTATTGTTGCTATCATCTTCTGCAAACCCAGCAGTCTTCTCCGAATAATGCTGTCTAATCCTCTTGATCCCGTTGTCGCAACAACCATACCCCCAATCCTCAACATCATCGTATCGATGCGTATACAAATACCTTATCATCCGCTCCACAATCTCAGGATCATCATCCGTAAGCGTTATGGAATTCGTCGATGCTTCCTATCTCTCATTAGCCTAGCCGATATATTACAAGGGGGTGACAAGTGTCATACGATAAAAGACCCCCGACAAGCAGCCTCAAATATCTCTGATTGGGGGCAAATGACGGCACGATGAACATGAAACTCACGCGCCGATCCCTTGATGCGAATTGTGAAGTCGGTGTATTGGCTGTGTTTGTATAGGCCCCAGATCAAGGAGCGGAAAAAGTAGGGGCCGTCGTTGGATAGGGATGTGGTATGTCGGCGCTGGCGGGAACGGGGGCATTGTAATTGCTGTTGTTCATGATGACGATGATGATGGGGAGTATGGTCGTGTGAAGGGGGTTGGGTAGAAGACATGGTTTATAGATATCCTTGTCAGATCTCTTCGGGATTGTATAGATCTGACCAGTATTCTTGGGATGTCAAATCCTAGGACTTGGGATTCAATGGCATTGAAGATTAAGTGCACACCTGGACAAAGCTGATTGCATGTCGTCGAGATATTTTAGAGAATTCAAGTCAATTACTGACGAGATCTAAGCTTATCTGGGATCCATGGATTGATTCGAGTTCAATGATGTATGAGGTCATTTGTTATCGCCGGAAACGGATGCCGGCCACAACCCTAATCAGCTCCACAACTTCACAATATTCACATCACAGGGACAATTCAATGGAAATTCCAAATAAAAGCAATTGTATCAATGGTATCAAAACAACTCCTACTAACAAAGATTCCAAGGTATCAGATTTAAGTACAAGTTCATAGTCTTACCACAGCCCCCAGCCCTCATCCTGATATACATCTTCTTCTACCACCGAAAAATAGTCACGGTCATCAGCCGATTTTTCTAGCTGTTCTTCGTTGTTGTCGAAGAATAAGCGATCAAATGTGCGAGATGAATCGTCTTCTTTCCCAGCTGCTGATCCAGAGCCTGAAAGAAAGGACCATTCCAAGCCATTCGCTCCTTCGCCTAATAAGAAATGACCCAACACCAAAACAGAGTTGAAGATCTCTCGGCCGGTGGGCACAATGTTCTCTGGCGGAAGGAGAAAGCCATACATCCCCTTGTCGCGTAGCTTGATCTGGTATGAGTATTTGGCATGGAGCTGATGATAGAACCAGTCCAGCGCACTGCCGCCTGTACTTTCGACATTGGTCGAGATTCGTTGGCCGGTTCCTTTCTCAGTCGTCACGACTCCTTCGCATGCTGATTTGACTACGTAAGTTTCTTGGTTGGTCATTCTAATCGCTTTGGCAATACCGAATGCCAATTCCTCCAGATTCTCTAATGTCGGTGGTACGGTTGAGCAGGAATATGAGTAAGGATAGAGAATTTGCTGAGAATAGGAGTGAAGATCCAGAAAACCAACAAAGTCACTTTGCTTGTTCTGTGTTTGGTTGTAGGCCCACTCGGCGATGGTCCTGGTTTCCATGCTGTCGAAAGCGTTGTTGCCGGCATAACTTTCGGAACAAGGATTTGCACGTGTCCCTTGACCATCCCACTCATAACCCCAGGAACGATCGAGATCTATCCCTGGACAAAAAGGAAGACCAGTCTGCTGTCTGTTTTTGCGCCAAAGACGATCCATATCCCATGAATAAACATATCCATCAGGATTGATGGTAGGAACAAGAATCCAATCAAAGTCTTCCAGTAGCTTTGTAATAGGAGGGGAGTTCCCAAATTCCGTGATCAATTGAAAGGCAATGTAGGCCACTGTCGACGTACTAATCCATTCACGTGCATGCGATCCTCCCACAATCATGACTGTCTTCCGGGGTTCCTCGTTTTGATCACCAGACGGACGTGCTCCAAGTCGAAAGGCCGGGATATCTCGGCCTTCATGAGTAACTCCGACATTGATTAATTGTACATGCGATGGAAACATGGACACAAGTAAGCGCATCCACTGCAGAATAACGGGGAATGGCTGATAGTTGTCGAAGAACAAATCTCCCACGTCGGATGATTGAAAGCCTGTATGGCGAGTGGTCTGATCGTTCTTATGGTGCTTGAAACCGCGGGATGGGTATTGTGATTCGTAAATCATTTTTGAAAGGTCTTCGATGAGTAAGGTATGCGTTTTTTGAAGAGATTGTGGAAGCAGGCCGAGCAACGAAGGAACCTGTTGAAGTAAGCACATGTGCAGCAAAAGTCTGGTAGCTGTTCACAACTCACCACTTCTTTTGCCAGTCGAATATCTACATAATTCTCATTTGAATCCCAAACATCCAAAAAGAGAATATTCACGGCTTCTGCCAAAGCCTCAACTTCCTCTGCGTTGTGCACTTCAATGCGCAAAACGATATCGCTCCCGTATCGACTCCATGACTTTTCTGGCACAGGTCGTGGTCCCGGCTTACTGAGGGACTGCTTTTCTTTGTCAATGCCCCATATTCGTTCGATAACGGAGTCTCGTAACCAGGTAAATGGACCTCGAGAGGGTGCGAGTTGGGTTTGGGTTTGTGATGCGAAGCCTACGGGCTCGAAGGGGCCTAATTGTGGTGAATGTGGATGGGTGATACCGGTCCCAGCAGGAACAGCGGTTACTTGCCCAGTGAAGAACACAGCGCACAGGATGACGAAGACATGGTCCGGCCTATACATTCTGTGAGCTGGTAATCGATATTCAGAAGCGACGCCGCGAAGGCAGCGCCCAGATTTATTCAATGGGGCAGCATAGAAAGATCGCACTGTGGATGGAGGGGCGAATTCTGAGATTGTCTCGGGCAGCTGGTGTAGTTTTTTCCGGGCTTACTTAGTATCGACGGGTAGATTTTTGGATGGCAAAAAAGGGACCCAGGCTGAAGCATTCCACCGTTCCCCACCATGAATTAATTATTTCTTTAAATTATTACGCACTCGTTTCAGATTTATCGCGATCATCATAGCTGAACTTACCTGCTCCATACGTAGTATGATTCTACGATTTTAGATGATCAGGATTAGGTCAATCGCTAGAACTCCAAGTACCAATTGGGCTGGCCAGACTGGTGAGAAAATGTTCGAGGGATTCACCTGCGCGTATAGTATACTGTAACTATGTATTACTCCGAGAGTTAACCGCATAAGGCTGGCCCTGTACACTAGCAAGCGTTAGTCTGGACCGGCGAGAGCCTAGAGGCTGTCTGTCCATGCAGTATTGTAACTATTGTTTCCACTACGAGTCGCGGCGTCCCACAATTCGATTGTGTTTGGCCATTCAAGACGGACAGTAGCATCCTAAGTTAGTGGTATGAGTGAGAAGACTGCGGATCATAACTGTTAAGCTACTATACATAGATGCATCGATGATACATGACTTTGGTGCGTAACTTCTGTAGTAAGTACGTACGTATATGGCGAATGGACAGTCTCGACCCACACCCTCGGAAGGTATTTACGGCGCCATTACAATACAGTAACTTACCCCATACGTAGTACGGCACTACGACTAACATGTTGCCCAGCCAGTGTTACCACTTGGCGTCAATATGGACTCTGGAATTACTTGACCTGAACACCATCTACCAAGACTCTCCATGTTCATGACCAAAACTACTTTCCATCCATGCGAACGACTTTTCCTTGAATTCCAACCGATACTTGAATATAGTGCCGCAATCACTCTCGACAAAAGCGCTCGGCGTCTGTTATAAGCATACATCCAGTAAACAATTCCGGACCCAAACACCGCGGACCTGGTGAGATGACCTAATTGTCCGCTCTCTCCTCTGCCAACGCTCAGGTCTCGATCTTCCTCATTATCGGTCGGACTGGCTTGGTCAAGTGCTTGTTTTCATAGCATGACTGTTCCTATCTTATGCTTCAGCGTTGCTAACTCGCTCCGTACTGCCAGATCTGTGCCCCTCCCGTTGCTGACATCCGGTTCGGACACTTTCAGGGGATACCCAGAAACCCGCCCTCTTCCGTCTTCCCACATCACAATTCAGGAACGAATTTGCTAAAAGAGACATTGTTTGCTTTGAGGCGATCTCATCCCGCATTTGTCACCATCACAAACGACAGCCATGCAAGAATCATAAGCGTGCTGCTCAACCGATTGTTCGTCGTTGTCAGAACATGAGCTATCCGGAACAATCATATCAATAAATCACTTCGTGATTCATCACCCGTCTTCGCCATGCATCGCATCCGAGCCAGGCTCGCCTCTTCGGATGGAAATGACAATAAACGGTACAGCTTAATCTTTGGTCCTCATGCGCGTCGCAGTGAACATGTTTCCCGTCCTTCACCGTCGTCTTCTCAATTAGATCGGCGTGTATCCGACTCCGGTCCCCGTCCCAATGTGGATGAAGGCACAGTAGTGGACGACGAGAAAATAGAAAGACCGAATGTATACGAGCGTGATAATTCAAACCATGCAAGTGGTACGACCGGCTTTCCCGTGGCTAGCACGTCCGAGAATAGCGCATCCATGAAAAGGAACAGATTCAGCATGTTACGCTTTCGTCATGCCTCGGATCCTCAGCTGTCTGCCACATACTCTCAGAGTGAGAGAGATGTACCGCCAATGCCCCATGTTCCTCCACGTGAGTCTCTAACACAAATTGCAGAGATTGCGTCTTAGCTAACATGATGGTGTAAATAGCGCCGACAATTATAACAACGGCGCCGACTAGCTCCAACTTGGAAAAATCTGCACGCAAAAGCCGGCTTCGAAATCCGCTCTCCAGAAAGACATCGCGAGAAGTTATGACTATGGGCAATGGCAGCGGGCCTGGTCTTGCAAAAGTACCATTTTCCCAAACATTAGGCAGTCACTCCCGGCTTAGCCACGAAGAACCCGGCCGGCTTTCTACTTCTACATACCAAAGCGGAACTACGAACAATCCGTCTGAGCAAGATATGCGTTTCTCTGAATCGTCTCGGTCTGATCAGGGTTCAATTGACAGGAATCCCGTGAAGGGCGATGCACCGCATCCTACCAAAAAACTACATATCCCACGCCTTATGAAAAGTCGCGTGAATATCTTCCCGCTTCCTGTCAAGCTTCCTCCGCCAGGTGCTGGTAATTCACATAGTGGTCGTACTTCTCCTATTTCGAATGGCGGCAATAGTGAGAGGACTTCAATGGACCCAACTACCCCAGACGGAGACCAGATATCACCATTACCATCTCCTACACAATCATCCGTGAAACTGGCGTCTCCAAAGGCTGCCAATCCAAACACCCTCTTACGCAAGGACTCTACAACCTCTGCCCGTTCGGGACACTCGACGTCGTCGGCCAAGGCTCGCTTGGGAAGACGTGGACGGTCGTCAACCCTGAACTCGTTCATTGAGGCCTCTCGTAATGGAGATGATCCCAACAACTCTTCATCTAATCTACCTTCAGGTCGGAACTCGATTTCTACAAATGGGCGGAAGAGTTTTGGCGACCTATTTGGTTTGAGCAACAGATTACGCCAAAACTCAGAGTTCTCCAGCAACCGAGACGGTCATACTAGTCCCCGTGCTCCTGGTACTCCAACTTCAGTCACCAAAGATGGCTCTGCATCAGCCTCCCGGACTGCAGTTATAGCTCCAGACCGAGAAGAAGATGACACTTCTGCAACCTATCTTACCAAACTTCAAGAGTCGGTCCCGAAAGGATCAATTGGCACAATACTGTCCAAATACGACGACGACTTCTACAAAGTTGCGCTACGAAAATTTATGCGAACTTTTGCTTTCTTTGGTGAACCCATCGACATGGCGATTCGTAAACTGCTGATGGAAGCGGAATTGCCAAAGGAAACTCAGCAGATTGATAGGTTTTTGCAAAGCTTTGCGGATCGTTACTACGAGTGCAACCCTGGCGTTTTTGCTACCACAGGTACATATTAACATAGAAAGACATGAAATGCGAATATGGGCTAATTGTCACAGATCAAACATACTTCATAGCGTTTTCCATTCTGATCCTACATACGGACGTGTTTAACAAAAACAACAAACGAAAGATGCAGAAACAGGACTACGTGAGAAATTCTCGCATCGATGGAGTTTCCGAAGAGATTCTTGAATGCTTCTACGAAAACATCTCCTATACTCCATTTATTCACGTCGAAGACGAATTAAATCTCAGTGTGCGACAGATCCCAAAGCGAAAAGGTCTTCTCAAGGTGGCAAGCTCTGACCACCTGGCAAGGACTTCAAGTCAACCTGTTGACCCATATGCTGTTATATTAGATGGAAAATTGGATACACTACGCCCTGGCCTGAAGGAGGTAATGAATATCGACGATCCTTACAGCTTCCCAGATTCAGAAGGGTTTAAAGATATCGAATCTTTACATCAAGCTTTCTCCAGATCCGCTATTCTACAGATTGTTTCGGCTCGATCTCGACCAGATGCATTTATGACTTCAACAAATATGGAAGACATGGCCGATTCACATCCTGGCTTGGTTGATATCAAGGTCGTGAAGGTGGGCCTCCTATGGCGGAAAGATCCAAGAAAGAAGAGGGCTCGTTCTCCATGGCAAGAATGGGGTGCACTTTTGACTTCGTCTCAGCTATACTTCTTCCGTGACCTGTACTGGACAAAATCTCTCATGTCGCAGTATGAGAATCAACGCAAACGGGGTTCGCGCATGCCAGTGGTTTTCACACCTCCTGTCACAGATTTCAAGCCGGACACTATCATGTCAACTTCAGATGCAGTTGGGTTGATCGACTCAAGCTATAAGAAACATAAACATGCATTTCTTTTGGTTCGCCACAACGGGCTGGAAGAGGTGTTCCTTGCCAACTCCGATGCCGACATGAATGACTGGTTGACAAAATTGAATTATGCAGCAACATTCAGAACTACCGGTATACCTCTAAAAGCCACCGTTGGAGCTCGATATGAAGGCCAAAAACATCAGAATATGGCTCGTATGGACTCCACTCGTTCCATATCGTCACAAATGCAAAGTGATGGAAGTGCTCCTGAGACCAAGGACTACGTTGATGTACGTCTCGCCGAGGAGATGTCTGCTGCACGTGAACAATTGATGTCTCGAAGGATTGCCGAGCAAGATGAGAAGTTGATGGGCTATCAGAACCAACTCGATGATCTTCTCAGAAATGCTAGACATCTGCAACTGTTGACTCCTGTCAATACGAGGGCGCGAGAAAATGTCATTCTGGCCGCTGGACGTATGGCTGCCAAACTCCGATGGGTGCGATTGGATATGTGGCGAACCAAATGCTACAATCATTTCCTGTCCTTGGATCTTGGTATAGATCAAAAGTCGCTTCCTGATACACAGAAACGATCCTCATTCACAACTGTCAAGCTGGCATCCTCCGGGCCAAATACATCACTAGCGAGACTCAATTCTACACACTCTCTGCTTACGGCTCCTTCAATAAGCGAAACGACTTCTGCAGAACCTGCGTCTCCAATGTTACCGGAGAGTACACTCATTTCAAACGAGTTCTTATCACCTATTAACACGGACGGTTATCGTCTGAACGCCCCCTCAATCACTTCCTCGGAAGCATTTGACGAGAAGCATCAAGCTGTTTCGCCCATGTCTGAGATTCCAAACCCCGGTGTCGGTGATGGTGCTGGGTCGCTGAATAGAGAACCGTCGGTTTTGAGCTCCGGCGGTAGAAGTGAAGGACCCGGTTCAAGCATCCTCAGCTGGACAGCCCCAATGAGTACAACACACGTCGACAACAGCGAAGAGCGAGTCCTCCGTGAAGCTGGTATTCTCGGAGTTGACGGACCAACACACTCACCTAAGCTTGGAAATGACGCTGAGATACCTGAGAAACATATTGACGAAAAGTCCGACTCTAATACAGGAGATAATCGTCTCAGCAGTCACCGCCGTAGTTTGCAGCGAACTTTGAGAGATTCACACCATAAACCAAGTCATCAACGCAGCAAGAAAGGTAGAGACTCTGCCTCTAGTATTCCCCTTGTGGATGGCCCTGCGGGTGGTGAAGGCGAGGGATTATCCAGGAAAGATGCCAACTTCACCTTGCACGGAAAGAAGGCTTCTGTCATAACATTTGGATCCGAGTGGCAAAACATTTCCGCAGAGGAGAGATTGAAGCTGCGCAAGCCTGCGGCATCTGAGGAGGCTAGGGCGTCTGACATAAACTTGATCCGTGATCTTCGTGGTTCAATCAGTTCTGCATCGGTTCATAGTGGTCGGCCACAGTCAATTCGCAGTGCTAGCACGGCGACTGCACGAAGTTCTCGTTTTGTTGATAGCATATCAGTCAACAACGGCATTCCGGAAGTTCCATCATTGGATGTGCTTTTGAAAGAAGAGGAGGAAGAAGAAAAGCAACCTCAACAAGAGGTAGCTCCTTCTGATAACATCAAAGACGCTGAAACATCTGAACCGGCAAATGCAGTAACAATATCGACGGCTCCAGGTGCCACAAATGAAATTTCTACCCAGAACCTTGCAAGCCACGAACGTGGAGAGTTGGTGGACCCAATCTCCGGCCAAGAACAACCAAGACTTAACTCTCATGAACAAGCCGTTGGCGCATGATTTCACTGGTTTACTAAAAGTTGATGTCGAGTTCAATGGCTTCCCCCCCAATTCCTTTCTATCATCATTTCATTTCTTTTCGTTGCTCTTGATACCCCATCTCATTCCTCACCATACATACAACCATACACGTCAAGGATTGTTTTTTCTTTCTTTCTCCGTTCAAGGAATATACTAGGTGTTCTCCCGTCTTCTGGCTTTCGGTATGAAATAGATTGGATCTACCTGTGTCTTTTTACTCTACATGACTCATCAACATAGTGATTAGTTAGTTATCTGGCCTACATTCTGCTGTTGGGTGACTTTCTTGTCACGGGGTTTTTTTTCTTTTCTTTTTTTTCGGGCAAAATGGGCGGAGCATGAGCATGGGCATGAGCATTAGAGTGTGTTTGTAGCAATTGACTCTTTTCTCTTTTACTATAAATTCTTAGGGTTAAGGATTATGATTAGGGTAAAGGTATCCACTTAGATTAACGTCATTTTTGAGCTATCAACAGACCCACTTTTCAATCTCAACTCCGCATGAATTCCGTCAAACTTCCAAACTCCAACATTTCAACACAAATACAGAAGAGAGAGAGAGAGAGAGAGAGAGAGAGAAAAATGGCACACTCCAAACGCAACACCTCCCTCCCCCATTTTACTGCTTACGAACGCTCCCTCCTACGCTCAAACTGGGGCACTCAACGCACCCGCCTCTCTCGCGAATCCTTCTTGCCGTTCGGATCATGTCAACTCTGCCTGCAACCCGCGCGCGCACCGGTCGTCGCCTGCGCACATAATGGGGATTTATTTTGTCGTGAATGCGCGATCAATGACCTTCTAGCGCAACGAAAGGAAATCAAGAGGCTGGAACGAGAACGGGAAGATGCCGCGAAACGGAGTGCGGAGGATGATGCGCGGATGATGGAGGAAGCGCGGGAGAGGGAATTAAAGGAGTTTGAGTTGATTAGTATGGGACTTGAGGGGAGTAAACAGGAAAACAATAAGAAGCGGAAAGCGCCAACTATGGAGAAAAAAAATGGGAACGGGCACGGGCAGCAGGATATGGAGGCAAAAATTGATGCGGCGACGGAAGCGTTTCGGCAAAGGGAAGTGGACGTTAATGGCAAGCGGAGGAAGGTGTTTGAGTTGAGTGAGGCGGAGGTTGCGCGGTATGCGAATTCGGAGCTTGAGAGGCTTAGGAAGATGATTGAGCTGGAGAAGGTACGTATTATCTCCGTCTTTCTATCGACTATATATTATATTATGGTGCTGATTGTATGATACAGGCAGAAGCAAAATCAGTACTACCGTCATTTTGGATTCCGTCCGAAACACCGGGCACAGAGAATGAGCCAGCATTGAAAAAGAACCTGAAGTTGTCGCCTATATGTCCCGGATCAACGAAAGAGACGAGACATGAATATTCGCTCAAGACGTTGGTTGATGTTCATTTCACAGAGGAAAAGTCCGACTCGGGAGATAGTATTTCACGAATATGTCCAAGCTGTAAGAAGAGTTTGACGAATGGGTTGAAGGCTATGCGTATGTCCTCCCCTATCCCGCTCCTTTACACAATTCGTTCAAAGAGCTGACTTGCTTGGGGGTTTCAGTTACAAAACCCTGCGGTCACGTAATCTGTCAACCCTGCGTGACCAAATTCATGACTCCAGAGACCACCATCGATCCACACAGAACAAACCAAGCGGAAGGAGAAGCAGAAATAGGACGTATGCTATGCTACGTTTGTGAGACGGATATCACGCCTGCAAAATCATCAAAGAATAAGCATAAAGAGGAGAAGGGTAGTAAAATCAAACCGGGTTTAGTGGAGATTAAGTCCGACGGGACGGGGTTTGCGAAGGGAGGAAGTAATATGGCTAAAAAGCAGGGTGTTGCTTTTCAGTGCTGATTCAAGATCACTTCTATCGTTAGATATGCGATATGATGGTTTATGGTAATCTATAAACAGGAGAAGGTTTCTTAGATGTACTATCATGGATTGGGTTTTCAATCTACTCGAAAGATAGATGAGTTTGATAGTTAATGAGGCTGATTCTGTACTTCATATATCCTAAACCTCCAGTCGATACGTCAACGACTCCATACAGACCTGCGCCGAGCTCACGTACGTGCCAATTGACAGGCTAATCATCAAACCAGTTGATAGGCGCCGAATCAACTTTACATATACGCCAGTTGTATAGTCCACCGTATCTAGGCGTTACAGATCTTCTATTCATTCCTGTGTTAATAAGAAATCAGTGATGGTATGGGGGCCCGGTAGTAATCACAATAGTTCATCATGTACAAAGGCTCTACTGAACGCCTTGAAGTGCATAATACATACAATATAGAGTCAACAATGATACAGTGAAACGTCTGTCAAGAAATCTAGAACAACATTCGAACGATGATCATCGTCTAGGTGCTGGCAGTGATTTCTGCGAGTTATTAAACTCTCTCACAACAATATCACAGCGCACTTCCTGACACAACCGCCGCCGACGAGAAGCATCCAGCTTCGTAGCAAATTCCAACCCACTAGCACGCTCAACAGCCTCAATGGGAACTTCAAAGTCCGTCAGGGGCGTACTGTTCGAGATCCGAGCATTGGGAAGCACGAAAGCTCCTAGAGCGACCTTGTCCGTGGGGTTTGTGCCGTATTCCGCAAAGACAACCTTGTAGAAATGTGTGGGAACGGCAATGGAGGGTGGTTCACCAATCACTTCATAGGTGACTCTGTACTTGCCATCGGCTTCCTTTCGGGGCAAGTACAATGGTCCCGTCACAATGCGAACGGATGGGTAAGTCTTGGTGAGATTACGGCAGAAATCCTCGAAATGTGCCCAGTAGTCACGGTTGAATCCCTCACCAACCTGAGGGCACATGTTGCTCAGCGCAAATGTGGCATCCATTGCGTCTTGACTCCATTTGGCGTCTGCGGCGGGTACTTGATGACCGCGATCGTAGCCCGAGCGGAAGTAGTCGGACAATTTACCGCGGAACATGGCAGGGATTGTGGTATCTTCAACAAAGGCACTGTGTTTGCGGTCTGCGTTCTTTAACGACAAAGAGTAAGGGGTGATGTGTTCGGCTACCCAGGACGGGTTTCGCATCCGTCGGTCATAGGCACCGGCCAAAGGGAGTGTGTTGAGAGGGTCGTTGACGGGGCCTGGGAAGCCATATTGCAGTAAGCCTGAAGGGTCGACCGGGGCTGCAGCGGAAGCCTTTGCGGCTAGGGAAGGCGTGGGAGGATGGATGGGTGGAACAGCGGTTGACGTGGAGGTGGTAGCTGGAACTGCCAGGGCAGTTGCGGGAGGAGATTTCGGTTCACGGGATTTTGATGAATAGAGAAGAGCTGTGACACCTGCTCCGGTAGCTGCGCCGGCAGCAGCAAAGATGGCAAAGGTTGTCTTGGACATGGCCGATGTTGTGTGATTGCCGGAAGGGAAAAAAAGTCCGCTGACAGTTTAGCCGCTGAAAAGAAAAGTTGAGTACCTTCAGGCGGGGATAGTCGAAATAAATAGGGTCTCCCTAGAGCTGACCTGGCAGATGACCCGGGGACAGCCTTGCCAATCGTGCAACAGGATGTTGTCGATGTTGGAACGTTGTGTTGTGGTGCTTTAAGCTAAGTCAGATGGCCAAACCGCGTGAAAAAGGGAAAGCGCGCTCCCATCTCTTCCAGCCAATCACCGCCCGCTTATTTCGCACCTGTCGGAATCATTCCATCTTGTATCCCACAAAGAACGTCTCATCTCGGATCTATAGTATTCTTTCGGGAGAGGATCCAAATACTCTGTATCGAGTATACTCCCATGGCATTCATTGTGCCTGCCCCGTCAATACTCTCTGTACACCGCCATTAGACAAAGAAGTGGTCGATCTTGTCATCCAAATGCGTACTGGACGGGAGTACCTTGGGGAATGCTGGCTCGACCACTAACTAGTACCGGTAGGTGTTGATCATAGACCGCGGGGCAGATGACGGAGTATCCCTCACAGAAACGAAAGACCTGAATAACCACCGAAATGTTTATATAGCGTAGCTTCCTCAGCATCACCTGAAGTAATTAATTCCGAGAAAGAAGACATGGAGTAGGCCTCCCAGTGGCGTGGTCTTTGTGGAAACTGGAAAGAGCAGGACGGCTGAGCCCTCTTACATCATTCGCCGTACTAAAAGTTATCGGATCTCCTTCACGCCGCTACTCCTCCGAGGGCTTCATCTTCCACTTTCTCGCCTCTCCACGCTCCATCATCGGCCAATATGGGGCCCGATACAAATGACAACCGAGGATGGGTGATGAGTGGTGTCGCCGGTATTGGTGCGTTCCCTCCATTGAATATGCTCATCTCCACTGATAAGCAGGACATACTGACACATTCAATAGCCTGTGTTATCGGCGCCAGCATCATCTGCGTGGATATTATATTGCGATCATGTTTTCGAATACGAAACTTCGATATTACTACCAACACTACCTTTCTTTCTTCATCCATGGGCCTGAGTGCTGGAGTCATGGTAGGTTTGCAACCATGGGCGGTATCAACGATTCAGCTGTGCGGGCCACTAAGAATTCCAGGTCTTTTCGTCGTTATATAGTATGCTACCTACCGCGAAGAAATATCTCTCTCGGTCGGGACTGTCGGATTTCGTCGCCGCCTTCACCTTGATCGGACTCTTTCTGGCCGGCGTTGTGGGTATCAGCATATTCACTCACATCGCCCATCGTTACATACCCTCGCATGTAGTTGACTGTACACACACTCACGAATCGCACGACCGTGATCTAGAGCAGGGCGACGAGGAAGAACGCCACCGACATCATCAGCATGAGCATGGGGACGGACATAGTAGTCACTACCATGACCTTCCCAAAGACCCGGGTGAGACGAATGGTCAGACCACGGAGGCCAACGAGCAGACATCTCTCCTCCACAACCACAACAGGCGGCCGGTTCAAACTCTTACTACAAAAAGTACTGGTGGCATACCATTTCGGACATTTTATCACGATTCAGTCGGGAGAACCTTCGGCCGTCGGGTCACGCAGTTCCTCAGGCTCACAAAGGAAGTTTGCGACGAGAATGGACCATGCTATGGCTTTTCTCAAACATGTGGAATAGATTGTCGCAAAGTGCTAGGTCCTCGCAAATTATTTCTTTGGATGGATAGAACAGGCTCGGGAAACCATACACGACCGGTATCTCCAACAGTTAGTGAGCCAGAACCAAGAATTTGTGCAGATGAACCCGATACGCCTCTGACTGTTCGACACGTACCACTTATATCTCAAGACGAGACTGACAACAATCGACCCGTTAGTGAGCCGCAGGGAACCGACTATTTTTCGCAAGACGTCCAGCGTCCTAGCTCATCCCAACAATCATCTCAACAGGGAGACGAACAACAGACGGCCACTGGAAGTCAGGATGAATCAGCAGGCAAACCATTTGAGGACCATGAGAGCCATTCTTCACCACATCATCATCACGTTCCTCAGAATGTTTTCCTTTCGATCGGTCTGCAGACTTCACTCGCGATTGCTCTACACAAGCTTCCTGAGGGATTTATCACCTACGCTACCAACCACGCTAGCCCAACACTAGGAATGACCGTCTTCATTGCGCTTTTCATCCACAACATCACCGACGGTTTTGCCCTTGCTCTGCCCCTCTTCTTAGCCATCAGATCAAGAGTAAAAGCTATTTTCATAGCTAGTCTTCTAGGGGGAATTAGCCAACCGGCCGGCGCTGGCCTCGCAGCCCTCTGGATCTGGTCCAGTAATCGAGGGAAAGCCATCACTGACGGAACTTCCTGGGGTGTATACGGAGGCATGTTCGCCGCCACGGCGGGTATTATGACCTATGTAGGCTTTCATTTGTTCAGCGAAGGTCTAAGTTTGACGCATAATCCGAATATTTGCATTTTCTCGGCGATTGCAGGTATGGGATTGTTAGGAATCAGCTTTGCTCTAACTGCGTGATTATCAGCATCGAGCAAACATCAAGACAAGAAAAAAAATATAGATTACGAGAGGCGTTGATTCAAGACAGAACGGTATATTACGGATACGGACACAGGCGTTTATGCTGACATGTGTTATGTTATTTATGATATTATTATGATGATGAGCTGTATTTATTATTATTCAGACATACTGGTACACTGGGCAGTGTATTATAAATTTTTTGCCTCATATTAAAACGGTATTTCTCCGCATGTAGATGATATGATCATCCCTTAGTCTGAGCCGCGTCCCTCTCCCTCTTCCTCGCCAAGTATCGCTCACGAGCACTCGACACATCCGTCTCCGTCTTTCGGCTCTTATTCTTCTCTGCCAGTTCCTTCAGGCGCGCCTTCTCGGCTTCTTCCTCTTGTCTAGCTTTCTCCTCGAGTTGCGCGGCAATCATCTCGGTTTGACGAGCGCGTAGAGCCTCCCGAGAAGCGAATGCTTCTCTTGACGCTGGTCCACCGGGTCGAGCACCAGGACGAACTGCCGCCGCTGCGCGAGCCGAAGCATCGGATGGTTTCGCCTTTGGTTTAGGCGCAACATTCAGACCCGCGCTGAGCAATTGGCGTTTATCGACTATCTGACCCTCATCGTTGACAATAATATTAGCACCCCGCGCATTCAATTCGGCGGCAATCTGTGCCTCCGATTTCTCCTTTGCTTCTTGCTGCTCTTCAGTCTCTACCACTTCTCCAGCAGCCACTTTTCTAGCTACCTCCTCCGTAGCCTTCATAACCTCACCATGCGACTCCTCATCCCTCGCAAGCATTTGCTTATAAAACCCCATCATACCCGAATCTCCATTCCTTCTGCGTCGCTCTTCCTCCTCCTTCTCCCGTTTCGCCTCCTCTTCTTCCATGCGTTTAACTTCCTCCTGCTGCGCGCGATACGCTGCTGTCACAAATTTCTCTTTATCTGCAAACTCATCCCCTTCCGCCTCCCGCTCTTTAGCTAACAGTCTATCTCTCGCACGCATTTGATCTCGTTTCCGTATTTCAGCGGTTCGCATTAATGCTTCCATGTACTTGCTTGACCCTTCTTCCTCTTCGTTGGTAGGCTTCTTCTTACTTTCGCGTTTTGCTTTTATGGTGTCGTATACGGCATCGTAGGAGTATATAGATGGATCGATTTCTTCGGCCTGTTGTGCATGTTTTCGACTTGTGTGTAGGGCTGCGAGGTTTTTGTATTCGGGTTCTGGTCCGGGTCCGCCTGCGGCGGGTTTTTGGAGGCCGTAGGTTTTTCCTCCTTCTGGGGGTGGTTGTTGTTGTTGTCCTTCGTCATTCTCATCGTCGAATATACTGCTTTTTACCGACTTCGCCTTCAAAGGTGGCTTTGCGCCTCCCAGTTGAGGAGTCATTCGCGCCGCTTTTCGGGGCGTAAATTCCCCATGTTTGGTATTCTCCTCTTCGTCACCCAATCCTCCCAATGTCGTTATCTCAATTGCGCCATTCTTGTTATTATTCGCTTGTGGTTCGACTCTCTCGCTTTCAGAATCCGAGTCCCCGAAAACCGTCTTCTTGCGCTTTTGACCTGCTGCTAGTGGTTTGTTTTGAATTCCGAATGGCGATGGTTTGGTTGGTTTGTTAGGCTTGGAGAGGTTGATGCCGAGGGATATTTTGGGGGGCATTGTATCCACGACCTTATAAAAGTTGAATAGCGAATAAATCCTGGCTTCTCAAAGTCAGTGTTATGCCACTTGTTCAGTGACTTAAGGTGCTTGTCATAATCCAGCTCGAGGTTGAAGCTATGTAAGACTTGCGCCAAAAGCCCGTGGACAGTGGACACTAATGCTTATCTTATCTCCACTTCGATAAGTCACGTGCTGATAGGCACAATACAAGTAACTAATTCCACGCGGCGTGAAGCTTAAACCGCCAACCAAGAACCGAACATCTTACGACTTTTCCAACTCGATACCTCAATTTGACAGTTAATACTCGAAACATAGGAGCAAAATGTCATACTACTTCACAATCCTCTCTGCCACAGACGTACCTCTCTTCAGCCTAACATTCGGCACCTCCAAAGCAGGCGGCGATGGAATTGCACGCTTCCGAACCCCCGATTCCGCGCAATACATGAATCAATTCATTGTGAATGCTAGTCTGGATATTGTCGAGGAGACGCAATGGACGAATGGAGCTCTGTAAGCCTCCTTCACCTTTCACCCCAGAGTCAACTTCGATAAGCTAATGTTTGTTAGTTACCTCAAACACATCGACACCTACCCCCCAACCACATCATATATATCCGCCTTCCTCACCCCCTCCGGCACACGATTCATCCTCCTGCACCAGCCTCCGCAACTCCCTTCCTCGTCAGCCGGCGGTGCCGGTGCGGGAATAGCATCATCCACATCCTCCCTAGCCAGCACCTTAGGCGCAACAGCCACCTCTCGCGCAACCTCCAGCTCCATCGCCGCAAACCCAACATCGCCACAAACAGAGGAAGCAATTCGGCAGTTCATGACGGAGGTTTATGAGAATTGGGTCAAGACCGTTATGAGTCCGTTTTATAGGCAGGGGATGCAGATTACAAGCCCGGTTTTTAGGGGGAAGGTTACGGCGGCGGGGAGGAAGTGGTTATAATTTGGTTCTTTTTTCTTGATACGTTCAAAAAGAAAGCATGGCGTTTTGGGTTTTGTTATGTGTGCGTGTGTAGATATTTCTTTTTAGTGATATCAATGTGATACCCCATTATCATAATCGATTTGCTCATAACGTCTTGATTGATATGCTATGGTAAACATACTTTTGGTGTCATGCATCTTAAGTAGCCGTCGTTGAATAATATAGATCGTATAAAAAAAACATCAAACAGTATCCCGCTTGCTTCAAACGCCTCATGAATTCAAGACCTCTACCTAAGTCGTCATCTGAGCCGCCATCTGAGGCGCCAGTTTCTTCACAGTGACGCTCTTGAACGTATCCAGAGCTTGCATCACATCCTCCGAAGAGGTCACAGCTCCAAAAATCCCACCTTCCATTTTGATGGACTCCAATGTGCTGGTATGCAATGATGGTTCAGTAGCGGCGCACGCATCCTCTACAATGACACAATCAAAGCCTCGATCATTTGCTTCGCGCATCGTTGTAGATACGCAGACATCTGTCGTTACACCTGTGAGAAGAAGATTCTTGACGCCTTTGTTGCGTAGCAATAACTCAAAATCTGTATGAGCGAATGCGCCACGACCGGGTTTGTCGATAACTGGTTCATCGGGGAGTGGGTAGAGTTCGTCGATTGTATCGTGTCCCACTTCTCCACGGATTAAGAGCCGGCCTAATGGTCCTTGAGAGCCGATACCCAGGGAAGAAGGATTGTTGCGAGATCGATGGTTTTCTCGACTTGAGAGGGTGGACAGATCTGGTCGATGGCCTTCTCGTGTATGGTATATCGGGAACCCAGCAGCTCGGAAACTTTGCAGCAGGCTTTGTAGCCTAGGGATTATTGCTCGTGAGGCAGAAATGTCATATCCCTGATACTCTATATATCCTCCAGGTGCACAAACTAAACCACCGTCAGCATGCTCTCTATATGACAATATCAAGCGAGCTTACGCACAATCCTTTTGCATATCAATAATGACAAGCGCAGTCGTAAAAGGCGTAAAAGAAGCATCATGAGGCCAATCATAAGGCTGAGCCGCGATTTGCCCTTTCTTAAATTTCTGTATAACTGGTCGCGGCCGCTCAATCACCGGGCCATGATTGTGCGTTGGGTCAGTTACGGTTAACGTCCAAAAACCCGGCGTACCAGCCGCAAGAAGCGAGAATGGACAATCCGTCAACCGCGATGTGCGTCTTCGCTTCCGCGTTTCTTCTGTGAGTCCATTGCGCGGGCGATACTGGCCGCCACGGTCACAACGGAGCCAGACCTTTGATGTCCGGCCTGGCTTTTTGTCATTTGGAGTACTGGAGGACTTGACAACGACTCTGTAACCGTGAGCTTTGCCGTGAGCATGCACCGCTGCTAGAAGGGTTGCTCTTGGGACAATCAGCTCAATTCATGCGATGCAATCAAGTCAGTCGGGTCTCACTTGTCTGGATAAGTTGCTTCAGGGGGGGGAAGCAGTTGCATATCCCCATCTGGAATGTCCTGAAGGTCACTTGGGGCATCCAAGTTCAGATCTGATGTATCAGTAGCCATTGCAGGCTGACTTGTCCGGAGAATCTATAGCGGTTCAACATCATGTCAGCACTAACTCCCCACGGGAGCGTTTTCACGGAGGTCGGCATCTCATTTCGTAGCTCTATAGAAGCAAAGTACATAACGGGTTGAAGTTGAACTTGAGAAGTGCGTGGCAGCAATGGTAATAATAGCTTGATGCGAGAGGTGATAAAAGCCCGTGCGTGGATGTAGCAGTGGACCAGTCACGGATGACGAGTGAGGTCCAGCGTCATCTGAGGTCATGGCGAATGCGCGGCAAATAGGAGGATACATATTCAACAAAAGGAGTAGTTACTTACCCTATAAGCTTATAGAAACGTGGATTGATCGTCAAACACTAGGTCAAAAGCGCAGACAATGCGCGTTGGCATCGAGTGAGTAGCGAGTATGGGCCTTACGGTCACGACTCACGGCGGAGCTCTCTGTTTGCACAGACAGAAGGATTAAGCATGTGAGGGCACCCGCGCTAGCCTGTTTGGGGATAGGCTTATCGGGCCGGCAAGATTTAACGGACAACCAACCGTTGGTATGATAATTATCTACTATAACATAGTTAACTATGACAGTACAATAACTGACAATTAATTAACTAACATAACTAGCTAAGTAGCATGTCTTCTGTTCTCTTCCTCCCGCACATTCCTATATATTCATAATCAAGCCTGGTTGAGATCGAGCATCAGGGTGAGGTTTCTTCAAAACATTGGCGGGTCATTCATTGCCTTCGGATCTATTGACTCATCTTCTCTTCCGTACGCTTGGGATTGATGATCTTTTCCTCCGAGTCTACCCCTTTCTCAAGTAGTAGTTGCACAATCTCGAGATGTCCGGCTTTTGAAGCAGCCTGGAGAGCATTACCATTATCTCCCCGAGCATTGATATCTGCCCCTTTCTCGATTAGTAATTGCACAACCTCGAGATGTCCGCCTTGTGAAGCAGCCTGGAGAGCATTATTAAAATATCCTCCCTGAGTATTGATGTCTGCCCCTTTCTCAAGTAGTAGTTGCACAATCTCGAGATGTCCGCCTTGTGAAGCAGCCTGGAGAGCATTATTGTAATATCCTCCCTGAGCATTGATGTCTGCCCCTTTCTCAAGTAGTAGTTGCACAATCTTGAGATGCCCGCCCGCTAAAGCAGTCTGGAGAGCATTATTATAATATCCTCCCTGAGCATTGATATCTGCCCCTTTCTCGATTAGTAATTGTACAATCTCGAGATGTCCGTTTTGCAAAGCAGCCTGGACACTATTATCTCCCAGAGCATTGATGTCTGCCCCTTTCTCGATTAGTAATTGTACAATCTCGAGATGTCCGTTTTGCAAAGCAGCCTGGACACTATTATCTCCCAGAGCATTGATGTCTGCCCCTTTCTCGAGTAGTAGTTGCACAATCTCAAGATGTCCATTATAAGAAGCAGCCTGGAGAGCAATATCATAATATCCTCCCTGAGCATTGATATCTGCCCCTTTCTCGATTAGTAATTGCACAATCTCGAGATATCCCTTGTCAGAAGCAACCTGGAGAGCACTACTACTATCTCCCAGAGCATTGATATCTGCCCCTTTCTCGAGTAGTAGTTTTATAATCTTGAGATGTCCGCCTTCTAAAGCAGCCTGGAGAGAATTACTATAATATCCTTCCTGAGCATTAATATCTGCCCCTTTCTCGAGTAACAGTTGCACAATCTCAAGATGTCCACTATGAGATGCACCCTGGATAGCATTATTATAATATCCTCCCTGAGCATTGATATCTGCCCCTTTCTCGATTAGTAATTGAACAATGTCAAGATGTCCGTTTTCAGAAGCAGCCTGGAGACTACCATCTCCCTCAGCATTGATATCTGCCCCTTTCTCAAGTAGTAACTGCACAATCTCGAGATATCCGTTTTGAGAAGCAGCCTGGAGAGCATTATTATAATATCCTCCCTGAGCATTAATATCTACCCCTTTCTCAAGTAGTAGTTGCACAATCTCGAGATGTCCGCCTTTTGAAGCTGCCTGGAGAACATTGCCATTGTCTCCCTGAGCATTAATATCTGCCCCTTTCTCAAGTAGTAGTTGCACAATCTTCAAATGTCCAATATAAGAAGCAGTGTAGAGAGCATTGCCATAAAATCCTCCCTGAGCATTGATATCTGCCCCTTTCTCAAGTAGTAATTGCACAATCTCAAGATGTCCATTTTGAGAAGCAGCTTGGAGACTATGATTTCCCTGAGCATTGATGTCTGCCCCTTTCTCGAGTAGCAGTTGCACAATGTCGAGATGTCCACGATAAGAAGCAGCCTGGAGACTACTATCTCCCTGAGCATTAATATCTACCCCTTTCTCGAGTAGCAATTGCACAATCTCGAGATATCCCTTTGTAGAAGCAGCCTGGAGACTATTATCTCCCTGAGCATTGATATCCACCCCTTTCTCGATTAGTAATTGCACAATCTCGAGATATCCGTTTTGAGAAGCATCCTGGAGACTATTATCTTCCTGAGCATTGATATCTGCCCCTTTCTCAAGTAGTAGTTGCACAATCTTGAGATGTCTGACTTTTGAAGCAGCCTGGAGAGCATCGCCATCTGCCCCTTTCTCAAGTAGCAATTGCACAATCTCGAGATATCCCTTTGTAGAAGCAGCCTGGAGACTATTATCTCCCTGAGCATTGATATCCACCCCTTTCTCGATTAGTAATTGCACAATCTCGAGATATCCGTTTTGAGAAGCATCCTGGAGACTATTATCTTCCTGAGCATTGATATCTGCCCCTTTCTCAAGTAGTAGTTGCACAATCTTGAGATGTCTGACTTTTGAAGCAGCCTGGAGAGCATCGCCATCTGCCCCTTTCTCAAGTAGTAGTTGTACAATCTTGAGATGTCCGTTTTGAGAAGCAGCCTGGAGAGCATCGCCATCATCTCCCTGAGAATTAATATCTGCCCCTTTCTCGAGTAGCAATTGCACAATCTCGAGATGTCCGTTTTGAGAAGCAGCGTGGAGAGCATCGCCATCATCTCCCTGAGCATTGACATCTGCCCCTTTCTCGAGTAGTAATTGCACAATCTCAAGATATCCATTGTGAGAAGCAGCGTGGAGAGCATTATCATAATATCCTCCCTGAGCATTGATGTCTGACCCTTTCTCGAGTAGCAATTGCACAATCTCGAGATGTCCGTTTTGAGAAGCAGCCTGGAGAGTATTATTATAAAATCCTCCCTGAGCATTAATATCTACCCCTTTCTCAAGTAGTAGTTGCACAATCTCAAGATGTCCATTTTCAGAAGCAACCTGGAGACTATTATCTTCCTGAGCCTTGATATCTGCCCCTTTCTCAAGTAGTAGTTGCACAATCTCGAGATGTCCGCCTTCTGAAGCAGCCTGGAGAGCATTATCATAACATCCTCCCTGAGCATTGATATCTGCTCCTTTCTCAAGTAGTAGTTGTACAATATTGAGATGTCCGTTTTGAGAAGCAGCCTGGAGAGCATTATTATAAAATCCTCCCTGAGCATTGATATCTGCCCCTTTCTCAAGTAGTAGTTGCACAATCTTAAGATGTCCATTTTGAGAAGCAACCTGGAGACTATTATCTCCCTGAGCCTTGATATCTGCCCCTTTCTCAAGTAGTAGTTGTACAATATTGAGATATCCATTTCGAGAAGCAGCGTGGAGAGCATTTTCATAATATCCTCCCTGAGCATTGATATCTGCCCCTTTCTCGATTAGTAATTGCACAATCTCGAGATATCCATTTTGAGAAGCAGCCTGGAGAGCATCGCCATCATCTCCCTGAGCATTGATATCCACTCCTTTCTCGAGTAGTAGTTGCACAATCTCGAGATGTCCATTGTGAGAAGCAGCCTGGAGAGCATTACCATTATCTCCCGGAGCATTGATATCTGCCCCTTTCTCAAGTAGTAGTTGCACAATCTCGAGATATCCGTTTTGAGAAGCAGCCTGGAGAGCATTACTATAAAATCCTCCTTGAGCGTTGACATCGACACCTTTATTCAATAGTATCTCTACCGTATGTCGGAGACCAGCGAGCGATGCATAGTATACTGGAGTTTGTATCGGTTCAGGTAGTCTTTTGTGCGTCCATCCAGATATTCCTCGCTCGAAAAGCCATTCCCAGACTACATACCCCCCTCTACACTCAAGAAAGAAGCTCAAAACGCTTTCTTGAACAATCTTTTCGGTTTCCACAGGCCTTGCATGGTCCATCCAATAGTTTGCGCAGTATTCCGCGAGCGGGAATTCTTCGTCGATTTTATCGATTGGACACAGTTCGTCCATTTGCGACAAGTATGCCAGGCAAACTCTTGTAATTAATCCTTTTGCAGTGATTTCATTCAACCCGTTTTGAAACATCTCACCAACTTTGGTCAATTCCTCTGGGAAAGTTTCTTTAATCTGTCCGGATTTCAGGTATTGCTCAACCGAAAAATGCGCTAATTGAAGCTCCATTATTGGCTCTCCCCTCAGGTTATCATATCGTGTCACAAGAGAGACTAGACTGGAACAAAGTCTTATAATTTCTCGCGTTTCTGGCATCCTAAGCTTGGCGTTGAAAGTGGGATTTCCGTCAGGCTCGACTACTATACTATCAATAGCTTCTTGGATGGTCAAAGGTCGATTCGAATAAGTGAGGAATTGCAGTACCCTTATTGCATAGTGGCGATAGCTTCTGTCAATGCTTGCTAGGATTCGAGCGTATGTCTCCTCCAACGTCTTAGGTAGAGAATTGAGCGATTTCCTAAGCATTCGGAGATCTAGGCAATCTTGTAGAATATCGAGCTGGCATGCAGCCCACCTGAACCTGTTCACATTGTCAGTGCAAGTCAACCCTAGGGAAGCTCTGGATATAGGAACTTCATTTACATTCCATCAGATTTTTCCATAAGTTGAGTCTCGATTTCATCATACACCGATGGTTCAGAACGCCACCTCTCAAAGCCACGCTCATTTCGAAGTCGCCTGTGGACATACAGGCGGATATCATGGTTCACACCAGCTTGCTGAATGGAAACAATATTCCCTTGATGCAGCCACTGCTTCAGTTCTGATTCGATATCCTCTTCTTTCCGACTAGTGGAAAGGAGATGGAGTCCTGTATACCCCGAGCATGCGAGGCTTTTCAACCAAGAGAGTAAATCTCTCCTTGTAAGGCACTCGTCTAGAGCGTCTAAAACAATTTGAATCTTTCCGGCATATTTTGCCATTTGCATGAAAGTAGTGGAGAGGGATTCAAATGTGGGCTGTTTGTGCCCATTCTCGCAGGAGGAAAAGAGTCTTTCAAGCTCTTCTCGAGACTTGTCACATTTTGAATACAGCTGTGCAACAAGCGAGCGGACAAGTTTATCGAGTGACTGTTTATCAGCATCAGTAAAGTTAAAGAAGAAGTCAAGAACAATATGAGATAAATCAGTTTGCTGGTTGAGATCCTCAATGATTGCTGCACAAAGAACTGTCTTTCCACAGCCTGGAATCCCATGTAACCACAGGTGTTGACATTGCCCAGTCTTCCATTTCTTGAATGGTTCGCCGTCGAGAAACCAGGAACCTGTTCCAATTTGACGCTTCTTCTGCGCTTCGTTCAGGTTGATTGAAGGATCGGGAGGACATAGCCACTTTTCTATCCTCAGAGATCGGTTGTCTAGGCCTATA
The DNA here is from genome assembly GCF_009556855.1 of Talaromyces marneffei. Taxonomy (NCBI): domain Eukaryota; kingdom Fungi; phylum Ascomycota; class Eurotiomycetes; order Eurotiales; family Trichocomaceae; genus Talaromyces; species Talaromyces marneffei. Next base: position 1,994,713 of record NC_072351.1, on the reverse strand, counting down.
TTTTCGACCATAGCCCTCGTGTCCGTTGCAAGGGAATAAATAGCGCCAACGTTTTCTGAGACTTTAAATATAGTTATTGAATATGTTTTCGATAAAGGGATTCGAGAGAGGTACTAACTATCGTCCATAATATCAATAGCCTTCTGTGTTCTCTGGAGCCCTTGACAGGGGACGAAAGCGAGAATCTCCTTTGCATATGCAGCCGCGGTTATAGCAGCATATCGTTGCCATCGGTCATTCTTGTGTGAGTCAGCATAATCACATATTCCCCTGATCACAAGACATGGAAAATTGTTCATCAGACCCGCAGCTTCCATTTCAAAGCAGATACATTCATCTCCAATATCCTCCAGGATTGCATCCCTGTAAGCGGCATCCTTGAAAAGAGTGTTGCCAGAAGCAATGATACCATAGTGAATTTCGGGATCTGTTGAGTCACGAGGTCTCCTCTGGGTTTCTTCGTTAGGGTCTGAGGTCTTGAATAGGCGATCATTTTCAAATCCCTGGTGCACATAGCCCTGCTTGGCTAATTTGGAATAGCGGCCCATCGCTTCGTCAATATACTCAAGAAGCTTTGGTGGCTCGAGTTCATGCTCTGCCTGTATGTTCGCTAATGCATGAAGAAGAACCTCGGGTGGTCTGTTAAGGAAAGCTACTCCTTCACGCTGATTTCCAGCCTTCGCTTTAAACAGATCGTACTGGATGACGCCAGCACTGTTTCCACGAGGCTGGCTGACGGCAACGTCACCAAGGCGAATGTCGCGGCCTTTGTCGGGCCTGGGTATGCCAGCTCCGATTCCCACCAGAAGGCCGATTCTTATCTGCGGAAAGGAGACGAGCATGGGCAATGCAGTTGCTGCCGCGGACGTCGTGCCATATTTCCCCGCCGCAAGCGATGCAATGACCACGTTGTGGTCACCAATCCGTCCCCAAGTATATGAATTTGAGTCGCTATGAGGCTGGTTAAAATCGAGTGGTTTTTCATGTTTCTCATCAAGCATCGCCGTTGCCGCTGCCCGCTCCAGCGGAAGAGCGGAGATCCATCCAACAGTATATAGATCACGAGATGTCAAGGTCTTAAGAGGAGGCATGGCTGATAGCCAGAAAAGCAAAACTAATCTGGTTACCAGTGTGCCTCAGATGTAAAGTGTATCTGAATTAATGATGAAGACCAAGATAAATGCAGTTCGCGACATTGGAATGATTATAAGAATTCAGCCCACCCCGCCTCACTTGAAGAGAGCTGAAATATCCCTGTCAAACTAGCCAATAAAACTCGTGGAAAAGGTATCCGAAACCATTTGCTTGGCGTGCGGCTCAAAGGTTCATTCATTCGTTCTTTAAGTCCTTCGTTTAACAAACCTGGATAAACCAGTGCTCGAAATCTTTGTTTGAAGAACTCACTCCATACGGCAAGCCTAAAGCTGTTGAGGATGCCTCAGCTGCTGCTAAATCTTCACGCGGCAAATATATTCAGCGATCCCCGAGATATACTGAAGTTAATGGTCCGTCTGGCAGATGAATTGTACTCCGTCAGGCCCTTCTAGTTTTTGAGGTTTTTGTTGACCCGAGTGACCCTTGTGGACTTTGACAATCGGGCTCTATCCTCCATCTAAGTCTCGTCTTGATGGTAGATATAATATATAATCCAATGTTGAAATTGTATCCCAGCTTTCTATCATGCCGTGTAACTTGGGTCTATTAATCGTTTCATCCAAGAGCATCACCTTCACCTTTGGTATCAAAGCATTTTTGCTATGATTCAGATCAAGCCTCGATAGACTGGAGGACTGTCTGGAATTACCTCCGTCCGATCCAACTCGCAACTCATTACCCAATCTGACTGAGCAGAGCCTTTCGATCTTGCGTCATCTATATTCACATCAGCAACAACCTTATGACAATAATTAACTATGTAGTAGCTAATAGTTAACCCTTTTAAAGACGTGGGCTCCCATCCAGACAACCCAATCAGGACTAGTGTCAATCAATCACGGGACGGCAACCTTGGCGGTGAGGTCTCCCGCATCATCCCCCCGTGCATCAACAAGACTCAATCAACATCAACACAACAACACATAGCATCACCAGCCCCCTTCGACGCCCTCGACTTCGGAGTCGGGCAACCGCAGTCAGAGCAGTAGGTAAGTTGATGCTCTCGCCTTCGCTACCACACGGGTTGACTGCCCCGATTTCGACTCTCGGACAATTCGAAACAACAACAACCACCACGACCACCACCAACGGCAACAACAATCCTCCTCCGTTATAGTAGGGGGGTAACCAGAATAGAGCCCCAACCACCACTACCACAAGTTATCTCGCTACGATCAGGCCACGGTTTGAAGACACGTCTTGCGATTACAATTTCAGAACAATATCTCTATTCGACAAGTTCCTCTGCATGTGTTGGCATTAAGATCAGGCTGCAACACTCCCCCGCGGCATCACAACGATGTCAGTCGCTGATCCCAACACGCCTTCGGCCACAAGAGCCAGTAGCGATGCGGAGGAGCTATCCTACTACAAGTCCCAATACGAGCAACTAGAGGTTGAGCTTGCCGAATTTCAAGCCTCCAGTCGGGAACTGGAGGCTGAGTTGGAAAAGGACATCGAGGCATCTGAGAAGCGAGAGCGACATCTGAAGGGCAAAGTTGAAACACTATCATATGAAGTGGAGGAATGGAAGGTAAACACCGTCTTTCCTATCTATCAGGCGATGCGCTAACTAGATATGTCTCGCAGACCAAATACAAGCAAGCCAAAGCTGAGTCCAGCTCGGTTCAAAACACTCTGCAGAAGGAAATCACCAGCCTGCGGGAGGGAAACAGAGCGCTACAACTGAAGCTACGAGATATTGAAGTCGCAAACGATGACTTTGAGCGTCAGGCTCGCAACACAACCTCGTCCCTGGAGGACCTGGAATCTAAATACAACATTGCGATCGAGCGAGCAGTCCTCTTGGACGACGAAATCAAGAACGGAGAACAAGAGCGAGAATCGCTGCGCATTGAGTCCCAGCGTCTGCGCGACGAACTTTCAGATCTAAAGATCGAGGCCGACATCATCAACGACAAATTGCGCAAAGCCGAGAACGAACTGAACCGCCGACGCAAGCCCACCTTGTTTGATTCGTCTGCTGCAATTGGCATTCAAGATATCGAACCTGGTCAACACTCACCTGTAACCACCGCATCGTCTCCAACCATGACTACTCCTCCCGCAAAGTCCGTGTCGTCCGCAACGTCCGATGCCATCACACCTCCTTCGCCAACCGCTTCGGAGTCTTCGATCAGTGTACGCAAACAAGGAGCCGAAGGTGGCTTCACCGGCACACGAGTCTCACTTGGAAAGGCAGCTCCTCGCTCAGCTTATGCTAGACACACTCGCACGCCATCTATTCCACAAGCTAATGGTTACTCTACTCCATCCATGTCATTCCGTCAGAGTACTTCAAGGCTCAGCTCATCCGGTATTCCTCGCTCGGGTTCATTGTACCAAATTCGCGGCTTGATTGGAAAGATGCAGAAACTCGAGGAGCGAGTGCACTCTGCTCGTTCTCGATTACCTGCCCCAGTGGAGACACCTACCGGTATGTCGCCTCGAACACCATCCGCTGCTGGCCAGAGTTCGATACCGTCATCAATCACACTCCGCAAAAGTTCTCGAAAGCGAACAAGTACAGGCAGTGCAAGTTCATCTGTGCGAGATGGAGAAACAAGCGGTTACCCCTCGTCATTCCTTCCACAAAGTCGCCAGTCATATGGACGTTCAAATGATAGTCGACCAAGCAGTCGAACCAGCTTTTCAAGCCGTAGCTCAATTGGACCGGGAAATTACACTACTTCTGTCGCGCCATCGCGACCAGACAGCAGACAAAGTGTAAACAGAGCTCGAACACCACTCGGCCACTATTCGACCAATCCAACAACGGAGAGTCGTCGTCCACGGTCTTCGATGAGCTCATACTCTCATCACGGACCTGCCAAGGGTATGACTTTTATCGAAGAGGACGTTGATATTACAACGCCCACCCCACGTCGAGGTACACTTGAGCAAGGGTCTTTCCGTTCGTCAATTCCTGCACCTGGGAGTTTGAAAAAGCGACCTAGTGGCAGCATCGGACAAAAGACGACAGCTTTACCTACGCCACGACGAGTGACCTCCAAGATTGATGTACAGAAACATACACCGAAATCCAGCGAAGAGGCTCCTTTGAAACTGGAAGATCTCGGCGAGACTTACTAATGATGCTATCATACAAGTCGAAGCTTCGTACAGCATTCATCGTCTGTTGATCTCTTCGGTTTGAGTCTGACTTTCTTGATTTTGATCGTATTGCAGGCGTACATTGCAGGCGCATCGGTGCATTGGTCTCGTTTTGACAACGTTTGCCTGTTTGGGTCAGGATTCTTGGTTCTCTTTTGGATTATTGAATGTTACCGTACAGCACAGTACATATTACGCTGCACGTGCTTATAAGTATAGGTACTGCTACATTGGCGCGCATTGCAGCCTTTTCTCTCATGCGAAACGTTCTTCGAAAAAGCGTCTCATATGCAAGAAACCTACCTACACATTCTCTCGTCTTTAGACGGGGTCCTATCGCTGTGCACAGCATGACTTTTTCTTTACTGTTTGATTATGGTTACCTTTCTTGATTCTTGAGTACGCGAGCAAAGGACAAACCCACTTTGATTCACCGTGATTACTTTTTAGTTATATTGCTTGGTTTCGTTTAGATAATACCCAGCGTGAATGAAACATTGAGTTTAAATATTAGATGGTAGCCGATACTTGGTAAACACTCAGCTTAAGTAGGTACCTACTACATACTGCCTGAATCCGAGCCCAGTTCAACCTACCCTCCACGTCAGGGTCGGCCCCGAGAAGTCTAACTTGTTGACTAGTAGGGTAAAAATTGATGCATAACTTAGTGAACCAATCTAAAATGAGGGGGGGAGGGGATTCAACCCACGCACTATTTGGAAGGCTTCCACAACACAGCCCTGGAACGATTGAACCGAACCACCTTACTGAAGTTCCTCCTAGTTGCCTGAAGACAGAAAATTAAATAACCCAAAAAAGGGTGAAAAAAAAGATATTCCGAACTCCAGGGTCAAGGTCTCCTGTTTTGTGCTTTTAGCCAGAGCAGCTAGCAAGCCATGGCCCAGCTCTCAGGCTCCGATGTATCCAAAGTCGAAAGCGATATCTTACAAACAATCAGCCTTGCGGACACAGTCGTGACGCTGGTCCGGGAGCCATCTCGCTCTTGTATAACAATATCAATAAGACAAAGAAGCTGAAGAGAGCCTTGGAGCATGGCGGGGCGAGGCCCTCGATGACAATGGACAGAGCCGTATCCCGGTGCTGCGACTTCTTGAGTTTGAAGAGCATTTGGTATTTTCGGATGGGAAAGTTGATTATCCCACGAAGGCAGTAGAGGAAACAGGACAGGTAAAGGGCTTGGGGGAGAAGTTTCGATTATACTGGGGGGCATCGAACAATCACCAATCACCGAGTCCGGGTCTGGGTCCCTTCCCTGAACTACCGCCTGCCGGGGTATCCTGCTGGAGCTACTTCCTATATGCTCTTGGAATCCATCCCGGAATGCAAGTAGCAAGCTGGAGACCGTCGATAGATGGGTATATCAACACGCAAAACGGGGGCGTGGAGATGGAAATCGACGGGTCTGTACTGTGCCACATTATAAATCCATATTCCACGACACCGGACCCTGACCCCTGGGCTTGTCAGGAGGAGGAAGAAATGCCCAATCGCCGCGAGGCCAAGCAAGTTACATTCCCGTTTGGAGAGTTGGCGTGGAGCACGGTGGAGGGGAAAACGCATGCGCATTTCAAGCCGGGACTTGAAAAGGAGCTCGCCAATGCAAAGGTACCGTTTGGCGACGAGGTTGGGTCAAAGTTTGAGCCGGGAACCCTGATTGCGTCGTACCTGACGGCGCTGAACCATGGGGCGTCGGACCCAAACTTTCAGCTCGCGAGCCCTACTGCTCCTATATCGGAACGCATAGACAGATTTGTGAAATGCTTCATGGCGTTAGCAAAGGGGGGCCGAGAGCCATTAATTATATCACGAGACTGGCTCGAGGAAGCAGCACGAATCAAACGGAGAGTTCTAGCCGAGGGTGGCAGTAACCGCTCCTTTTACGATGATATCATCGACGCCATCGACGCGGTCGACAAATCTGAAATGCCGCGCGATACCAAGGGCTTCATAAAGCATGAAATACGGCTTCGGTTCTTTTTTGAGAAGGATAGTTTCCATTTTTATCTCGACGGTGGAACCGAGACCAGTGGGCCTGTTCCGTTCTATTGGATTGAGAGACTTTCAAAAGAAGTCTTGGAATCGTACAAGAGCCATCCAGCGGGGACCTGGAAACGCACGTTGTATGAGAGTAGGCATGACGTACAGAGTGTTCTCAGGGTTTATCCATGCGTGTACATGAAGAAATGGCTGTTGGTGCAGGAATTTACACGTGGCTGTGAGTTGTGGAAGGGAAACGTGCTTCTTGGGGCGCCTGTCCTCGCCTAGTCAGACTGGTCAATAAATGAGTATGGTTCATTGACTTGGTACCTAGCAGTAGCTAGTACCTATCGTCAACATACTTTCCAGGTTCCGGTGGCGTGTTATTAGTGCATGAAATAATCTAGACCAAGATTATAAGCCTCATTCTCTCCACGACCTCGTTTCTACCAAGTCCAGAGTCTCCAGACTGGCTGCTTTATCCACTCGAGCCGAGACATTTTTTAACCGGTTCCTGTTTCTCTCTCCTTTTCACATTCAAATACGTAACTTGACTTTCAATATTCATGCCACGTGAAGCTCGATACTTTCCCCATATTAAGCATAAATTAACAGTGGGTAGTATTGGCGATGGAGCGGACCTATAAGAAGCTCAGATCGCCCACGTGGAATGCCTAAGTTGGACGCCGAGAGTATTCAAGCGAGATGAGATGTTTTTCACGTGTTGAGTTCAAATAACTATGTTAAGTTAACTTTACTGAAACAAAAATAAATATGTAATTGAGCGGCCTCCTTCAATTCTTTTCTTTTTCTTTGCTATTCACAAAGATATATCACTTTGCGCGCAAGATGAAGTTCTCTACCCTCATCAGCTTGGCGGCCGCCGCTACCACCGCTAGTGCTTCATACATCAACTACACCACAGTGACTGGATATTTCCTTCAAGATGACCCTTCCACCAATCCTTCAACATTTGTCTACGTATGCCCTCTTTCCTCCATCGCATCATACCCCGTAACTAGGACTCGAACTAATAAATCGCGCTAGTATCAAGAAGACTTTGGCCTGATCAATCGCACCTACACCGGCCAGGGCAAGGCACACGGAAGAAGCCAATGGCAAAAGTTTTACCAAGAACTCAAGCGAATGAATCGCGAGTCGCCGGAGAATGTGCAGTACAAGGTCTTCTTTTTCGGCAGACACGGTGAGGGATACCACAATGCGGCCGAGTCGTTTTACGGAACGCCTGCTTGGAATGTAAGTCATTCGAGAAAATAATCTTGCAACAAGGTTGAATGTGTATGGTTATACCGGTATTGACGACATTGATGCAGTGCTACTGGGCCGAAGTGAATGGCAACGGCACAGCCACCTGGAACGACCCAGCCTTGACTCCCAATGGAATCTCCCAAGCCCAGATCGCCCACAAATACTGGCAAACCCTGATCGACGAGGAGAAGATCCACACTCCCGACGCGTACTATGTATCCCCCCTAACCCGCTGCTTGCAAACCGTCGATATCACCTTCTCTGGCCTGGACATGCCCCACCCCAGCGCAGAATTCAAGCCTATCGTCAAGGAACTTCTCCGCGAAGGAATCAGCATCCACACCTGCGACAACAGACGAAGCAAGACGTATATCCGGAACCTCTACCCCGAGTGGACTATCGAAGAGGGCTTCACCGAGAACGACGAATACTGGAATGGCATCAGCGAGGAAACCAGCTCCTCCCAAGCCATCCGCTCAAAGAAAGCCCTCGACCAAATCTTCACGGAACTCAACAATGTTGAAGAAAGCGACTGCGAGCCCGCGGGTGACAACCTCTTCGTCTCCGTGACCAGCCACTCCGGCGAAATCTCGTCGTTGTTGAGCGTGCTTGGTCATCGCCCATTCAGACTTGCTACTGGTGCGGTGATCCCTGTGCTCGTTAGAGCCGAAACAATGAAGAAGACCGTTCCGACCGCGTGCCAGACTTGGGCCGTGAACCCTCATTGTACAGCTCCCCCCGTGACCTCGGCTGACGTGTGTGTTTGTTCTGCGTCGGCGACACCAGTGACCACGCCGTTGGTTACTATTACTTCTGAGCCTCCAACTGTTACGGCGACTGTATGTTATTGATCGATGATTTTATGTCTATGATTTTGGGTGTTTTGTGTCTCTATATGTTTAGTGGGTGCGTGTCTCTGGTTGGGACGGAATAGGGCTTTGAAGCTCACGTGAAAGGAGCAAAGTCACTATCCAGGCAAGATTAATATTGTAATAGATTTAAACTCTAGTTAATGTTAGTATATAATCACTTCTCTCCATCGGAGTTTTTCGAGAATATTCCGGATGAATCAATCTGTCTGTTCCTGTTCCTGATTCCAGGTGTGTATGTAGACTCAGTCCTTTCCATATCATGGCATGGTAGGTATATATTATGATCCATATTCTCCAAGATTCACATGCAATGCTGAGGAAAGAAACTTCACCGTTGGACGGATCAGTCTATTATATATTTACAGCAGAGCTGAAAGTTTGTTTGTCGGGTGAAATGTCCCGAAAGAAGGATTTCAGATAGGATCTTGATCTTTATACATTATAGGGGCACATACGAATCTCCAGCCAGCTGAGAGGTTTATCCTTGATACGTTACCAGTATACGAAACGTGCTCAATCAGGCTTGTCGGATTCGCAAAGCCGAAGTCCCTACATGCAAGTGTATCGAGGTGTGCCTGTACGTATGTAGATAGTTAACTAGGCTAGAGCTAACATGACTAACCTGTCAGCGCTCTGACAGTCTTAGTAGTAAGTTAACTAAGTTCATTAAGTTAACTACTACGTACACCGTAATCAGTATATGGAGTAGTCTAGAATACAATCTTATCGGCCACTGAAGCTAGCCCTAAGAGCAAGGGTAAGCAAGACTAAGCAAGAGTAAGTAACTAACTACCTACTAAGCAGCTGCCCGCCCGCTTGTCATATGTGTGATAAGCATTAGCCCCCATTGACGTCCTGCAAGTAGTTCTCGGATGGGAAGCTGATCTTATTTTAACTTCATTGCATGAATTTACAAAGCACGAGGCTAACTACGTACTCTGTATCAAATTATCAATCCATGCTCCGGTTCGCGCTATACGGTTCGATTGGTACGGTCGATTCTTGTCGCCTTTAGTCGAGGCATAACTAACTAGTTAACTAGAAGATACGATAGTTACCTTATCGGCCTATTTCGGCCGCTGGCCCCGAACGCGATAAATTGATGGTTTGGACGGCCAATCTACGTGCCGGGTGTGCGCAGGAAAAGAATACGATGGAAGCACGCACTTACAAAGAGACTAAAGAGGATGTGTCGCAATAGCACTCCGTACTCCGCGCATACGTAGTCTATCATCTCGGGCAGAACGGCCCCAACTTGAACTCACTAGAGCCGCGCGCTGGAGCTAAAAGTCCGTAGTCCGTAGTCCGTAGTTATGGTCACTACAGACCGTATTCGCTGGCCCTTGTCATTTCTTCCAGAACATGTTCAAAAGAGGAATAGTGTAATATGTCAACAGGCGGAGTCTGGCGGACTGACTTGACGAATGGCGAATGATCGATCCGGCGGGCGGTAGATCTTCAAGTTGAAGTATCCCGTGCGGGTCGTTAGGAAAGCAACTCGGAGTGTCTTCTTCCTGTTCTCAAGTAAGCTGGCCTCAAGAGAAGACGGATTACCTCATCTTTGTCGTGAACAATATTCGGAGTAAGATTCGATTCGATTTCCGGATGTGAAGAAGTATTATAATTATATACTCAGCCTCGGGATGGAGGGAGGGGAATGCGGATTCGGGAATAGAGTGTGCTACCCAATCAGACATACTATGTATGCATAGCACTCCCTTGCAGATGTGTCTGATGCGGTGTTTGGTCGATCCGATAAGCATGGACCTACCTTCCTTCTCGGACAAACTGATAATCAATCAAGGCCTGCAGCTCGTCACAATTGATTGTTATTATCTGTCCGATTCCCCCGATTGACCTGTGATTATTATCTATCTGTATGTAACGTATCACTACCACCGACCCAGCATATCTTTGCGGTTCTGTAGTAAAACGGGATAGATCCTAGACAAGGATGATTGACATGTGCCATGGCGATCATGTATAAAAGCATGTGAATGGGTTTGAGGCTTACCCATCGTACAATGCGTACCTGGTAACTAACTACCTTCCTTGGTTGGCGATATCCCGATGCGTCTACGGAAATAAAATGTCCAGTGCCGAGCATTATTACGTGGGTATTTAGCGTCGTAGTGTAAACACCAATGACAGAAGCCATGCAGTCGTCTTGTTGCTTTGTGCGCCCGTATACTCTGGGAGTCGAATCCTGTCTCCGGAGTTTTAAAATCATTTTCTGCGGTACTGTCTAGAGCTCGCGCTCGGTCTTCAATATTTTATACTGTATATACAGAGTAGAGCATTGCTTCCATAGGCCCGGTTGGGGCCAACCGGGGCGATGCAAGGCGCGGCTTTGCTTGCGGATCAACCCTTACTCCGTTGGAGTCCGGTATCGATGAGAGCGGAAACGGCTTGGCTTGAGGAACAATTGCCATGATGCTCCACCTGGTTATTTTGTGTATAGCTAGTTCGTGAATCTGGAGCACTGTGTTACACTGGTTGTTTAGTTGGCTTCGCGAGCGATTGCGAGAACGGATTGTTCCAGATCGCGACTGTTCGACGTGGGTTGATCAACGTAGCACTAAACTACTGATACTGCTCGCAACCTGCTCGGGAGTGAGTGCTGCACGGAGTGTAGAGTTCAATAAGGAAAAAGATTGAGTTGTGTTTTTGTTGAATCGCAAAGATCCACTGGCCATCGGGTTGCCCAACAGCACCGAAGTTGGGAATTTGGGACCAGTAAGAAGGGAGGAAGAAAGACGCCGATTGGGCCCGGCCAACAACAGTTGGGGTTCCTTCCTAAGTTTTCCTCCGGAGACAACGGGCCGCTACCTGCCTCTCTGGCCAGGTCGCAAACAGTGGCAGTCGCTGTCCGGGCAGCAGCCACGACCCCCACCACCGCTAGACTTAGTGCTTAGTCAACCGTTCCAACTTCCAAGCTCCCACATCTGCTCTGCCCCTAGTCCTATCCAGGCGCTCTAGCCCTCGCGATAGTAAACTTATCGCTGCATCACAGCTCAACCTTCTCTCGTGTTCCCTCCCCCTCTGTGTTGTGACAGTGTGGCTACCATCCTCAATTCTTTCAATTGATTAGTCTCATCTCATCCCACTATCACTCTTACGGACGAAGCTTTGAACTGTGTTCGACTTTTTAACCCTTGTCCACTCCACTCTTCCCTTCGATTCTCGTTCCTCTTTTCTTTTGCTTGCTTGACATTTTTTGTCTCTTTACCCCAGGACAGAGAGAGAAAGAGCTGAGCTTCACGTTTACCTCCTTCCCTCCCTTTTTCTCCTCCGCACCTCCCCTCTCGCAGTGTTGTCTGCTTCTATGTACAGATACAAATAATCATAATCATTTTTTACGTGAGGTATGTACCCCCCCGATAAGCTATGAAGCTAGCAACAGCCACTACCATCATCTCTTCACCGTGACCGTGCAATTGAAAAATACTCTACACCACATACTCGGGATATATGGTTGAGGTGATCCGCTTTGCATTTCTGGAACTTGGCTCTAATCAGGTCTCTCTCTATTACAGGTCGTCCATCAAGCCTCGATCCTACTCCGTTCCGCCCCCAAAGTTCTCAGCTCCATCTACTTTGGGTAATATATGAGAAGCTAGTATCCTCCTTCCCCGACGGTCTCGAATCTAATCTCTCAACACTACATCTCAGCGGTCAATCGCTCTCTCTTTCCCGTGCTTGGGAGGGTCTGTTTGACCACATTCAGCATGGCTGCTACAACTGCAAAGACGAACAGCCACGGCAGCTCGTCCGCTGCCAAACATAATCTACCATCACATTTCATTGGTGGTAACAGACTAGACCTTGCCCCTCCAAGCCAGCTCAAGGACTTTGTTGCCGCTCACAATGGTCACTCCGTCATCACATCGGTATGTTCAAGAGTTTTTTCACACTTCAAGCCGGCCAATACTTATTCTATCCAGGTCCTTATCGCCAATAATGGTATTGCGGCCGTGAAAGAGATCCGATCGGTACGAAAATGGGCATATGAGGTTTTTGGAGATGAGCGCGCTATTCAGTTCACTGTCATGGCGACGCCCGAAGATTTGCAAGCCAACGCCGACTACATTCGTATGGCTGATCAATATGTAGAAGTACCTGGTGGTACCAACAACAACAACTACGCAAATGTGGAGTTGATTGTTGATATTGCCGAACGTATGAATGTTCATGCTGTGTGGGCTGGATGGTAAGAATCATTCCGTTGTCCCGGGGGGAAAAACAACTGTACTAATTTTCTAGGGGTCACGCTTCCGAAAATCCTAAGCTACCCGAATCTTTGGCCGCTTCACCAAAGAAGATCATCTTCATTGGTCCTCCTGGCTCTGCCATGCGATCGCTCGGAGATAAGATTTCTTCAACCATTGTTGCACAACATGCCGGTGTGCCATGTATCCCCTGGTCTGGAACTGGCGTCGATGAGGTCAAGGTCGACAAGGATGGCATCGTGACTGTTGATGACTTCGTCTATGATATGGGTTGCACACACTCCTGGGAAGAAGGTTTGGAAGCTGCTAAGAAGATCGGCTTCCCCGTCATGGTCAAGGCCTCCGAAGGTGGTGGTGGTAAGGGTATCCGAAAAGTCGACCGAGAAGAAGATTTCGCTACTCTATACAGTGCCGCCGCCGCCGAAATTCCTGGATCGCCTATTTTCATCATGAAGTTGGCCAGCAATGCCCGACATTTGGAAGTTCAGTTGCTTGCCGATCAGTACGGTAATAACATTTCTCTATTTGGCCGTGATTGCTCAGTTCAACGACGACACCAGAAGATTATCGAAGAAGCCCCGGTCACTATTGCCAACAACAACACTTTCCAGGCTATGGAGCGTGCTGCTGTCAGCCTTGGTAAGCTTGTCGGTTATGTTTCAGCAGGTACCGTCGAGTACTTGTATTCACATTCCGATGACAAGTTCTATTTCTTGGAACTTAACCCTCGTCTTCAAGTCGAGCACCCTACCACTGAGATGGTTACTGGTGTCAACTTGCCTGCTGCTCAGTTGCAGATCGCCATGGGTATTCCTCTTCACCGCATTCGCGACATCCGTCTTCTCTACGGTGTTGATCCCCACACCTCTTCTCCCATCGACTTTGACTTCGCCAAGGAAGACAGCCGCTCAGTCCAGCGTCGCCCTCAGCCCAAGGGCCACTGCACAGCTTGCCGTATCACATCCGAAGATCCCGGTGAGGGATTCAAGCCCTCCAGCGGTACCATGCACGAGCTCAACTTCCGTAGTTCATCCAACGTCTGGGGTTATTTCTCCGTCGGTACATCTGGTGGTATCCACAGTTTCTCCGATTCTCAATTTGGTCACATCTTCGCTTATGGTGAAAATCGTACGGCCTCTCGTAAGCACATGGTTGTTGCATTGAAGGAACTCAGCATTCGCGGTGACTTCCGAACAACTGTTGAATACCTCATCAAGTTGCTCGAGACCCCCGCTTTCGAGGACAACACCATCACTACTGGCTGGCTGGACCAACTGATCACCAACAAACTCACCGCTGAGCGCCCAGACCAAACCTTGGCTGTTATCTGTGGTGCTGTTACACGGGCCCATTTGGCCAGTGAAGATTGCATTGCCGAGTACCAGTCCAACTTGGAGAGAGGTCAGGTCCCTTCCAAAGAGGTCCTCAAGACCATCTTCCCAGTGGAGTTTATCTACGAGGGTTACCGTTACAAGTTTACAGCCACCAAAGCTAGCTCTGATAGCTACCATTTGTTCATTAACGGCTCCAAGTGCTCCGTTGGTGTCCGTGCTTTGGCCGACGGTGGATTACTTGTTTTGATGAACGGCCGCAGCCACAACGTCTACTGGAAAGAAGAAGCTGCCGCTACTCGCATGAGCGTTGATGGAAAGACTTGTCTTTTGGAGCAAGAGAATGATCCCACCCAATTGCGTACCCCCAGTCCTGGTAAGCTCGTCAAGTTTACCGTTGAGAACGGCGAACATATCAAGGCTGGCCAACCTTTTGCTGAGGTCGAGGTCATGAAAATGTACATGCCTTTGATCGCCCAAGAGGATGGTACTGTACAGTTTATCAAGCAGCCCGGAGCCACCCTCGAGGCTGGTGATATTCTCGGTATATTGGCATTGGACGATCCATCCCGTGTCAAGCACGCTCAGCCATTCACTGGACAGCTCCCGGATATGGGTCCTCCTCAAATTGTCGGAAACAAGCCTCCTCAGAAGTACACCCTTCTCCACAGTATTTTGGAGAATATCCTCAAAGGTTTCGACAACCAGTTCTTGATGAAACAAACCTTGAAGGATCTTATCGAGGTCTTGCGTAACCCTGAGCTCCCTTACGGTGAATGGAATGCTCAATTTGCTGCTCTTCACACCCGTATGCCCGGAAAGCTTGTTACGCAAGTCTCCCAGGTCGTTGAACGGGCTCGTTCTCGCCAATCCGAGTTCCCCGCCAAGCAACTTCAGAAGACAATCGTCAAGTTCATTGAGGACAATGTTAATCCCGGAGATGCAGACATCCTCAAGACTACCTTGTCTCCACTTATGCATATCATTGAGCTCTACATGGACGGTCTCAAAGTCCACGAATACACCGTCTTCATCGGTCTTCTCGAGCAATACTATTCCGTGGAAAGCAAATTCACTGGACGCAACACTCGTGACGAAGAAGTTGTCCTCAAATTGCGTGATGAGAACAAGGAAGACATTCGCTCTGCAATCCAGACTGTTCTTTCACACACCAAGGTCGGTACCAAGAACAACCTCGTCCTCGCAATTCTGGACCTCTACCGTCCCAACCAGCCCAATGTTGGCAATGTAGGAAAGTACTTCAAGCCTGTCCTCCGCAAACTTGCGGAGCTGGAATCTCGCGCTGCCTCCAAGGTCGCTCTCAAGGCTCGTGAGCTGCTTATCCAGGCTGCTTTGCCTTCCCTTGAGGAGAGAGCTACTCAGATGGAGCACATTCTCCGTTCGTCTGTGGTTGAATCCAGCTACGGTGAGGCCGGTTGGGATCACCGGGAGCCAGACTTCGAAGTCTTGAAGGAAGTTGTGGACTCCAAGTTCACTGTGTTTGATGTTCTTCCCCTGTTCTTCTCTCACTCAGACCAGTGGGTCACAATGGCTGCCTTGGAGGTCTATATTCGTCGCGCTTACCGTGCCTATACTGTGAAGGGTATCCAATACCACACTGATGGGGAACAACCTTTCATCTCTTGGGATTTCGCGTTGGGCAAGATTGGTCAAGCCGAATTTGGACTGCCCATTGCCTCATCACACCCATCTACTCCAGGCACACCTACCGCCGACGTCCCTAACCCGTTCAAGAGAATTCATTCTATCAGTGACATGTCCTACTTGGTCAATGAGGATTCGAGTGAAGTTCCACGCAAGGGTGTTTGTATTCCTGTACAATATCTTGAAGAAGTTGAGGAGCAACTCGTGCGCGCCTTTGACGTTTTCCCCCGTAGCACTGCCAAAGCGAAGAAATCTTTGGAGTCAAACCTCTTGACTGCCGAGCTCAGTGGCAAGCGCCGACCACCACAACGCCAAGACAGCAATGGAGAGCTTTCTGGAGTGTGCACCGTCGCCATCCGTGACGTTGAAGATCTTGACGATGCCAGTCTTTTCTCTCAGTTCAACGAGATCATCGCCGCCCACAAGGAGGACCTCCTTGCTCGGGGTATCCGTCGTGTTACTTTCATCTGTGGACACAAGGATGGTAGCTACCCAGGCTACTTCACTTTCCGTGGACCTCTGTATGATGAAGACGAGAGTATCCGTCACAGCGAGCCTGCTTTGGCTTTCCAGCTTGAATTGGGACGTTTGTCTAAATTCAAGATCAAGCCCGTTTTCACTCAGAATCGTAACATCCACGTTTATGAGGCTATTGGAAAGGGTCCTGAAGTCGACCGAACGACTGTTGACAAGCGCTACTTCACACGTGCTGTGGTGCGTCCCGGCCGTCTCCGTGATGACATTCCTACTGTTGAGTACCTCATTTCCGAGGCTGACCGCTTGATGAATGATATCCTTGATACTCTTGAGGTTATTGGAAACAACAACTCCGATCTTAACCATATCTTCATTAACTTCTCGCCCGTGTTCCCTCTGCAACCCAAGGATGTTGAGGATGCTTTGGCAGGATTTGTGGACCGATTCGGTCTCCGCCTCTGGAGACTTCGTGTCACTGGTGCTGAAATCCGCATCTTGTGCACTGACCCAGCTACCGGCAAGCCTTATCCTCTGCGTGTCATCATCAACAACACCTTCGGTTTCGTCATTCAGGTTGAATTGTACATTGAGAAGAAGTCCGAGAAGGGTGAATGGGTCTTCCACAGCATTGGAGGCACAACCAAGATTGGTTCCATGCACATGCGTGCCGTATCCACGCCTTATCCCACCAAGGAGTGGCTCCAGCCTAAGCGTTACAAGGCCCACGTCATGGGTACACAATACGTCTACGATTTCCCAGAACTGTTCCGTCAAGCATTCCAGAACAGCTGGACCAAGGCACTTGAGAAGGTTCCAGGTTTGCTTGAGAAACGTCCTCCAGTTGGTGAATGCATTGAATACAGTGAGCTTGTCTTGGACGACACTGATAACCTCGTTGAGGTGTCTCGTGAGGCTGGTACCAACACTCACGGTATGGTTGGCTGGATCGTCACTGCCTACACACCTGAATACCCCAAGGGACGTCGTTTCATCACCATTGCCAACGATATCACCTACCAGATCGGTTCATTCGGTCCCCAGGAAGACAAGTTCTTCCACAAGTGTACCGAATTGGCAAGGAAGCTTGGTATTCCTCGTGTCTACTTGTCTGCCAATTCCGGTGCTCGTATTGGCATGGCTGATGAGTTGATTCCTTACTTGAACGTTGCCTGGAATGATCCTGCTAAGCCCGAGGCTGGCTTCAAGTACCTTTACTTGACCCCTGAGTTCAAGAAGAAGTTAGATGAGCGTAAGAAGAAGGAGGTTCTTACTGAGCTTGTGACCGAAAATGGTGAAGAACGCTACAAGATCACCGCTGTTATCGGTGCCAAGGATGGTCTCGGTGTTGAGTGTCTTCGTGGCTCAGGTTTGATTGCTGGTGAGACTTCTCGTGCTTACGAGGACATCTTCACTATTACTCTCGTCACTTGCCGCTCCGTTGGTATCGGTGCCTACCTTGTCCGTCTTGGTCAGCGTGCCATTCAGGTCGAAGGCCAGCCTATCATTCTTACTGGTGCTCCTGCTATCAACAAGTTGCTTGGACGTGAAGTTTATACTTCCAACTTGCAGCTCGGTGGCACTCAGATTATGTATAAGAACGGTGTTTCTCACATGACTGCCAACGATGACTTTGAGGGTATTCAGAAGATCGTTGACTGGCTGTCATTCGTTCCTGACAAGAAGGGTGCTCCTGTACCTATCCGCCCATTGTCCGACAACTGGGACCGCGATATCACTTTTGTTCCTCCTGCTCGTCAACCATGCGACGTTAGATGGTTGATTGGCGGAAAACAGGAAGAAGACGGCTTCTTGACCGGTCTCTTCGACAAGGACTCATTCGAAGAGTCCCTTGGTGGATGGGCTAGAACTGTTGTTGTTGGTCGTGCTCGCCTTGGCGGTATCCCTATGGGTGTTATCGCTGTCGAGTCTCGCTCAGTCGACAATGTCACCCCCGCTGACCCTGCCAATCCCGACTCCATGGAAATTGTTACTACCGAAGCTGGTGGTGTTTGGTTCCCCAACTCTGCTTTCAAGACTGCCCAGGCTTTGCGCGACTTTAACAACGGTGAACAACTCCCTGTTATGATCTTGGCCAACTGGCGTGGTTTCTCTGGTGGTCAGCGTGATATGTACAACGAAGTGCTCAAGTACGGTTCTTATATCGTTGACGCCCTAGTCAAGTACGAACAGCCTATCTTCGTCTACATCCCACCGTTCGGCGAACTTCGTGGTGGTTCTTGGGTAAGTTACAACCTCTCTCAATTTCGAAATTCCTTTTTTACTAATCCTGTTTTTAGGTCGTTGTTGATCCAACAATCAACCCCGAACAAATGGAAATGTATGCCGACGAGGAGGCACGTGGTGGTGTCTTGGAACCTGAGGGTATTGTCAACATCAAATATCGTCGTGAGAAGCAGCTCGACACCATGGCTCGCTTGGACCCTACTTATGGCGAGCTCCGACGACAGCTTGAGGACAAGTCCCTCAGCAACGAACAATTGTCTGAGATCAAGATTAAGATGGCTGCCCGTGAAGAACAACTACTCCCTGTTTACATGCAGATTGCCTTGCAATTCGCTGATCTTCACGACCGTGCTGGCCGTATGGAGGCTAAGGGTACTATCCGCAAACCCCTGCAGTGGAAGAACGCTCGTCGATTCTTCTACTGGCGTCTGCGCCGTCGTTTGAGCGAAGAATTGATCCTCAAGCGCATGATCGAGGCGCAACCCAAGCCTGCTCCCAAGCCCGCCAAGAGCGGTGCTATTCCCGTCAGCGGCATTGTTGCTCCTACATCATCTGCTCGTGAGTCTCATCTCAGCACTCTTCTGTCCTGGAGTACGATGTTGGACGATGAATTCGACCAAAATGACCGTAAGGTTGCTCTATGGTACGAAGATAACAAGAAGAGCATCTACTCTAAGATTGAGGCCTTGAAGACCGAGACTATTGCATCCGACGTTGCTCAATTGTTGATTGGCAACAAGGAGGGTGGCCTCAAAGGTGTTCAACAAGTATTGAGCATGTTGCCTGCTGAGGAACGCGAGTCTGTTCTCAAGTACCTCGGATCAGTGTAAATTTTGTTGTTTGTTGAACAATAGCATTTTTTATTTCGGCGCTTTTCTCCTTTCTTTTCTTATCATTATTATTATACACGTGGATTAGAAAGGGTGATGAATTTGATGGTTTTCTACTTATGTTTTCTTTTTTACGTTTAATGTCCTGGTTATTTCGGCATGATGATTTGATTAGTTATGATTAGTGTGCAATATAAATTTCCTTATTATTTCAACAAACTTCTCTATATCGTAGGATTCAATCGAACGGTAGGGTAGGTATTTCACCTAAATTCTGCATGTGTACAACCAACCCTTGGAACCATTGACCAGTACCTATGTACACTTTAATAAATAGAGCTAACTAGACAGAACGTTCTTACGATGTGAAATGAAATCAAGCATAGTCAAGTATAACAAAAGGAGCAGAATAAATTCCAGTATATATATATAGTAAATAAATTCCAGGTATATATGGTATCATAAATAACATGTGCGAGTAACTCCTAGGAGAGAGGGAGAGAAAGAAAAGAGAAGATGAACATCGAATACGACAATTAAGATGCCGATGACGAAATCAAGCTACACAAGTCATGAATTCAAGCAGGCTGCCTCTCCATCCCCCCGGCCCTCGTCATAACCGGCGGCGGTCCAGCACGATGATACGACACAGCTGGTCCTTCACCTAAATGATGGTTTCGCGCTCTATTTATCGAGGACCGGACACTTGCCGCGGATGTAGTTGGGTCTTCTAGGTTAGTAAGACCGAGTCGTCCTAGTTCGATGGGGAGATTCATCTGGTGATGATGGTCGGGTATGAAGGGGATATCCCTGTATCCTCCCCGTCTGGTTTGTTGTTGTTGCTGTTGCTGTTGCTGCTGCTGCTCGTAGATTCGGGACATTGCTGCGGATGAGATACGGTCGTCGCCTTGAGAACCAGGTAGTTCGACGGTGCAGGCGCCGAGGGTTCGTGAAATGTCTTCAAGCAGAACCTGCATGGGCGCTATGTATGCTGTTCGACTTCGCTCCGAGTACGCAAGGACATGACCACATACGCGGCCGCTGGAGGCTTCAAAGACCCATGCTCCGGAATCGCCAGGCACTATAATTACAAACACACAACGTCAGCAACTAATCGTCCCCTAGAGAGATGGATGGTAGAAAGTTAGAATACCGTACCTCCAAAATTCCCATCAATAGAGAAACTGGTTGAAAATGATTGGCGGCCATGGAGTTTTACAAGAGTCATTGCAGGCGATATTTTACCGTGCTGGTAGCCGCTTGTTCGGCCGCAGCATTGGACTTTGAGACCGCCTAGTTCTTCGACGCGGGCTACTTTTGTGAGGTAGATTGGTGATGTTCGTGTAGGTTGGAGGTTTTGGCGATGGGGTTGTTGTTGTGGTGGTGCTGTCGGTCTGGAGATAACGTTCCTGACATCCATGCGGCCGTCATTCAGTTGAATCAATGCCCAGTCAATCTCATGTTTGATGCCTTTCCTGGTCCACCGACGCAGGCCAGATGATGCATGTATATAGCCCAGTCTATGCGATGCAAGATGTTCATCATCTCTATCTTCGGGAGACGGGAAGAAGTCTTCATGCACGTCATCAAGCGCAGGTTGAGTGACTAATAATTGCGGTTCGTCATCTGGTTCCACGCCAGCTGTATCTCCTATTGATGCTAAATCGTCCACATCGTACGGATCATAGAATTCTTCTTCATCTGATGATTCATCGTCCGAGAGCCAGTAGTCGCCGCCTTCCTGGGAGGCAGAATCATCGTCGTCGTCATCTGTGAATTCTAGTTCGTAGTCGGTTTCGGGATCTCGGTCACTCAATGTAGAAGTCAGATCAATGTTGGATGTTAGGTTCATGTTTCCCGCTCTGTTGGCCGAGGACCGTGGTAAGCTTTCCTCAGCTTCTTCTTCCTCGTCATCGTCTTCATCATCCTCATCTTCACTAGGAGCTTCGAGCATATGATGAACTGTCATTCCGTACGGCATGCCATCAATCAAAATAGCACCACCATAAGAAACAGGTGGTAAATGCTCTTGATTCTTGAAAGCACCAATCGACGCCCCACAGAGAGGCTTCTGTTGATAGTGCGGGTTTAGGTCTGGCTGCACAAAAGCTGCTTCATCGGTCTCTGGCGAGTTTGAAGCATGCGCTTTGCGTCGTCGTCGTTTAGGCACTTTGGACCTGCTAACATCGCCGCGGAGAACAATCAAGTCCCAGTCTTGCTCGACCTCAAAGTACTTTTTGAGAATGGCTCGAACTTTCTTGACATTCGAGCACGTCACACAGATGGTCGTTTTGGCAGTTTCCACACTTTCACCGGTCATCATCAAAGAGGCTGTACAAGATTCGGAAGAATCTTTGAGAATCCTATGTAGAAGTTTGCTGAGTTTTGGCATTGTGTAAAAGTTCCATTGACTCAGATGCTCCTGCGGAATCTCGGCATTTGTCAATTTCTTCACTGTTCGCTTCTTGACTTTCTTTTCTGTTGGGGAGTCGGCTACTTCGTGGACTGCTTTATTGTCCTGGAATTCACTCTGGAAAGGCTGATGCACCGTGTGATGCTCCATTGGCAGATTGAAAAAATTCGTCGAAGCAGCATTATCGATTGATTCCGGCTCAGACTCAAGATCACGACCGAGAGCCAGTGGCAGACAGTCATCTAAATCTGCGGAAGGAGGAGGGGAATAAATATCAATTGCACAAAGCTTAGAAAGAATCTTGCTCATCGTGAAAATGAAATTGGCAGAAAAAGCAAATTGGCTACCAGGCTCCGCAAATTCCAGAGTTGGATATGTAAAAACCCTAGGAACTCTGAATGCCAAATCAGCCATCGGCTCAGTTGACATTAAGAAGTTGGGAGCGTCGAGGCAAAGTTGTACGATGTGCAAGTAGGCGTTGCCACATTTCGAAGCCAACTTTTTGATATACACATTTTCAATGCGTTGTTTGAACATGGCGTTATTGTACTTCATTTTCCAGAGACGGCTGATAGGTGCCCACAAGCCGATTTCCAGAAGAACAAGACCCAGAGAGTAAAGATCGTATGCCCATGCAGCCTCATCTTCAAGAAGTCGCTTATCGTCGGGATGACGGTACATGCTTGCAGACAGAGGTTCGGGAGTAGGCTCGTTGCCAGAAAATTGAGCAAGTGAAGTGAGATAGGGACGTCGCAAATCTTCAATAAGGTTTCCAATCTCATCCTGACCGGAGTTGTTCAAACCTGGGAAGACTAAAATATTGCTGCTGTTGATATTTCCATGAACAACGTTCTGACTCCTCAAGTGCAAAACCGCCAAAAGGAGGTTATAAGCGAGACGGAAACGGCTTTCGAGGGTCGGCACTGGAATATCTTGATGTTCTTCTCCAGAATGAAACAAAGAAACCAAAGTCTTCGGTCTCAGTTCCTTGAGGAGGTTGCTGGGGTTGCTCAGAAATGGGAAATAGTCCACAGACATTTGATATACAAATGCGTAACGAGCATTGGACATGTCGATATAGTAACCAAGAAATCGTAACAAGCCTAGGTGTGACACTCGAGAGTTTTCCACTAATTGGTCCAGAGAACGATGGATTTTCTCCAAGCGCTGTGCAGCGGGAATCGTCACGGAACTCTGGGACTCCAGCATCATAGGCGTAAACTCGACGAGTATGGGTATTGTCGACTCTTTAGTCAATCTAGTCATGAAAGGAGTGGCAGATGTCTGCACACGACCAATAATTCGCGAATTCGCCGACGCAGCGACCTGCTCATATGGCGGCGGACTTTTGGCATGAGAAGCGCCGGATAGCTGTAACGTTGACCGGTCGATGAAAAGATGTTTCGTCGAGGAGAAAGAATCGTTGACTTTCCGTTCCACCAACGCAGGAACTTCCCTTCGTTGCATCGGGAGAGCATGAAAATTGGAATATGGCAATACATCAATTTTCTCCTGTTTTCTATATGACGCCTTTCCCTTTATATCAACTGGACTCTCAACAAAGTCAGGTGAAAACGAAGTCGGCTTCGAATCAAACGACATTGACCGATGAGCATCCAATCCACCTGGCTTAAGGGCCTTTGGAACCGAAGTCTGCGAACGCGCCTTGACCCTGTAGGACTGATCTGTTGTTGTCGATGCCATACTCATAGTCATATTCCGACGTGACTGCGACAACTCATATAACGTATCAATGCATGACGTCAAATCATCCAACAGCGTATGCGACCGCTTGATATCCGCCTCCGTCCAGTGCGATTTAACTATTAGATCCTCCTTTGGCGGTAATTCTCCACTATCATTCTTGGGCGGTAACGCCGATGCTTCCCCATGCTGTAACCTCTCCGCCTCATTCAGAATCTCCTGTATCGAGGACATGACACTCGCAACGACATCGCTGAAACCCGCTTCCGTCAATGACTCGTCGATATCGTTTGGTTGCGCGGCGTTGGAATCGCTCCAGTCCAGACCCCAGGCTAATAATCTATCTTTTTGTGTGCGGTAATTTCGGTGTAGGGCTACTAGCTCTGGGTCGTCGCTGCCCTTTGACGAGGCGGTTGTGACGCTTTCGCAGGATGTTTTGGTGTCGGTATACATCTTTGTGAGACGACGTTGGAGGTAGGACCCTCCCTGCCGAAGGACGGACATTGTGGCGTTATTCGACCGTAAGGTACGTGTTTATGAAAATTAAGACATGGATTCGTAAAAATATGTAAAAGGGTTTCTTCCTTTATACTGTGAAGAAAAGAAAGCAATGCGAAGTTGAAGGATAATGATGATGGCAAACGCTGCCAGGCTGCTGCTTAATCCATCGACACATGGAGAAGGAGCAGTGGGGAGAGGGACCGCAGCCTAGTAGGATGATCGAGATTCGAGAATCTTGTTGCCTTATTGCCTAGCCAATCAAGGCACGTGAATTGGGGCCTGACACATGTTTGCATTGCCTTGGATTCAGCATCCCAGTGGGTCACGGGGAGAAAAGAGTGGGCCGATTACGTCCTAATGAGGTAAGGCTGAAAATACTAGCGCGTACTAAAATTGTATGCAAATTCTAATATTGTGTGGCGCAGACCGTTAACTACTCGTAGTATATACCTGCTCCGTAATTATGGCTGAGTAGCTAGCTATACGTACCTCTCTAGGCAATGTCATTCCAGGACGATGTATGGATCAGGCAATAAAACAGCGACCCGTGCATCCGACCTTTGCACTACGTGAGTCATTGTGGTAGACGATCTAGAATTGCCACAGTTGGAAGCCTAGAGCCAAGCTCGGAGAGTATGTATAATAAAAGTAGAATCGTCATAAGTATTCGCTATGGTTCTGCATACATAGAAAGGAATATGAAATAACAATGATGATGAGACCAACTGAATCCTGAGAATGCTCTATGATGTGCTAACACGTCGGTTAACGCCTGTAACGTCTCTAGCTCGTTTCTCTCCAAAGTTATGTAGTCGTTCGCCAATAAGGTACATCTCGTCACGAATGTTGGCTCGCCAGACGTTGACCTGTCTCCGAAGTAAATAAAGCGCATACATAACCAAGCATGCCGCAAGAGTGGCAGGATAAGAATAGCGGTAGACTGTTGACTGTGAGACCGTAGTGGGTTCCGGAAACATTGTCGCCTTGGCAATTGCACCGAAGCCTAATGGGAGCGACACAGCCAAGAATGTGAAGATCAAAGCCGGTATAATGAGCGCTCGGGTAGCGAGGGCAGTATTAGGTTGCAGCCAGCCATCGTTGACAATCGTATGAAGAGCAACTGCAGCTCGTGAATTGGACCTCCATTGCAGGAACATGTAGGCCATCTGCACATAGAGAACGCCAAGGGCCCAATCTTGAACAAAATGGATGACATGTGCCTGTTGACCATTTGTGTAGGTATGTATCGGGACCAGCACGTAGAGCTCCGTGAGCAAGGCACATAGAGATGGAATAAGAATCACAAACACTGCTGACAGGTAGACTAGTCGCATGGCATGGAGTAAGAATTCAGTCACCTCGCTGATCACCTGGCCAGAGTTGGAGAGCATGGGTTGGAGTCCGTTTTGTAGCTTCTGGTATCCGACTCGCAAATAGACAACCGTGTATCCCGCACTCAGTAACATGGATATACCGACTGAAAACGCATAGATATCGTTCATTCGAGTGACATGTGGGAAAAATGATGAGAGCACTCGCCGGCCTACAACCAGTGGGAAGATAGTCACCCCAACTCCTGTGACGGCCGCAAAAACCCAGATCAGGAAAATGAAAACGAAGATCCGCAGTCGGAAATTGGGCGGAATATAGACTTGAGTAAACATTTTACTTTTCCTGCCATGCAATCCCTCGTCGCTGTCTATATTGCCATCCGTACGTTCATTGTCCTCACTCACTTCAAGGAAAACCTTGATTCCCTTAGGGATTCGCACTTGATCAGAAGCAGGAGCCCGGACAAATTTGCCATCACGGAGGAAACGTGGACTTTTGCCTTTTTTCTCCTCGGCGTTTAGATCTTCGTCAGTGGTTATCGGGTTTTCGACATCGCCTAGGTTTCCAAATAGGATATCCCGCCATGTACGGCCAATGGAACGTCCTTCCTCATCCTTGTTTCTCTCTCCAAGTAAGAATTGCGACAATCGTAGGTACCGAGCACACTTGTGGAACCACCAATCATACATATTGTGCAGCCCATCTGACGGCTTAATTGCTCGCAAAATAACAGGCATGACGAAGTTGTAGAAAAGTAGATCGACGGGGACTTCAAGAATTGGGGTGTTTGATGACCAATGGATTGGAAGAACGTTTTCAAAGGTGTATGATAAGCCCCAAACCACAGCGCCCAAACAGATGACGACTAGGCCGCCGTAGACCAAGGCGGAAAATGCGATCTTTCGCAATTGTGTGATAATATCACGCTCAAGAACATCGCGCACTGGGTGGAAGTTTGGATCATCAGGATCGCGTATGAAGTCTATTAAAAGTTAGGATCCAGTCAAAAATATCAGGGGGAGGATCGAACTTACAAAGCACACCGGTTCGCATAATCTTACGGCACATTGATACAAATAGAGCGAAATGGAACATGTAACAAGTGCCTATGAACCAATGCACAAACAACGACGTGAGTGGCGACGATAGTGTAAACGCAACCCTTGAAGCAAGAGTAGCATTCTCAAACAGCGGCATCAAGGCCAAGTCCAAGAGCAGTCCAGAGTATAGGGGGAAAACGAGCATTTCGATGCCGATGATAAGAATTACCTTCATAACACCACCTGCCTGATTCAGTATCTCAGCAACAACACCTTCTGGCCTTTGCCCGCGGTTTGCTCCAGTGAAAAAGCCGGTGACCCTCAAATAGAAAATGCCAAGAAGAGAAGCAAAGACATATCCGATCACAATAGCGATGATTCGGTCTTTAGTATCCCACTGTGCAAGATCGTAGTCTGGGCGAATGAGAAGTGCGGCCTCCTCGTCCAATTCTGACCTGGCAAACAAGGAGAAGAGTGAATTGGCGACATCAATCGACTCATCCTTGGCGCTCGCTAGAGTAGCGGTCATGTCAATACTCGATGCTGCGACAAACAAACTATTCCTGTAATCGGCCGAAAGAAGTTTGATGGGAATATCATGCAATATCAATTTCACTCCATCGAAGATAAATTGAAAGATATTTGAAATACGAGCTTCATGGATGCGTAATGCCTGATGAGCAAGAACCGAGAACATAGGGAGGTCGGAGTCCTGAAAATCGAAAAATCCTCCTAACACTCTCTTGAGCCTTTGGCTGCTACCGTCGATGAGACTTAACGATGTTTGCGTGAAAGAGGAGCTTTGTGAGATACGATCCAAGAATGGTACGAATCCCGCCACCGGACGTAGAAGGTTCCTCGTTATAAAGCTAACCAGATACAATACGTATCCAAAGCTGCCAATAAGAGAGTCCACAATCACATCGGCTGTAATAGAGAGCATCGCCAATGGAACTCTGACCACGAGCCGTACAGGGCTTGTGAAGAAAACCAGAGCAATTTTGCCCCAAAGGTACGGTAGCCAAATGCCGACAGCTATGGTGAAAGAAATAAGAAGAGCCAAGAATACGCCGTTTTGCAAGAGACCGAAGATAGGCCCCTGTATGCCTATCAATTCCAAGATACCCTCAAAATCGTCACCTTCTTCAACAGCATCGACGTCGTTGGGATTACGATTTTCGGGCGGAGGAGCCGCCGGCTCTCGCCATGGGTTTGGAGCTGGCGCATTAGCCGCTGCGTTCTGTCTGTTCGGTAATGGGACAAAAGGTTCCTCTAGTGCTGCATCTACTACGACATGCTCAACATCCTGGACATTAGTGTCTGGCTCTTGAGGGGTTTCAAGATCGCCCCAAAACCAGTCGAAAACGCGATTTGTAAAAGTGCGGGGAGCGGCGATGGCATCTTCCTGAAGTTGGGGGGTACCACTTTCTGGAACGCTAGCATTAGCAACCCCAGACCTAGGTTGGAGAGCCGCTTCCTCCACCACTACAGGAGCTGGCGCGTTCTCCGTGATAGTAGCTCGTTCAAAAGTCGTCTCTTCTTCTCCTTCTGACCAATCAATCGTTTCGCGGGGTAGCTCAAAATTGACGGTCTGGGAAGGTCCGCTATTCGAGATTTCAAGAGGAGCCATAGATTCCAATATTTCATACGAAGAATCCGAATTAGCATTGTTGAGTAAGTCGGAATTCGAATGCCTGTTGTTGATAGATGATGGACCTTCGTGAGAAGCCTCTTCATGATGATCCGAAAAGTCAAAGTTGCCTGAAGATATTCGCCGTGTGGCATTCCCTCGCTTGAGAGTCGTCATAGCATTAACAACCCAGCTGAGCTCGTCTTCTCGGCCCTCCTCTTGAATGATGCGCAATATTTCATCGGGGTTTCCTTCACCACGAAGCCAGAGGTCCTTGAACGTTTCTATGCCAGGCCAAGTGGGGCTGTCTGGTTCGTTCACTGTCTCTTCAATCGTCCGTCGAATGTTCGAGGCATCATCCAGAGCGTTCCTTGATCGCAATGTCGGCCGAGAACTTGTTCGTATTTGAATGCGGGGGCGGTAATCAGCAGGCATTAATCGCGGCGAAGAGAATGCACTGCTGGCTCGAGACTCATCATCGTTGATGGCATAATCGTGCACATCCTGCTCATGGTCGGCTTGCGCAAGATCTATATCGTCATTGAAAGGCATGTTACGCTCCTCCAAAGGAGCCGCAAGTGCGGCTGCAGCTTGATTTCGATTCTCAGCCATCAATCGTACGACAGCATCTTGCTCATCCTCAGCAAGATTGACTGCTGGTTGTTGTTGAACAACCCATTCGCGAATCAAGAAAACCAAAATGAACGACACCACCACTAGTAGCGTGATCAACTGTCCTTCCAGGGTATCTATCACAATATTGTTCACAGTTGGTGATGGCGTCAAGGAGTTGAGAAAGGTGACGTTCGATAACCAAGAAGGCTGACGCACACGTCCGGAAGGAATAGAAGAGACCTGGCTAGCGTTGCTTCCGGTAGAAGTTGACAAAGTTGGAAGGAGGATTTTTAAAAGAATTCGTTTCGCGACGGCGAAACCCAGCGGCTCTTCGTTGGAAATGTTTAAAACCGACGATACTGTCTGAGTCGCGGAAGATGCGGCTGTGTCACTGGATAGCGTCTGATCAGCAACACTTGAAGCCTGAATGTCGGACAGGTTTGCTGTAGGTAACGGCGCTTGAACAAAATTTGGGTTTGGCCATCGTCCATCCGCAAGCCAGAACAGAGCCCGCCATATCGCACGCATAGACCACGGCAACCATCCAAGCCATACGAAGGCGACTAAGACAAGCCGCAGCCATGTAATTAGAGAGCGGAGACCGTGTATTGCGAGTTCTCTGATGAATATCTGAGCCGGGAGCTTCGACGGCATTCCAGGGTCGTAGAGCTTCGTGAATCGGAAAGGCGTTTTGCATAGTTCACAGTATTTCTTCTGCGAATGTGATAGCCATTCCATCAAGCAACTTTGATGAACGAATTTTATACTTCCGCTACACTTGCAGGGATAGAATAACTGTTCCTCCTCTGATCCTTCGCCACGACATATTCGGCACGTATCTGGTTCCTCGATGCCTTTGCCTTTGCTGTCTGTATTCGTCGCATACGCTGGGTCGTTCATGAGATCAGGAAACGCAGATATTCCCCGCAAGGACCGGAAGTCCTGCTCGGCGCCCATCGTGGAGGAATTAGATTGTTTTCGGTTTATCGATCGAGGGTAGTATTAACTAGGCACATCTCTTTTGGTGATGATCGTGCAGAGCACAGCTGGTTATGAGTAAAGTGATGAATTCATGCGGGTCAGGGAATGGCGAAATAAGATAAATGAGTCGAGAACAGATATTTTCTGATGGCCAGCCCCGCTGATTAAAGATTAAAAGAAGATAAGCGGTCAGTTTGAGATCTCAAAATAGAAGATCAAAAGACAAATGGTCCTTCGTCGGAGCGTATCGATTGTACTGATTGACTAATTGACTGGCTGGCTGGCTGGCAACTGAAGGCCGCGGAAAGTGACAGCCTATCTACGTAGCACCGTAGCACATTTCTGGTAGATGCGCTAACCGTATTAGGTCTAATACATATTTCAGGGCTGCGCCACATGTTTAACTGAGTCGGTATGTGGCGCAAATCGGACTTGCGCCACGATGTGGCTAGTGCTCCGCCTCGGTTGATACTCTCAAGCCTTTTCATGATTTCTACGTAGGCCTAGGGCTACGTTTGTGTCAAGCAGGCTTAGTTTCCTTTGTGACATGCAACCAGCATGTGGTTCCTAGTGGGCATATCCGAGGTTCGAAGAGTTAGTTCTCTCCAGCTGCCGTAAGCATGCAAGATAGATTCATTGACTTTCATCATGTCATGTACTCGAGACGAAAATAACCTCTCGGATCGTATCCAACGTATAGAGACACCCTCCTCGCGAGTCAAATCTATCTGTGCGCGGGCTACCATGGGCCATGCTTCAGGGACTAGACCAGGTTTACTCCGTACTGTGGCTATTGATGAGACGCGCTCACGATACTGGTTCTCCCAAAGAACAGTAGGGATACTTGGAAATGCCCCGTCAGGATCTCAACGGCTCTCACGATCTGAGATGTCCTGGTCAAAAGAATCGACCAGTTGCAAAGGCCAATGGTCAACTCGACGGCTTGTCTGGGGGCTTTTTTAGGGTTGAGTTGACGTCGACGTGCGGGAATGGTGGAGATTAGCTCAGCACTCGACGCTAAGGCCAACTGGGCAGCTATGTAACGTGTAATCTACCTGATACGCCACTTTGTTTGACCTTCCAAGACATCGTGTTTGGACACCGTAGAGTGTCAAGGGGGTAGGCAGCTCTGGAGATGTCCCTCCATCAAAGAATCAACAACTTAAAAATAGAGTACTGGAGAATCAAGAGATTATAAATAACAATCTAAACATATCACAAAGATAGATTGCCAAATATGAGCTTTGTTTGTCATGTGAAAAATAACAGTAACTTAACTACCATACATATATGGTACAGAGCAAAATACCAGCCCCGTAGTTGGTATCCACTCCTCTGCTTTGGCCGCGGTTTCATAGGCCAAGACGCCAGCCCGGGCTAGAGCTATGATCTCAGCCAACATTTGACTTGCAGCAGTCCTTGTTTTGCAAAGCACCCGCATACGGAGTAATTCTTTCTTATTTGTGAACTTGCACTACAACACCTTTCTCAGACTTTGTTGACCATAACTTTCAACTTGCAACTTACAACCCACAGTAAGTGTCCATCTATTGCGAATCTTCGAAGCCAATTCTAATCCTCGACGTGTGCTCAGGCCACGCCGTAACATCCTCGGCGCGCACGACTAAGCTCGTCCTAGAATCCATTTTCGGCATGAGCAACTAAGCCAGAGGCTCTGAAATAGGTTGTAGAATGCTTGTAGGGTTGGGCTGATTGCTGTCATCCTACAATATCGCCTATCGGACCGCTGATAAGCTCTCGTCCCAATACCGACCGAGCTCAAAGATGGGCGCCACGCAAAATGGGACGACTTTGAATGCGAAGATTCCCGAGTCAGGCAAGTCCGGGACTGGAAAGAAAGAGAAGTCCCGACGTGGCTACTTTCGATGGTCTCTAGCGCTCGCTGTGAGGTTCGTATCTCGACGCAACCGAAAATCAATCCAACAGATAAACTGATTTATCTAGACTTTTTATCTGGTATACGGTTCTCACTCCGTTCCTCCAATGCCCATCTGATCTCTCCGGCTTGGATGAATCCTCTCCTCGTGTTTGCAAGCCCTATTTGATCACACGCTCGTATATTGAACCTCACGTCGACCGCTATTACCAAGCTTATGCCGCGCCTTACGTTGACCAGGCGCGACCTTATGCCGCTACGTTCAATGATCGCGTCTACAACCCCGCTTCAAAACTCGCGAAACTTGGATATCAGACATATGGCGCTCCGACTATCGCGCACGTTACCGAATTTGGTCAGGAGAAATGGGAGTCGGTGGCAGTGCCTCGACTGAAGACCATCCAGACTAGAGCGCAAACTGTGTATCAGGAAAAATTAGATCCTCACGTACAAAAAGCTATCGCCGTTGTGACACCATACACAGAGATTGTCTCCAGCCAGGCAACGAATATTCTCGAAGAATACATTCTTCCTTTCTATGCTCGTTCGAAGCCATTTGTCATACAGGCCTATTCTTCGAGCGAGGGCATTCTCTCCGGGACAGTGATTCCCCTGGCTCATGAGGGATGGACAACGTTAGTTGTCTTCGTCAAGGATAACCTCATACCTACCATCACGGGTTTGTATAGCCAAAATGTCGAGCCGCAACTCGTCAAGATTGGTGAGAGATTGGCTTCTTACCGTGAAGGCAAGAAATTGAGAACCGTCGTGGATGAGTTTGAAGGGTAAACAAATGTCAAGAGACCTGATTTTCTCCGATATATGCTAACTTTAACAATATAGTACGACTGAGGTATTGACCACATCAACTGCTGCGCCTACACCAACCTCCATCAGTACCTCGCAAACTACAGAGGCTCCACAGTCCACAACGCAGAGTGTGGAGGTGCAAGCATCTCTAACTCCGGAGCAACAGAAAGAAAAGACTAGAGAACAGGTCATTTCTGATCTACGCCTTTGGCAGCAAAAGTTCGCAGTGGCTGCTGATAACGGAGTCGATGATCTTGGAGAACGAGTGGAGCAGATTGTTACCAGTCAACTCGAAAGTGGGTCTAAGAAACACGCTGAATCTTTGATCGAGGCGTTGGAAGCAGCCCAAGAACACGAAATCTCTAAAATCAAACAGCATATCAACTCCATCATTGAAGGACTCTCACCATATGATGCTCCGGAAGATGAGCAGAAAGCGAATGAGGATCTACTACAGTATATACGCTCATCAGGAGGTACTATCAGAGACCACGCCCACGCGCTCCGCGAATGGTACAATGGATTTGAACAGGAACTTTACCGCAGGGTTGCGGACGCTGCCCACTCCACGCTTGAAGTGTTAGACGAAATCCGCGACTTGGGACTGCAAGAGATTGGTATGCGATGGGCTTGGATGGATGGAGTTACTTACAAGGACTGGGAGAAGTATCATGCTTTAAGGAAGCAGTTCGATGAGTGGAGAGAAGAAGTTTTTATGGCTGGTATGCAGCATGAAATGGTCGAGGAAGCCAAAGCTATAGCCAATGATATTCTCGGCAGGGGAATGGCTGTTGCCGAAGATGCAGCCAAGGAACTTTCACGTTTGAAAGAAGTTGGCAAGTGGAAGATCCAGGCAAGAGAAGTCAGCGAGGACTTTGAGACCAGAAACGAAGCCCCTCCTCCATTGCCCAAACCCGAAGAGGAGAATGTAGAGGAAGCCGACTCTGAGGAGGCATTCCAGGAAACAGCGGAGTTTGATGAAGCTTCTGTCGTTGTCGAAAGCGTTGCCGAGACGACTACTGTGAAAATCGAACTAGCAGACGCAACACCAGAAGCTTCGGGCAATACCGAGACCGATAAGTCTAGGGATGCAGACGAGCCTGAACACTCCGTTACCGAGACATCGAACGACGAAGAAGCGATCAATGAAAGCACAGTTTGGGGAGGAGTTGCGGCTCAAGTTGTAACGCATCAAGTGCCTATATTTGATGATGACGACGAAAGCAGCGTTGCCAATCATATAAAGAGTCTAGCCAGCGAGCCCGGTGAGCGATACGCAGAAGCTACTACAGCAGTTGGTGAGGGCTTTTTTGCCCAGCCTAGCGCTCCTAGTTACGAAGATCAAGCGGCTGCCCTGGAGTCTGTATCATCTGTTGCCGCATCGCGCTTACATGAGGGCCTCAGTGCGGCCTCGGCTCAGTTTGCCAGTTTGAAGGCTCCAATTGCTCCAACCCCTACCGCCACAAGAGATCCTATTTTCCTTGATGCTCAACGCCGTTACTATGAAGCTATCGGTATGGCCCATGATCGCTATTCGGCCTTCATCTCCTCTGCATCCGATGTGATTTTCGAAGAGCCTACCCCAACCCCAACCCCGCCACCTTTGAACCCTGAAGCTCTTTTGGAAAGTGCTATCAGTGAGTACCAGTATATCTCTGGTCTAGCTTCTTCCAGCTTGGCTGCAGTAATTTCCTCTGCCAGTTCGGCGGCAGAACATGGCGGAGGATCTGCTCGTGGCGTGATTGATGATGCACTATCCAGGTATAGCAACGCCATGTCAGCAGCCTCGGAATCATTGTCTGCGGTTTCAGAGTCTGCCAGCTCAGCAATTTATGGGACACCCACTGGAGCTTTCGAGTCGATTACGAGTCAGGCCTCTGACCGGTGGGAGAGTATCATCTCCCAAGCTAGCGAACAGATCTACGGCACACCGGCACCTTATATTCAGCAGCTGTATGATGCTCAAGTATCGCGATACGAAGCTATCGAGAGCTTCGTTTCTGAGCTTGTGGTAGGTAAGGAGCCTGCTTTCACTGAGAGTGTCATGAGCAGATTCCGATCGGCATATGAGACGCCTTCCGCTGATGCGACCAAGGTTCAGTCGGAAGCTGTCAAGACGGCTGAAAGCGTTATTGGCAGTGCAACAAGCATAATCAAGGACGAGTTGTAACTTCTAATTCTTCCTTTGACTCAACTTGAACCACAAAATGGCCATAGGCCATGGATACACGCTCTAAGGCGATTATGCGATACAGTGGATTAGTGATGTTATCATATCATTTACTTTGTTTCCCTGGCTATAAACCACGATATCCTCTCGCGCGGCTATTTTGATTTCCTGTTTCGCCTTGATTACAGCACTATATTCCATTGACTGTATATTCGAATACTTTCATCTTGATGTTCGCTGTCGAGTTTTGATTTTCCCTCCCTGTCTTCGAAAGGGCCTTGTTTTATTATGACTGCCATGTTTTCTTTATCATGTTCCATGTCTATTGCTCTGGCCTTTGAGCCAGTAGAATGTACAGAATGGTTGGAATATTATGCACATGACGCTGATTGAATTTTTCTAACTGATAAGAGGCTGGGTGGGTGTATGTTATATGCTATTGAAGACGCCCCTGGACGTTAAAGACATAAATCCCCGTCTTCGGCTCCGTTCATAATTCGTCTATATATAGATATATATACATAAATGAGGTAGAAATGAGCTTCCAGTCATCACATACATGATATACAAATCCCAATCAGATATAATGCAACTTCTAATGCCCCAGCTAACTACGGAAACACCGACATAAAACAAACTACCGGTACTGCACACGACCACCACGCTTCTCCAACTTCTGCTGCCTCTTACTCGCACCCCCAGCCACAGCAGACACTTCCTCACCCGCACCACTCAACCCAGCCAAACCCTTCTTCATGCCAAAGAAAGTCGTCCACGCCAAATAAGCCGAATACGCCGGCACGGCAAGATACAACCACCAAGCCCTATCCCCAAACACACATGCAGCACCTATGCATCCCCACGTCCAATAGGTTACATCCCACATAAACTCCGTCAAGCCCTTTGCGCCTAGATCTTCGCCCGCGGATTGCAATGATCCATCTTGTAGGCTGTAGCGGGGGCGGCCCAGGCGTTCGAGGTAGAATTCGATTGCGAGAGCGGGAAGACTTAACACGAAGTAGCGGGTGAGAGCGCTGGGACGGTTGAAGAGGAAGTTTAGGGTGAGGAAGAGGGCGTGCAGGGCGAGGGTGATGAGGTGTGTACGGTTCAGGGCTGCGGCATTGCGGGCGGCGAGGGATTTTGTTGCTTTCTTTTGTTTTGTCAGTATATAGAAATAGCTAGTTGAAACGATAGTTGTTAATTAAAATAGCCTTACCTTAGCCATGTCGTCAAGCTTTGAAGTTATTTGGTGGGGGATTGATAGTAGGAGTTGAACATTCCACGACCAATTCCGTTGATTGGTCGGGATACGGATGCAGAGTGGTGAGTTTTCGGAGATGCCGATGATACCAGTCTATGAATGCGTAGACTCTCGGCCTGCAGATTGCACAGTGTATGTATGTAAAATGTAGAGTAATGCAAAATGCGACTGCGACTGGAGGATCACCGGAAACGGCTGGCTGGAGCGGGAACTTGGCGGTTGCCCTATACAACAGCCAAGGCCACAAGGCAACAAGGCAGCCCTCAGCTAACCGGAAGGCGCTGCGACTCTCTTAGGCTTTAGCTACTTCCTCCATCCACTCTTCAGATCATATTCACCACTACTATAGTATACACCCCCCACCATCTATCCTCAGTCGGCCTGCAGCAATAACTGCATCTTACTAGTCTTATTGGACCGTTCTTTGTCCATTCGAATAAGCTCTGATAATGCGATTCCTGCTTCTTTGAGCTTTCTTTTCTGGCGGGCTTGTGTTGCGGCGCGGTCTCCACTTTGAGTTTGCATCGTAAACTCCGCTGGTTGATTGTTTTGGTTGGTGTACACACAAACATCTTATATGTTAAATGGGATTATACCGATAATCAGCACTGAGTGGTTGAATTTCCGTTATTATTCAGCTGTCAATCATCCTATGCTTTTGACCATCCGATAGCTACAGTGACATCAACACTGACGACGAAATTGACACCGCGCGAAACCTCCAAACGCCTGTGAATCTGCGCATCTTGACGCTGCTCAATGCGTCTCAGACCTGGATACCCCCTATTTCACCTCTTTAACTCCTCTCCAACATCCTCGTTCCATTCGTCGCTCTTAATACACGCCACTTGACCGGTTCTACCGTGATAACCGCCATCATGGCGCCTCCGTCATCATACATATCCTCCCAGCTCAGACAACTAATCTACTACCACCTCGACAACAACCTCGTTAAGAATGCACTCTTCCTCGCCGGCCGTCTCCACGCCTACGAACCTAGATCCACTGAAGCAGCCTATCTCCTCGCGCTATGCCACCTATTGAGTGGTCAACCCAAGGCCGCGTGGGAATACAGTAAGGTCGCAGGTTCTCGCGGGACACATCTTGGGTGCTCCTATGTACATGCGCAAGCATGTTTGGACTTGGGGAAATATAAGGAGGGTATCAGCGCGTTGGATCGGAGTCGAAATCTCTGGGCTGCGAAGAGTAATTGGAGTGAGTGGTTTGGCTTGATTGATCGCATCTCTGATACTGACATGATGTAGACAAACATAGCGAAACGCGCCGTCAACATACACCAGACGCAGCAGCAGTTCTGTGCCTGCAAGGGAAGTTGTGGCAAGCTCATAAAGACTTGACGCAGGCTGTAGAATGCTACGCCGAGGCCTTGAAGCTCAATCCCTTTATGTGGGACGCCTTTCTTGGTCTTTGTGAAACTGGTGAGTTTCTTTTCTTCCACATGCATAGCACCGCTAACGTGATCAGGCGTCAACATACAAGTACCAAACATATACCGTCTAAGCCCAGAATTAGTAGCCATGTTACAAGCCGCACCTCAGCCAGATTTAATTGCACTTTCGGATATAACGATGTCAGCAAATGGACCTCTGCAGACGCAATCGAACTCAAATTCCAATAGCGATCCTTTCGCCAATACACCAAAGGGCGAATCCGGCTTGTCCACAGGGAGCTCGGCATTGTGGGAGAAATTGAATGGAAGCAGTGTCAGTGTTGCTTCGGCAGGCACAACGATTATTCGCGAGGTACCTGAAAATGAGAACGAGACCGAAGAGACTCGCAATGCTAATAACGACATTTGGGATCCTCCACTTGCTCCGAATCGACGAAATAGGACTATTCAGCAGGTTGAGTATGGCGATCCACCACCAAAAATGCGAGCTACCGCGTTGAAATCCAGGATACGGTCAAGAGCCGAGTCGGAAGATCAAAATGTTATTCCTATGGACGACGAGTCCACTTCTGTGCCACAACCAGGTGATAGAAAACGGACGGTTTCTGGACAGGTCGCGCACCCACCACCCCAGGCTGTTGAGCCAGGCGCACCACAGCGACGGAGCACGCGACTGTTGAATCACATACGACCAACGTCCAGCCGATTAGCCACTGCGACTTTAGGAAAGGATGGACGAGAAGTGAGAAAAGTCAGGGCCACAGGGACGAGAGGGCGGGTACCTCCCACAACAAATGTTGGACGCGTTGTGAGTGGAAACAGAAAGCACATCGGTAGTGGATCAGATCCTGATGGCAAGGAGTTACGAACATCTGCAACGTCGTCGAACAATGTCGGTAGTTCCCATCAATCCAAGAGCGCAGTCGCGGATCGCTCCAAGGAAATGGAAGCTTTGTCGTGGTTAATGGATCTGTTCTCAAAATTAGCTACAGCCCACTATAATCTGACCCATTACAAGTGCCAGGAGGCTGTTCAAGCCTTCAACCTTTTGTCTCAGGCTCAGCGCGAAACGCCGTGGGTTCTATCACAATTGGGTCGGGCTTACTATGAGCAGGCGCTCTATGCCGACGCGGAAAAATACTTCCTTCGAGTAAAAGCCCTAGCACCTGCCCGGTTGGAAGATATGGAAATATACTCGACCGTGTTGTGGCATCTCAAAAACGATGTCGAGTTGGCATATCTAGCCCATGAGCTCATGGAGGTAGACCGTCTATCTCCTGAGGCTTGGTGTGCTGTTGGCAACTCCTTCTCTCATCAACGAGATCATGATCAAGCATTGAAGTGTTTCAAACGTGCCACACAGCTCGACCCACGTTTCGCTTATGCATATGCTCTTCAAGGCCATGAGCACGTTGCAAATGAAGAGTTCGACAAGGCTCTTGATGCTTTCCGAAAGGGTATCAGTGTCGACAGTAGACATTACAACTCGTGGTATGGTCTCGGTCAGGTTTATGAAAAGATGGGCAAGCTTGATTATGCGGAACAACATTACCGCAACGCGGTTCAGATCAACCCGAACAATGCAGTGCTCATCTGTTGTATGGGTCTTGTAGTTGAAAAGCTGAATAACCCGCAATCTGCTCTGTTCCATTACAGTCGTGCGACAAGTATAGCGCCAAAATCGGTATTGGCGCGGTTCCGCAAGGCTCGCGTTCTTCTGAAGCTGAACGAATACAAACTGTCGCTGGCGGAGCTCAAGGTGTTGAAAGACATGGCTCCGGATGAAGCGAATGTTCATTATCTTCTCGGAAAGGTTTACAAACAGCTGCATGACAAAGCCAATGCAATTAAACATTTCACCACCGCCCTGAATCTTGATCCTAAAGTGAGTACTACAACCTGTTTTGAGGAACCCAATGCTAATATCTTATCTACAGGCAGCACAGTATATCAAAGATGCAATGGAAACATTGGACGACGAGGAGGATGACGACGCAGAAATGGCATGAACAATTCATCTCTACCTTGACTTGCACATACAGACTTGCCTTGACCTGGTGCATAACGATACTGCGGCGTACTAGACGGACATCATTCTAATTACATGCATACACGAGATACGAGTGGCGTTACGGACGGTTGACTTGCCTTCTCATTGTTCTCGCTTTGAAATAGCTTTTTTTTTGCTAGTTTATTCTGCATTCTTAATTGGAGTTTGGAGGTTTGCTTTGCTTTATTCAAGTTATACTGTTCTGGAAGCCGGGGTTGATTTCCGTGGCTTTCTGTATATTACTTTTTCCTGATTTCAAGCACATGCAGTTGATGTGATGATGAATGGCATGTCAATGATCAATCCAGCAACTTAATTCAACTAGATCAACTTCATGAAGAATTGTAGATTATATTCAATTTATTATCATTCATAGTACAACTAGGAGCTAGTTACTAGGTAATATGGCGACCTCGGCATTCGGGTGGGGAAACCGAACTTACTTTGGAGATCTGCCATCATAATCACAAGATCGACTTTTTTGCTTCATTCTACCGGCCACCTGGTCTCTCCATTTAGGTTTATTTACTACAATTCGAAGGACCCCGACTACTAAGACCATGGCCATCACCGCTCGGTACCGCTGTTAAAAGTCTCATCATTTCCAACCCTGACTAGTCGATCAACGAACGGAATCGCAACGATCTCGGCGGTCAAAAAAAATCTCTCCGACTTACCCTGTCCATCTAAACAACGCAACCAAACGCATCCGGACATACGTCGGATTGAAGACCGCCATGTCAATCCTCTCCTACATAACAACCGGTCTAACCGGCTACTTCGCCATAACCGTCTCGTTCTTCGCCCTCTCCGTCGTCAAAGTCCCCAAAGCCGGGTTTATCGCGCGCTGCCTGTCCTCCTACGCTTCTCTAATCATATGCGCTACCTACGGCGTCATCGCCTCTATTGTGTTGAGGTTAGTGGGCTACGGACGAGTATCACAATGGGCTACGGCAAGGAGTTTCAAATGGGTCATGTGGATCGCCACGGGTGTGCATTTCGATATCGTTGAGGGAGAGAAATACCTTTCGACTAAGCCTGCGGTATTTATTGGGAATCATCAGACTGAGCTCGATGTGTTGATGTTGGGTGCTATTTTCCCGCCGTATTGTTCCGTTACAGCTAAGAAGTCGTTGAAGAGTTGGCCCTTTTTGGGCTGGTTCATGACTTTATCTGGGACGGTGTTTATTGA
Organism: Talaromyces marneffei; assembly: GCF_009556855.1. NCBI lineage: Eukaryota > Fungi > Ascomycota > Eurotiomycetes > Eurotiales > Trichocomaceae > Talaromyces > Talaromyces marneffei. The sequence continues at coordinate 1,954,522 of NC_072351.1, read as the reverse complement.
TCGCGCGAATCGTGAGACGGCGATGAAAGCGTTTGATGGTGCAGCCAAAGAAATGCAGGACTTTAAGCAGAGTGTTTTCATCTTCCCCGAGGGAACGAGGAGTTATTCCACCACGCCGGAATTGCTGCCGTTCAAGAAGGGGGCATTCCATTTGGCTGTCAAGGCGGGTGTGCCTATTGTGCCGGTTGTGGTGGAGAATTACCCCCATGTGTTGAATGTGCGCAAGTTGCATTTTGAGGCGGGGGGTGTCAAGATTAAAGGTATGCCTTACCTTGCTTTTTTTGGAGATTCTGGGAAATTGCTAATTGGCTAGTTCTACCTCCCATCGAGACTAAGAACCTGACACCTGCCGATGTCGACAAACTGACAAATGATACACGCGAACTCATGCTTAAGACGTATATCGCATTGTCGAACAAGTCCGGGCAACAACTCGACGGTGCAGTTCCTCATGGATCCTCCACTGCCGTGGAGATCTAAGCCACTACTGTCCTACTGAGAAAACGACTATCACTAGACTATTTCAGCAGAATAGACATGTTTGTATAGATGAAGAGAACTCGATTGATTCACGCGGCGAGCTATGAGTGATGACGATGATGGCGGGTTTCTTTTTTCTTTTCTTTTCTTTCTTTCTTTTTTGTTTCGTTTTGCTTCGTTTTGCTCTTGTTCAACCTTGATTATTACTATGACTATGATTAGGTATTAATCCTCCTTGTCGCACCTTAGACCGGACGGTGATAGCGAGCCAGTCCTGTTATTGGTAGTATATACATACCCTCGAATACCCCCAAAATGAAAATTTTTTTTGTGTTGCCCTCTTTGCTTACGGGGAAGGGTCAACTGACATCAAGTAACATCTCGATGTAGATCGTGTTGCGCCCATGGTTCGTTCATATCAGCAGACCCGTCTATAATCGGAGATGCCGTGGGAAGAGAGTAACGTGTGATATGTGAGCCAACAATAGAGTCGTATAATATCCATGAATACTAAATTAACGGCTGCCCACGTATTTATACACATGGCAAGAAAGGAGTGTTTCAGTTACCCCGGCGTTCTTGGCGGTGGTGAAGAAAATCGACTTGATTTGTTCCTGGGAATATCAGATGGAAGCCTCGTAAGCCTGTCTAACTGTGGCGCTCTTAGAGTTATCCCGGAATCTGATGGGGGTTGATCGTCGGTATATTTAAGATCAGGGGAACATGACCAGATCAGATGTTGGATTTCCGCCCTACCACATCCCCCCGCCTGGTCGTAGTGTGTGTATGCACGACATGCTATTTGAAACGAATAACTTTTCTGATGGTGATGATGGTGAGGTTTCTCTGTTCATCCTCTGCCATAATGCCGATATGGATAGATCTTCACGAGCAAGAGACAAAAACTCGAAAGATATCATCTGCCTCTCCGCACTGACAACCTTCCATCCACACGCAAAATGGAACATGTCTCGTTTTCTATCCTATTGACTGCGGATAATTTGATCGACAAGGCTTATGATTTCATCTTGGTTTCCTCGGCAGCGGGCGATTAGCCTGCTTTTAATCAAGATAGTGGCAACTTTGTAGCTCGGACATTCGACGCCAAAATGGATGCAACATCGCTGGCTATTGCTTGTCATCGGATTGTTTGCCTGACGGCCCCATGATTTTGGAGGATTGAGCAGTATAGTTTCAACGGAGGTATATAAGAACTGTTGATAAGAATATAAATGGTAAAGTTGATTGCTCCTTCCCTGTTTAGAAGACCACCGACTACTCGAACCTTGGAAGCTTCTCTGACTCATGCAGACAAATCCATTCATCCAGCTCTCTTTGAAGTCAGGTATTTTTATGGTCTTTCTTTAAAGGCAGAAATATCCTTTCTTGCTCCTCTCCAGATCAAGCAAACATATCCATCAGCTCGAACCACCAAAATGCCGCGTCAAAACGACACAGCTACAACGCTCAACATTGCGTTGCAAAACCAGACTACCTCCAGCAACGTGAATGCATACATTACCGGCCAGGCTATCGACAACAACAATGCCCTGTTCCTCTTGCAGTCCGATGGCAAGACAGCCTACTACCCGACTTCTCCATCGAGCACATTGTCGGCTCTTGGGGCTAACTGTGCCATTCCTCTTGGCGCACCGGGGAACACAGTCACTGTGACCATCCCCCATCTTGCTGGAGCTCGATTGTGGTTTGTGCAAGACGATACTCTGACTTTTTACTTGAACCCCGGTCCAGCACTCGTCGAACCCTCATCTGCCAATACCGCTGATCCCAACTATAACAAGTACTGGGACTTTTGCGAGTTCACCTACAACAGCTCGCAACTATATGTCAACATCTCCTATGTAGATTTTGTGTCTCTTCCGATCTCGTTGACGCTGACCAACACCTCCAACCAAACACAACATGTCTCGGGAATGGCCACAAACGGTCTTGATACTATCTGCTCCGGTTTGAATGATCAACAATCCAAAGACAACGCCGGGTGGAACCAGCTCATCATCCAGAAGAACGGCGCAAACCTCAGGGCCAACAGTCCCAACACCGGTATCTCAATCAACAGCTCTTTGTTTTCCGGATACTATCAGTCATACGTGGATCAAGTCTGGTCTCAGTACACAAACTCGACGTTGACTATCGATACGCAAATCGACGCTGGGAACGTGATAGGACAGGTGTCAAGCGATACTTTCAACTTTGGGAATGGAGCAGCAACGTATACCAAACCCTCTGCCGCGGATATCTTTGGTTGCAGCAGCGGTCCTTTCGCACCGACTGGCAACCAGGAAACGGATGATATCACGGCTCGATTGACAGCTGCTTTTAACAGATCGACGCTATTGACCAATAGCAACACTCCAGAGAACGAGGATGCATCCAAATACTACCAAAACGCTATTACCAATCACTACGCTCGCATTGTGCATGCTGCCAATCTCGATGGGCGAGGTTATACGTTCCCATACGATGATGTGGCGCCGACGAATGGCGCTGATCAGTCTGGAAGCATTCATGATCCGAATCCGCAATTACTTACCGTTGCTGTTGGAGGAGGGAATGCTTCGACGTCGGCTGGGACTAACCATCCGAGCAAGACTGTACTCCAGACTGGAGGAAACCAAAAGTCTGGCCAGAATAACTGCGGCGCCCGTGATAACGAAACTAGCGGTGGGAGTAGCAGTGACGAACAGAATGGCAAGGGCAACAAAAGTGGTGGGAACAACAGCAAGCAAAACGGGTTTCTTGGATTCATTAAACGTCTTCCATGCTTCAATTGAAATGCATTTGGATGGTTGTTTCTTTCTTATGTGTAATTGTTTGTTGCAATTTTCGGCTGCCAGTGGTAGATAGAAGTGGCCTATTTGTTGAGTGTATGAGCTTAGATGAATTTTTAGTTGGCAATTTGGGGGAGGTTAGAAGGATGTCGTACTTTTCACTCTCAGTGCCTTCTTTTAGGTTGAACTATGTACTTAGAAGCAAACTAAGTTGAGTATCTAGAATCAATTTGTATGCTTGTGTATGCTTATGTATAATCGGGAATGATCTATGCAAGCAATTTGTATAACACACCCACTCCATATGATGTTCAAGCTAAACACTGACATGCCCCCGTCGCACATGGCCTCACATCCTTCTCAATATCAACGCTCACCAACACCTTCCACGGATCCATCTCTGACCCAGCCACACCCCCCTTGACAGCTTGACCCAGGTTCGCTCCCCTCGCCGCCGTCGCAACCATATAATCAGCCTCAAACGCCACCAACTCGACCCTGACATCCTCCACTCTCTTGCCATATAGCCACGTCTGAACACCAGTATAGGGGTCTCCCCATTTATCAGTCTCATCATCCGCGACAGGTGGCGGAGCAACCACATTCGTAAACTCAAGTTCTCGTAGCCAGGGCGCTAGGAGGGCTTCACCCGTCATTTTGATATATGCCTCTTTCAGCGCCCAGTATGCATAGAATAGACGCAAGGCAGATTTTATGATCTCTGCGAGTGGGCGTGTTGATGAGAAGGAGGCGGCTTTTTTCATGGTATCCAATTCTCGTTGAGAGAATACCTCTTTGAAAATGTCAATGAAATCTGTGACGTCCCTCAGAGTCTTAGGGGCTTTGTCGCGACGACGACCCGGTTCGTCGACGCAGGTTACGTCTATGCCCACCTGTGGCACAGAGGGGATGGGTGCCGATGAAGGCTCTGGCGTGGAGTAAACTGCTGCTTGGGTTGCGGCGGCGGCAGCAGCAGCAGCCCCATCTCTCTGCACTTCTGTTTCAGCTGTTGACGGCACAACACATCCCGCCAACGCAACAAATGAAGCTTGATGGGTAACGTTAAACTCCACCGCCGGAATTTGTGTGGCTGGTCGACTTTCGTGACCAGAAGGGATAAAGCATGGCCTTTGATGCGGTTTTGGTGTCCGACTTATAATCACCTCGGCCCAGGGGATGCGGCATGTTCTATGTATGAAGAGGTATTTGAGCAGACTTGACGCCAAAGACATGTGCCGATCTGGGAGGCGGAGGTATTTCCGGACGGCGGTTTGGTCGGATTCTTGTAAAGTGGTGATCAGGGGGAGGTCCTCGGTTGTGTTTGTTAGATGGCGGGTATCGATATACCATCTTGTGAGGTGGGTGGATGTCATTTTTATAGTGTCGATGTATGGTGATGCGCCAGCTGACGAATATATATCAAATGAGCTTGACTGACGCAGTTCAGTGGCAGATGTTGAGGTATGTCGTGGAATATTTTACCTGAGATCAGCCATTTGACTGACGATGCCGAGAATGTGAACCTCTTAAACCTATTGACAGTAAATGAAATACAGATTGAAGCCATCCAGCTGAACACGGTGAGTCGGTGGTACATGCAACCCTAGACCAAAAAACCATCTGATTGGCCGAACGGAGACCGCGGCGAGGGGCAACTCCGGCTGTACAGGAACACCGATAAGATAAGACGATAAGATAAGCCGCCATACATCAAACTTCAGAGGAGTGCACTACTCAAATCCATCATCCCAGTCAGTTAACTAGGGTTCACATTATCCAGACTAAAACATGCCAAAAATCACAGTGGGTGTCCTAGCCCTCCAAGGCGCCTTTTATGAGCATTTGCAGCTCCTTCGAAAAGCAGCCAATATTTTAGCATCATCATCGTCCTCTTCTCAAGGACCATGCCAATGGGACTTTATCGAAGTACGGACAAAAGCGCAGTTGGATGCCTGTGATGCACTTATCATACCAGGTGGCGAGAGCACAACTATTTCCCTTGTGGCTGCTAGATCGAATTTATTGGAGCCATTGAGGGATTTTGTAAAGTATGTACTGTCTCCATCCGCTTGAGCAAGCTCCAATGGCTAATGAACGGTTATAGACTACATCGCAAGCCGACCTGGGGAACATGCGCCGGCCTCATCCTGCTCGCCGAATCTGCCAACCGCACCAAAAAGGGCGGCCAAGAACTCATCGGCGGCATTGATGTGCGCGTAAACAGGAACCATTTCGGCCGTCAGACGGAAAGTTTCCAGGCACCTCTTGACCTGCCATTTCTCCAAGACTCGACAAGCCCAGAAAACTTACCGTTTAACGGCGTGTTCATCAGGGCGCCCGTCGTGGAGAAAATCCTCCCCCATCAAAAAGGTATACAAATTGAAGAAGATCAGCGCGAAGAAACTGTCGTCGCACCCTCTCGAGAAGTAATCGATACCGCTGCTCAACAGGTATTGGAAGATGAAGTGGAAGTACTCGCAATACTACCGGGAAGAGCAGCAAGATTAATTGCGAATAGTGGTGTGAATATTGATGCTGAAAAGGAGGCGGGGGATATAATCGCAGTCAAACAAGGGAATGTTTTTGGCACGAGTTTTCATCCGGAGTTGACGGATGATCCGAGGATTCATCTTTGGTGGTTGCGGCAGGTGGCCGATGCCGTTCAGAAAAGGAGTGGTGTTGTATGATATAATTTGGCGTAGAAGTACACTTACCAATGCAAATATCAAACGGCTGTGGTTTTGGTAAGGTATTAATACTGGATCAGTTAAATCCACGTGCGTATGACCAAGGTAAATAATCTTATTCGGTAGACCCTTGATAAAGCTCTATCATCTGCCTGGACATAGTTACATAAGACGAATATCAACATCCAAGACATTGCACAACATGACATATCATTGACAAAAAATTGAACCATAGAATCACAAAATTTAAGGAGGAAAGGCGAAAAAAAAATCTCATAACAGACCCAATGAATCGATATGTAAACGCCTTCCTGCCAACCTGATACAGTATCCTAGACATAACGGGACATAATACCTTGCCAATGCCTCATCCAAGCACTCCAAAAATGATAAAAAAAAAGTGTACATGATTGACTCTCACTGAGTCAATCGAAGGGAACGAGCACGAATCCGACTGGCCCGTGTCAAACGACGGCCCTCATAATCACTGAACTCGGTCTCGCTTCGAGTATCCAATGGAATGATTTCTGGGGTTGGCGTCGGTGTCACTACGCCAGAGCGATGTTTACGATCAACCTTGGCTTCTTCTTCGGCCGATAAAAATCTATGCACGGTACGATGATCCATGACGCGAGGATCTTCATCGGGAGAGCCCTCTGGGTCAGTCTTGGGCCAGCGGTAACCGTACAGTTTTGAATGGCGTTCGCAGCGGGGGCATTCTTTCCGGGTTTGATATGCGTTTTCTTGAACGAACCACGCAGAACAGGTCCGGCAATCTACCCATCGATCATAGCGCTGGGCCAAGAGCATGTCCGTTCTCGTGTAGTCACCCGGGACTCGGTTCACTATGATATCCACCTGCTCCACGGACGGTAGGGCTCGTTTACGAGGTGTACTGGTTCTGCTTCTGGATTTTCGTTCATTTACCTCACTTATCTGAGAGGATTGGGCGATTGACGTGTCTGTAATGTTGGTAATGTCTTTACCGGGAGACTGTTGAATCGAAGAGGACCCGGATACCGCCGGCACTGTGCTCGTTTCAATTGACTCTATCTTGATATCGGGAGCGATTCCAGAAACAGAAGTAGCCGGCGTTGATATGGATGGATTACTTTCATCGGAAGAATATGAGGGTGAATCGTTTTCAGTAGAGCTTGCTGTGTTTTGCTCCGCATCTGTAGAAATTGTTTGGTCAGGAGGACTTTGCAGTGTCGGGATTGGCTGGGGAGGCCCCTGCGCAGTAACTGGGATAGGCGATTTTTCGATTGACTCCGCGACTTCAGATAGAAGAAGTTCCTCTCGTAGTTTCGATTGCCGATGCTCAAATTTGAATCTTTTGTTGGGGGTAGATGGACTGGACAGCTCTGAATCGCTGTCACTGTTGAATTTCCTCTTTCCGTTGTGTTCCGTTTCGCTCATCGTGATAGTTTCAGTTGCCACATGAGCGTCATTTCCTGGGAGTTGAACCGTCTGAGATGCATGATTTTCTTTCTTTGGGTTGCTTGGGTCAATTTCCGCGTCTCGGAAAGGCGTTGAGACCAGACTTGTTGGCACAGACACCGCCGGAGACCATCCGTTCCGAACTGTACGTTCACATGTCTCACAAAGACATTCGCAATTGTCAATACCAAAGTAGTCTTCGCCATAAGATACCGTGATTTCTTCTCCCAGTTCTATATCACGGGCAGCAATGACTTGCATGCCGTCGTTTCCTCTCGTCGACAACCTTCCATTAGCGTTGCAGTCATGGTTTGCGAAACGTGCTGGTCCTAGAAACAACGATGGGTTCTTCCTCCTGCTCGACATGACAATGCTAAAGTCCTTCCGGTTGAAGCCCAAATCGAGTTCTTCTTGGCGGGTCATTGATACCAGAGTCCCACAAAGGTATTTGATTTCTTCGCCTTTCTTGATATTTCGACGGGCTACCACAGATGCCTCATGCTCAATAATGGTATACCGATTCGTAGTCGATATCTCGAATGGACAGTCCGGCAGATAGATATGAATATATTTTCGAAAATGACGTTTAAACCATTCTCGCTCTCGATCGTTCGGCAAGCTATCGAGGTATTTCTTGAGGCCTTTCATAGCCAAAAGCTCTTGCTCAGCTGCGCGTGGGTTCTTTTCAACAATCACCTTGTGAAGAAGAATTTTGGTTACGACATCTTCAAGGATGCCTCTTCCAGGAGCGAACTTGGTACGATTCTTTCGAATTGTAGTCCAGAAATATGCCTACGGCTTTATGTCAGTTAAAATCGAAATTGTTTACTGATTCTAACTTACGCGATCAATGAGGGCATCAGTCGCTACATCGTCATAGTTCGCCAGCCTAGACAGGGTGAGCCTGTCCCTTGAGTCTGCCACAGGGGTTGACCGAGCTTTCGAAGACATGGTGGCGTCGTAAGTAGTCGCAAAGCAGCTGAAACGGCCCCAATATGCAAGATTCCGTCTTCAAGAGGTTGTGAAAAGAGTGACTTCCCAAAAATGGTTACTTCCAAAGGATAGACTGGTGAGAGAATTTCAAGAGAATGCTGAGTAAGACGTAGAAGCAATATGCGAACTAGCTTCTCCAAGAGGACGAAAGAAGTTGCGAAATGAGTGATCCAAAAGAGTGCTGAGTTCCAAATAAGACAAACCCCGAAGAATCTGTCAAATTGGAAGTAAGAATCAAGAAAAGAAGAACCGGAAATCAGGTCCAAGCATGCTGTAGACGCCCGGGGTCATGAGGGGACAGAGCGACGGCGCTACAAACGAGCCGTTGCGCTGACTGCTTTGACGGCGCAGATGATGTGGCTGGGAGGTCTCGAATAGCCTGTTGGTCGCACTTTCGCAGCTGCAAACACGACTAATGTTGCCGATAGGATAATGTACAATTATAGGTTTCAGCAGATTGTCGAATATATCAGTTCAAGAAGAATTGGCAGTTATCGCATACTGCCATTGCTTGTCACAAATGGCGTTGCGAATCTGGGGGCTGGTGTAGCTGATACAAGGGTTGCAGGAGGCCTTTGTGAGACCGGATGTTTGACCGATACGTGAAGCAATTGTGACTAAGAAATATATGAGCAAAGAGACTCGAGATATATATAAACAATAGCCCAATAGGTCAATTGTTGTTTTAAAGGGATGTTGGAGAGAATAGCATGAATGAATCTCTTGTCCCGGATCGGCTGTCGGCAAAACTATACATCCGAAGGCCAAAGCCAAACCCCGATTGGACCATACAATCTCAAAACCTTCAAGACTCCAACATCATTCTATAGCTTGCGACTTGTGAAGGCCGCCACATTATGCTGACACGATGATCCAACTCAAGGTACGAATAGCTTCCTTATATTCAACTTGAGAAGTACATTGCAATTCTAACGATTTCCTACAGACGATGCTTAATTGCATCGACAACTCAGGAGCCGCCGTTGTTGAATGCGTGAATGTTCTAAAGAAGAAAAGCCCGGCTACCATTGGTGCGTACACCACATTCGAGTACCCATCTCTTTCATTCAGCCTCTTACAAATCAAACAGGAGACCGCATCGTCGTCGTCGTCCAGAAACAGCGAAACTTTGGTCCCGAAAACTCTACAAACAGCGGTATTGCCAACAAAGTCCGTCGCGGTGACATTCGCCATGCAGTGGTCGTTCGAGCCCGCAAGGAGATTCAGCGACCGGATGGAAGTCTCATCAAGTTTGACGATAATGCATGCGTCTTGGTTAACAAGGCTGGTGAGCCTATCGGTACTCGATTGAATGGTGAGTGGTTCTTACGATGCTACGTCTGGGGATTCGATGGCTAACATGGTTTAACAGGTATTGTCGGAGCTGAGCTACGGGGAAAGCAATGGTCAAAGATCTTGTCACTGGCACCGATGCATTTGTAAATTATAATTATGTACAATAGAATGATTTAAGCGGGCAACTCATGACTCTTTCAGCAGCATTCTATAATCCGACAGTAGAATAAACCTTCTCAAAACGCTGTACCAACTTCAAATCAAATGAATAGCATAGCACCAAACTCCA